>NC_090925.1:535151419-535454450 GCF_040938575.1 Ambystoma mexicanum | reverse complement strand
GGGAGGTAATAACGGGCCATTTATAATGTGCCGGTTATTACCTCCCTCCCCATTCCCATTGAGCCCTATGTGGGCTCAAATGGGCTTGGAGAATGGTTCCTTCAAGGAGGAATTACCGGGTCCTCCAATGTTGGAATGACCCGGTTATTCCTCATTGAGGGAACACGTAATGGAGCCCGGTTTGGAGGCAGCCATGGTGCTAATAGCACCATGGCTGCCTCCAACCTCGTAATGAGGCCCAATGTCTTTGTTAGCCTCCACCTCTTGCTTTAGGCTTTTGGACAGTTTTGATGTTGCCATCCTGCATTAATTGTCATCCATTTATCATATTTAATGGTAGATCATTTTACTGCACCTCCTGGTTTGGGGTTGTGTGGGTAGATAACCATTAGAATCTTGTCAAATTCATGAATAACTTCCAAATTTGACAAGCTACTGCCACATATCTTGTCAAGGTACCCTAGCGCAACATTATAAATGCTACTATCCATATCTAGATGCACCCATTTTATAGTGCATCGTATTTGACATGCAATAGCTATGGCAGTACTTATACCTTCAGTCAATGTACTTTTTCAATTGGCAGTTGGAGCTATAAAGAATTAATCGTAGCAGAGAGTGAGAAGAGTGTGAGCAGTCGTCCGTGGACTGCAGTCTTTCTACTGTTTTGCCTGAAGGTCTCTTAATCAGCTGTTAGACCGCGGAGCGGTGAGCGGAGTGTGAGCAGAGGGTGAGCAGTCGTCCGCAGTCGGCAGCAGGAGCAGTATGGAGCCTGCCACCACGACTGCGGCTCAGCCCCTGCAGTCAGTGAACTCGTCAGAACCTCCGTCAGAGGTCTCATTGGAAACCCGTATACTATGGTGCACCAGCAAAACACTCAATACCAAAAAAGCAAAACCAGCACTTTGTCCTAAAAAATCGAAGGAGGCAAGGCCACCTGCTAAGACTACCATGGCCACCCGTTCGAACACTACGAGCACTACGACCCCTTTGAGTCCTAAAATCAAGTCGATGCACAGAATGGGACAGAGCACTTTGGATTTTCCCATTGGCGAGAACCAGTTACCCTCTGGCTCTCAAAACTCTTCTTTAAACACCTTCATAAACGTCTTGGACAAGTCTGAGACGGCGAACATTTCAGTGACCATTTGTGAGACAGACCCTGTGGTGACCACGCTCCCCACCTTACCCGTTTCACCGGTACCGTGGGTCTGTGGCTCGGCAGTCTCTGATGTCTTTGCACAACCATCGGGGTCCCGGCAGGTCTCCTCGTCCTCCTCGCTAGCGGCTCGTTCCTCTTCACCCTGCAGTCCGTCCCTCGCCCGGCTCCACCTTCCCGTCACGTAAATGAGACAAGGGGTGCCTTGGCTTCGGACGTCGGAGGACGGTCGGCCAAGGCCCCTGTGCGGACAGCTTCGGGCGGTGGTTTGACAGCCTTGGCTGAGGCTCAAAGGACTAGTGAGTGTCACCCCAGTTTGAATCGGGCAGTCATGAAGCCGACTTCCACATGCACCGCCTGGGTGCAGGACCCTTTTCTCCAGCCAACTCGGCATAATGAGTCGATGTCCCCAGAGCTGGGGGGCCCCTTGGAGGTCTTTCCAAAGGCCGCAATTTCAACGTCAACGACAGTTTTGGTGGCGGCCCAATTTCATGCAGCATTAGAATCTCCCAGCACTGGGAACAATCACTTGCTTCCCCAGCCGCTAACCCCAAGAGTTCGGGGTAACATTTTTGCACCGGAGAACGCCCAAACAGCATCCTTAGTGCCTTGTGTAAACCCTAAGGCCCCCCTCTTGAAATCCTTGAACACCAGCGCTTGTGCATCTCTGGCAAAGTCGACAGACTCTAGTTTTCTTCTATCAGAGCAAGACATCAGTTGGAAAATCAAGAAAGCCAAGAAGTTTCTAAACACAACACAACAATAAAAAAACAAAAAAAACAAATGTAAAACAAAAAACACTTCGATTAAAGAAAGCAGGGAAATCAACTTTACCGGCGCCATTTCTCTCCAGTGCACTTAAAGACTTTATAAATAAGCAATACAAAAGAAAGCTGGATCAAACAAAAGAACTTTCAGATGCAGAAATCCTGGAGGCTATCCAGGACCTTCCGCCAGTCAGCAAAGCAAGGAAATTAACGTTCAGGATTTTGAACCAGGCACAGATCCAATCAGCCATTCAAAACCAATTAACAGGATCAAAATCGGCGTCTATACGACGCTGCGTCCAAAAGGTTTCCAGCTAAATTCAACCATTAGGTGCCTTCTGCTAAAGATTCCAATAAAGAGCTAGAATCTCCAGAAGTGATAAACAACCTGGATGACTGTTAAGACGGATTTCTGAACTCTGTCCTGGTGGCGCAGAAGTTCAGAAGGCCAACCTAATTACTTGGAACAGGGTAACCTCTGGACAAGCCAGACCAATCAAGGTAGCGATCGCGGCGGTCAAGACTAGGTCTCAAGAGGGGTGAGGGTGACTGAAAGCCCGCAATGAGCACACAAAGCAAGAGCGCTTACAAACTACTCCAAACAGTTGTTATATCAAAAATATATACACATTTATTTTAAGGCCTTTAAAACAATGACCGTAGCGAGAAAATCACAATATCACAATATTAAGCCAACACATACCATATCAACACAATATATATACAAATACGATAGTCTCAAGCATTAGAGGCACGAAATGTGTAGTCCACCTGCAAGGGAAGGAAAACAGGCAGTGCGATAATGCTTTAGACTCAGTTCGCCTTCAAGGCACCTAACTAGATGGAAGTCCGAGCCCTGCGAAGAGTGGAGCCTTGTGCTCAAAGTACCTGCACACGCTGGTGCCAACGGGCAAAAGGAGAAGCTCTTCGGAGGAAGTCAGGCAGTTCGGGTTAGTGCACAACAGAAGAAGAACAGGTTCCGCGACTCAAGCGCAGCCTCCACAGCGAGCAGAAGCAGAGCGCGAGTACGGACAAAAGGGTGCTGTTTTTACACAGCGGGGAAAAGCAATGGGCTACTGCAGGAGGGCGACCAGATCCTAGCTATACTACTCACCGGTCCCCGAAGCAAGCAGACCCAGGCTTCTCCACGTTAGTTTCAGCAGCTGGCAGGTTCAGAAGAGTCGGGAATGCCTCGTCGTCGTGTAGAGCAAAAAGACGTCCCAATCGAAGAAACCTGCACAGTTTGTTGCCGCAGCAGGACAACGGAGCAGCCGTGTGTATCTGAGCCAAATGTACACTCCTCCCTTCAGACCTGGGAACGCCAAGTGCACGAAGCGTGGGAGAGTGACAAGGACTCGAAATACAACACAACCTGGCGGCGGTTACAGAGCAGGACTCCCTTGTAAGCTGGTCAGTCAACTGGATGGCCCAGAGACGCTTCCGAAGGCTTACTTGTCAGGAGATGATGAAGTCGCCGGGAATAGCTGTTCCTGCTATTCCAAAGGTCGAAGCACCAGTACAGGCCTTCTGGTTCGATCAAAGGAGGAAAGGGTTTCACAGGACGACAGCAGTGCAAAGGAGGAGTCCTTCAGCGGGTCACCAGCGATTCCTCGGTCCAGCCTCGTGGTTGCAGGATACTTGGCTCCTGTATTCCTTCGTTCGTGAGAACTCAGGAGATCGACATGGTAGTGGTGTTTCCAGCCCCCTCTTATCCACGGTTCCCTTCGCGCCAAGACGGAGGGGAGCCAATGGGAGATCCGCTCATCAACACACACACCATACGTGGACCAATCACGGACCACGGTGGTCCCAGGCATTCACACCACCCTAGACTCTCTGGCACCCAGGATGTGTATTGGGACCAGACATCCCAGCCCACACCCTGGAGGCACACAAACGACATGTAGAAGCCCGCGAAAGCAACCAGGTTTCGCGGGAAAGTACATGCCCAAATAAGGAAGGCCCCGGGTCGCTCGACCTGGGGTAGGTGAAGGGAGCAAGACGGTCAGTGGACAGGACAAAGGAGCCTCGTGGTCTGGCCATTTTGGGAGCCAGGCCACCATTTTGGGTTCAGTGCGAAAAACGCGCTCAGAACGCCAAAAGGAGCTCAAAATACACAAAACGATCGCTGCCACCATTCCAGTCCCTGAATGACTTGCACCGATCAAATACCATCCTAAAAGAGTATCTAGGGCCTGTAGAAGGCTAGAGACCCAAGAGAGCTGTAACTTAGCTTACAGTGCCCTCTTGTGTCATGTTGCACGAAAGCCGCAACATGATAAAAGAAACTACGGGAAACAGCGTTCCCCGGTACTGACTGTCTTAAGGGCATGTCAGTTTCCCCATAAGAAAAGAGCGAAAGCCCAGAGGAGTGCAGCAGAAGGCTGCACTTCTCTGGCAAAGTCAAGAACAAGGTGAAAAACAACAGCAAAAAGTTTAGGGGTTGCCACATGGAAGGAAAATTACCTACAATTACGAAATCTTTCCTAACAATGACCCCAACTTAACCAGAACCCAAAACAAACCAACAATGGAGGAGAGTACCCCTGAACGGAGTAAGCCGACCAGCACAAAAGAATCTGGGTCATCGCATGGAAAACAAACACCTTCAATGCCCATACGTGGCCCCGAAGCCCAGGCTTCCATATCATCAATTCAACCTGTGATACATCCTTCACCTGTCCAACTGATCCTTGATGATGGACAGACGCAAACAGACGACCACTCTGATGGGCCTTACTTGCCGATTCTGAATACTCCACGATCCCGATCCCCTCCCAAAAACCGAAGACTAAGCGAAATAACTACTTCAGGAAACAAGGAATCCCCCACAAAAAAAATAGATCTCACAACAATCATGTCGGCAATTACAATATCTTTATCACCATTTGGGAAGCTGTATGAAGCCATCAATGACTCGTTGAAAGACAGTACTGTCATTACTGCAATGATGCATAGCAAACTGATTTTTGTCGAAGGATATATCACAGCATTGGACCAAAGAAGTAAGGAACACAGAGAGCTTTGGGATGGGATTCAAAGATTAGTCTACTAGAAGATCAATTACATTGCCTTAAATCGGCCACGCCGGTTACTCTGGAAAAAGAAACCAAGACCGAAGCACCATCTAACCCACTTGAACTGGCCCCTGTGTTCAAAAGGCAAAAGGAAAAGCCTCTGCAACCTGTTCATTGGCCAAACATCAGAGAGTAGTGGAAAATCAACAAAAAACAGTGCTGGGCACTAAAAGTACAACATTGCTGAAAGTTAAAACGCCCAGTGAATCAGATTCTAGTGCCTAACAAACAGTGTTGGCCCTCGACCCCCTGATGTTGTCGAGAACCAAACAAAAAGATTCAACAAAAGAAAAACCATCATCCTCTCAACAAAAACAAAGTCTTAACAACTCAGTGATCTGCATTTCCACCTCTCCCAAGTCGACGGAAGATTTCATAGCTCAAGGTTCATTGATGGAGTTAACCCAACATTGGGACTCTACAGAGTCACGAGTCTCGCAATCTGAAATCTTAAACAAATCGTCTGTACAAACACCGACTTTGCCAACTTGTGCCTCAGTTGGGGAAAGCTGTTTATCTCCTACAACTAGTCAAACTGATCACAAAGTTACCAAACTGACTTTGGACTCGTCGAAAGCTATTGAACAGAATGTGCCTCCAGCTCAAGCTAATCGAGACGCCTAATGGATGACCAAGGAAAACCAAGAGACCAGTCAATACGATCGACCCGCCTCTTCGAAATTGAACAAAAAACATCAAATGAACACTACATGATTCTAAACAGAAACAGGGTTCTCAGAACATTAAAAAGGATGAAAACTATCCAGAACTTAAAATCAGATGATTTCATCCTGATTGAACCTTATCATAGAAAGAATCAAGCGAAGGCCTATCTACACATTAAAAAACAAGGACTTCAAGAAATACCACAAGAAATATACGCGGATTTAGCCCATTTGGGTATTAACGAGATCCCAATTACTAATCCAAAGGATTCGCCAAGAGACAATTACAGAAAACCGCCTAATAAAAACCACAGATTCAAATTGCGAACAAAAGACCTTTACAGAAGGGGAAGAAGTCCATTATCACCCACCACAAACATCTTGCGATGTAATGGACCAACAACAGAAGGGTATCTTAGAACTAACCGCCCAAGGTATAGCATAAGGAACAACGAGAGAACAGAGCCAAGAGGAGTCCTCAAAAAAAAGTACACATATGAATGGCAACAGTCTCACTCAACTGCATCTCACACCTGTAACCAAGCCCGGAGAGCTTCCCCGCAAAACGAAAGGATCTAAAAAAAAAACTTGGAGCAGATTACAACATGCTCTGACAAATCACCCAAGAATGATAAATGGACTTGGTTCTGCAACGTCTTAACTCCAGGGCTCAAAAGATAGCAGCCATCAAGGGGTGTTGAGTCGACGTCACTGCCACCCCAACCAATTCTCCAAAAGACTTAAAAGAAACCCTAAGTATAGCGTCATGGAACACTAGAGGACACGTCCACCTTACTAAGCCTGACAGTCACGACCTCGGCAAATTACAATGTCATATGCCTTCAGGAAACGTGGCTGCGGGAAAAACCAGCCCTCGATGGTTACTGCATTGAAATATCACCGGCCTTTAAAGGTCCACTGGGACGTCCTTCTTCTAGTTTATTGATAGCTACTTGTACAGGATCCGGAATATCCCTCACAAAGGTCATAGCCCATAGCTACGAAATTTTGGCCGTACTGACCACGTGGAATTCGTCAACCCATGTGGACAAGTTCTCATCATCTGACTCGGTAGCCATCATAAATGTGTACTGGAATCCTCAAAAGACTTCAACAGAGAACTTCTGTGATAAAGTGGCGAACACTATAGACGAGATTGCAATCAAATACAAATCTCCTAACATCCTGATTTGCGGGGACCTCAACGCGAACTGTATTACCCCCAACACACCCAAAACGAAACAACTTATTAACTCATCTGCAATAACTAGGGGACAAGCTTGGAGTACTATCATGAAATCCCAAAATCTTTTCAATACAGCAACTACCACTGATTCAAACACTCTAATACCGACCTGGGAGCACGACAGGTCATCAGCTATTCTTGACTATATTTTTGCATCCGAACCTGTGTTTTTTAACATACTGTCATCCGAAGTAATTAGAACTAAGGACAGCGATCACAACCTGCTGAATCTTATATGCAGAAGTAAAGCACGCCAATTGCAAGCTTACGAATCGCGAATTGAGACAAACTCACAACAAAATGATTGCCTCAGACGTTCGTAAACTCACAGACCAATTCAACAACTTAACGTATGACCCTGCATTGCAAGAAAGCGCGGCCAGAGCCAGCTACATTCCCCTCCTTCTTGCTTTCAAAAAGCCAAAGAAAGCTAAAAAGAGAGGCTGCAACCCTGAATCAAACCATACTTTGGGAAAACCTCACCTTTGAAACAAGAAATTACAAGCAATGGTTGAGAAATTCCAGATGTCTCTCATATCGGTCGGATGCCGAGACGATGTTGACGGCTCTGTCCAACAAAAAATCTCGAGATTTTTGATCGCTCATCAATAAACCGAACAATCATCTAAACTCGCATATGATCAACCCAGTCTCGGAAGAAGAGTGGACTGCTCACTTCCTGAAGCTGTTTGAATCAGTAAAAGGAAATCACAATGTTACCAAGCAACCAAATGATTCAGTTTGGGTGGCCCAGACAGACAGCAACGAGATAAAAACAACTATCCTAAAATTGAAGTTGTCGAGAGCCCCCGGGCCCGATGGACTCTCAAACTGCGATCTGAAACAATATCCTGACGACTGGGCAAATCTAATCAGCTCAATCTTTAAAGTCTGTAGAGAAAGAAACACAATCCCTGACTCTTGGACCAAAGCCGTGATCGTCCCGATCTTTAAAAAGGGTTCCAGAGAAGATCCCTTGAACTATCGGCCAATAGCCCTTCTCGATGTCATTGGGAAGGTTTTCGTTACAACACTTCTGACCCATTTCCGTAATTAGTCCAATACTTCATTGTGCTTCGATCCTTTGCAAACAGGATTTTAAAAAAATGCCAGCACCAGTGCCAACATAATAGGCCTCATTACACGGTATGCGGTAACCATGGCGATATTAGCGTAATGTTTGCCGCCGTTATTTTACGGTGTTCGCCTTGGTGGATGGCGGAATTACCGGCCTACTCCAAGGTGAGCGGGGCCGGTAATTCCCCATTCACCAAGGCACTTCCCCATTCCCATTTTTGCCCCCATAGGTCTCAATGGGAATGGGGAAGGAAGGCAAATTGCGGTACCGTAATTAGCACCAAGGTCCCTTTGCAGGCCCGTTCCTTAATGGCTGGTAAAACCAGCCGTTGAGGTCGGGTCCGGCAAAGGGACCTTGTAGTAAGGCGGTAAGGGTTTACCAGTACCGGTGCCCTTACCAGTACCGGTAAATCCTTACCGCATACCGTGTAATGAGGCCCAATGTGCTTGAACATACTTAAGGAAAGAGTCCTGATGGGAGCACCGTACATTTTTCTAGCATTTGTCGACCTGTCCCAAGCTTTCGACAGAGTGGACAGACAGAAACTGTGGTCCAAATTAAGGTCCTGGCATTGCCCAGAAGGAATCTTGGAAACCATAATCAACCTATATTCAAATACCACCATCCCAGTTCGCCTAAACAACTAAGGCCTAATCTCGAAACCAATACCCACGTTCCGTGGGGTGAAGCAAGGTTGCCCCCCTGGCACCAGCCTTGTTCATATCTTTTCTCTGTGATTTCAATGACAGCTAAAACAAGATCAGGTCATTTCCACCCAAAATAGGAAATACAATGGTGCTGAGACTTTTATACGCCGACTACCTGATATTACTCGATCTTACTCAGGTCGGTCTGCAACGACAACTTGCCAGCATGACAACTTACATTACTGAAAATAATCTTGAGATCAATAAATCAAAAACTAAAATCATGATTTTTCAAAAACCAGGAACCAAAAAGAAAGAGAGTCGTCAATGGTATCTCAATGAGATGAAAATTGAAGTGGTTGAATCATTTACGTACCTCGGAGTTCAAATCGATAGCTCCAAGAAAGACTTAAATATGCAAGAAGCACTGTGGTCAAAGGCAAAGAATTTAACCGCTCAATTGAGAGCAGTCGACAGAAAGTACGGCAAATTCTTATTCCAACCGGCTATCAATTTTTACAAGGCCAAGATTATTCCCACTTTGACATACGGTATGGATGCCACACCCACAATCCCGCCTCAACTATGGCAAAAACGTGAAGGTTTTATCTGGAGATCGGTGCTGGGCCTACCAAACGCTACATCAGTAGCACTGATAAGACGGGAACTCAGTCTTGTCTCCCTGAAAGCAGTGGTGGACCAAAGTACCTTACACTTATACAGGAAAATCATACACCTGGAGAGTCTCAAAATCTAAGAGATTGCTAGAGGTACCAATCATTTTATGAATGAGTGGGCCAAGGCCCAAAATCAAAAACTCCAGGAAATTGCTTGCACTGAGGAAGAACTGAAGAACAACCTGGTAAGGATAAAAACAAAACTGGAGTGTTTGGACTGGATTATTACCAATGAAAAAGTAACATCTAACAAACTACTAGCCCATCTCCCCATGACTATAAACAAACTGAAAGAACCTATGGCGTACTGCAAAAGATATCCAAGCAAGAACCTTATTGAAAGCACGTCTTAATGTCC
This sequence comes from Ambystoma mexicanum, assembly GCF_040938575.1. Taxonomy (NCBI): domain Eukaryota; kingdom Metazoa; phylum Chordata; class Amphibia; order Caudata; family Ambystomatidae; genus Ambystoma; species Ambystoma mexicanum. Next base: position 535,444,776 of record NC_090925.1, on the reverse strand, counting down.
TACCGACTCAGGAAATCCTAGCTATTAGAACAGGATCCAAGGTAAAAGCCTTCAGACTCTGCAAAAATCCCGAAATGATTGAATCTGTCAGACATTTGCCCAGCACGGCATCAAGCCAGGATAGCCTTTTTCAGTTCCCCGCTGGTAAATTCATTCGCCAGTAATAAAGAAACATGGTGGAATTGCCTTATTACAGGCGACAAGATCCGATGGCACACGGCGTCCGCAAAGCTTTTGAACATTGCAATGGAAAGGATAAACCTGAGTATCGCCGCCAAAACAATCTTTACCAGAAACACTGACTGACTTAATTACAGATTGTCGTTGTTCTATTTCTTCATGAAGTTCCTTGAATGAAAATGTTCTTGTAAAAATCTGAATGATTATGAACAAGTAATAAAAAATTTAAAAAATATGAATCGTAGAGGTCTATGGTTGCTCTCAAGGCGTTTCATGACTTCGAAGCTCAGAACATGTCGCCGGTCCTACGCTAGAATAAGCATACTATCTATCCACAAATCAATCATCACAAGGCAATGCTTCAACTGGTGAGTAAAAAGAAAACAAATAAAAGAGGTTGTATAGAATGGTCTGAAACAGTAGAACGGCCACCTACATTAGACACAGTAAAGTTACATGCTGATAACAAGGGTGTGGAATTTAGTGTTTCTACCTCAAATAGGTTACAAGTACTGGCCAACAAGGAAGACTTGGCTAAAATTGTCACACCAGATAGCAATATAGGCCCCACTGATACTCAAGGGACGATTCCTGTTGCTACGAACTCTAAGTGTTGTAACTTTGTAATGACCGAAATTGACAATCTAAGAGATCTGTCAGTAGATTTAGGAAGAGAAATGATGGTAATAATAGTGGCAGTTCAGGACCAAATTAAAGGCAATGGCAATTTATAGTAAAAAAAAATGCTCCCAAAACGAGAATGTTAACTCAAATTCTAACTTGAATGTTTCCAACTCTGGTATAAATAACCTGACAGTCGACACACTACCCTTGCCTGAGAACATTTGTAGATTCATAGACAAACATACAATTACCCCCCCGACCCCTGTTTAGAAGACATGGAGCCCCTGTGAAACGTTTCATGGACCGATTGCAATATCCCAATTCTAATGTAAGCCATGATAAAAGGAACAAGCTGGATCAAAGAGTCCCTAATTGGGATAGAGGTAGAGCAGGTCCAGAAAATACATAAATAAAGAATATCTAAAACAGGGCAAACATGTGACATACATGGTGAATGTCCCTAGACTAATGATGAGCTATTACAAACCTGAGGAGACATTGAAGAATAAATGTGTTCAGTGGAAGGCTCACAAGTGGGTGCTTCTCTTTTATTTGTGATAATATTCTCAAATGTACCAGACATAGGTCCCTCAGTAATACAAATTTGGACTATATACAGTTAGTATTAGTAAATGTCCAAATTGCAGAAGGACTCCTTTCAATAGAATATAGAACAAATCCACCTGTTGGCTCTGACATAGAAATAAGAGCTAGACCTCTAAGATGCATTCTAAGCAAGCAAATGATGTTCCAATCCAACCACAAAGCTTTTTCATTTCACCCACTGTCCCCTGCAATACTTCTACTACCATCAATCATTCAAATGCAAGCAGGCCTGAGTCGCACTCCACTGTTAGTAAAATGGATGGGAGAGAGCTGGATGACATAGATTGACGCTTAGGGGAACAAAATAAAGCTGTTGTGGAACACCTGCAGCAGGCTGCAACTCCTTCTACCTAATGTAACCTATTTATCTTGTCTTGAAAAAGTGCTGGTCTATTTAAGCATTTGATTGAGACTACCTGGTGCGACTTAATCAATGAACACCAGATAGTTTGTTTTCAAGAAACGTGGGAAATAGGGTCTGAATGCTACAGGGGCATGAACACTATAATATACTGAAAATTGAGGATACAAAGGGGAGACCGATCGGGGGACTATGTTCTTGATACAAAACTTAATGCCACAGTTACCAGCATTAATATAGACTGCCCTGACTTACACAAGTTCCATAACAGATTTGAAGGGCAAGAACAGCTATAGTTATTCAGCATGTATAACAGACCATCAATAGAATTAAAACAATATTGTTAATTAAAACATGCGTTGAATCATGGCATGATTCCCACATGCCACAAATTCACATTATAGTAGTGGGTGATTCCACTTTACGATTTAAACCCCTTATGGCAATGGACAGCTGTTTTGAGAATGAAGATGGGGCTTAGGATATATCGGATTTAAGTGCCAAACCCCTAAAGAGACAAAATAACTTTGCTCTTGAGACATCACCATATGCGCTATGTTGGGTCTAAGAGCATATAATGGAAGGGCTCTGCTTCTGTTTCCTTCTTTAATGGTAATCATTCTAGCAATATTGATTATTTTCTTCTGGCCTAGGAAACCTGGAAGTTGTTAAAAGATTCTGTAGTCATCAAATGCCACAATAGTGGCAGCCACCGGCCACTCAAGTTGATCCTGGGCAGCCTACTTGGTATGATAGCACCCAATGGGATAAATCGGGATGCAACACCGATAACTATTGAGGGACACAAAAGAATTGCAATAAAGTGGGATAATATAAGTAAGACCGAAACGCTAAGCCAAATTTATAAAGAAATCCTTCCACAGTGGAAACGTTTCCCAGGCGAAGTTGTTATGACATATGAAAAGATTGTTAATAGTTCCTTTCCCGATGTTACAAAATCCAGTCGTAAGGTTACTAACTCTATAATCTGGCCGAGAAAAAAGACGTCAACATTCACTAGTGGAAATTTCTAAATATAATAAAGGGAAACGGGCTGAGGTAACAGAGGCTACAGTTGATGGTTATAGTTTAAAATTTTGTGAATTGACAACTAATTGTACTCAGAGGATAGAAAATTACAACATGGTAGTATTCCTGAAAAAAGATGGCATGTCCATTTTAGGGAGCTCTATAGAGGTACTAGAAAATTTGCGAGCCAGGGACAAATAAACATTGTCGAAAATGTCCAGAATGTTCAATTTGCCAGTGAGACACTAATAATTACAATAGATCAAGTTAACATGACTCTTTTAGCTCAAACCAGTCACAAATCACCCGACCCTGATTGCCTTTCTAGTACATCACTTTAAAAGTGAGCCTCAGATATGTGGATCATTTTTGACATGATTATTCAATGACACACTTAAATGGGGTGGTATCCCCAAATCATGGAAAAAGGCAACAATCATTCCTGTTTACATAAAAGAGGGGCGTAATGACCGCAATAACTTATAGCCCATCTCTCTATTGGCCGACACAGGGAACATTTACACTAGCATATTTCTGGATGTATTCAACCATTGGATAGATAATAATAGTCAGATAAACCAGGATTTCAGAATAGGATCAGCACGAATGATCAGGTGTTTTGGTTGAACCTCTTAATACAAAATATGTGACCCTGAGGAATATTAAATTGTATACAATATTTGTTGATCTCCAAAGAGCATTTAATAAAGTTACCCGCAGAAAAATATGGGAAAGGCTGGAGACTATTGATGCTGCGTCACCTGCAATAGTTGCCATTAAAACTATTAAAACTCTTTATACTGATAACATGGTAATGTTGAGATGGAATCTAGGAGGGGCTACAACATTTTCAATTGATGTACAGAAGGGTGTGCACCAGGGGTATATCCTGGCACCAACAATATTTTGTTTATAAATCAACAAAGTCACAGAGTTACAGTTGGTTACCCCGTCTGACACGCCAACTTTTGGGTAAGGACATATACCCAGGGGGTCATTACAAGGAAGGAGGTAACCATTCCGCTATTGGAGGACCCGGTAATTCCTCATTCAAGGAACCCCTCCCCATTCCCATTCGAGCCCAGTAGGGCTCGAATGGGAATGGGGAGGGTGCTAACAATGGGTCTGTTAATAATGGGCACGTTGTTAGCACCCTGGTCTGCTTGCGGAACCCGCTAAAGCTGCCTGGTAATACCAGGCGTCCTTAGCGGGTTCCCCGAGCAGACTCGTAATGAGGCGGTAACGGGTTGAAGGCTCCAGCACCTTTACCGGCGCTGTTAAACCTTTACCACCAAGGTTGTAATGACCCCCAATGTGGTATTGCTCTCCTTGACCCCAACAAGGATGACAAAACATCTGGTTTTGGTTGTTGCCAATTGTGATGATTATGGCCTGATTGTGAATTATACAAAGACTAGATCCACAGTCTTTAAATTGCCATGGTTAGGACTAATTACATTGAGACTGGAGATTGGTACTGCAAAAATTTAGCAAGTTACAACATTTGATTACTTGGGCATAAGGCTAACGGATACAGGGAAATAGACACACTAGTTTGACAAATCCACTATTACACTCAAAATGCATAATTCAGCTATATTAAGACATCATGAAAGCATTTGGAAGGGTGGCCTTGAGACCAGCTCTCAATAGTTTTAAACTTCAGTCAAAGCAAGCAGCAGCTTGTGGTGCTGAGATCTGGGGCCTTGTAACAGTCCAAAAACTAGAGGTTAGCGAAAACCAATTTCTAAAAGAAATTTGGAATCTTCCACGCAGCAAACCAACAATCTCTTAACACTATGAGACAGGGCTTGGGTTTATTGGGTGATTGATTGCCTCTAGGCCTTTGTTTTTACATGGTCCTTATCTGGAGCACTCCAGCTCTGGCCAAATATAGGGAGGCCCTCCTGGATGTTCTAGGACAGGAAGGTCATAAAAGCTTGCCATGGTGCAAGCATGTGAAAAACCTAGTAACCTATTACGGCCTTGGTAGTTACTGGGTGAATCCAGATGCTACTGTCCCCAGGCATAAGCAAATTCTAATGTCTGAAAGAAAACCTCAGAGCCCTGGAGCAGGACATGAGAAGAGGTTTGCTACTACCATCACTATCCCAGTACTCGGATTGTAAATCCTTTGTAGGATACAAGCAATATTTGGATGATCCTGGTCCTAGGCTTGCACTCATGCTGTAGGCCAAATTTAGACTAGTCATGTTACCTTTGGAAATACAGACTGAAGCTGGGGATATGATAAGATTGTTTTTGTCCTCATTGCTCCACCACAAGAGAGACAGTAGATTTTTTGCTTTTACGTACCAGGTATAACAAGCTGAGGAAATTGTATTTAAGATCCCACTTTAAAATGGCAAACATTCATAGTTTTTCAGAAGCCATCATCGGCTGTAAACGAAATGATGATACAGCCTTTAACCATGCAGTGATTACTAACATTTACAGGACATGGTTACTTATGCAAAAGGTGATTTGATGTGATGGCCCTAAATAAATCCTAAAACCAAATACAACTACATGATTATCATGGCTGATTGGATTGTCCTGTTAGAGGCACAATCAGCATTTGTATCACTTGACACTTGTTTTACATGTATGTACTTGATAGTTTATATTATAAATGGAGTTACATTTGTTTTATCTTTTTGATTTGCATAATATTGAATTATAGTGATATTTTAATACCTATAACAATGAACTTTATTTTAGATGTATGTTTTCAAAATCACTTGCTCTTGTATGTTAACTGGTATACAAGTTGCGTCTTTAAAACTGTTGGAAATATACTTACTTAAATTTACTAGGGCTAAACATTTTAATACTGAGGCTGACAGAACCATGTACTCATTTAAAATGCTTGCGGCAATTATGTTTTTGTCTTGGAAATGTATACCGACAGTCCATTTTATTTTGATTTATAGATTTTTTCAGAAATTAAGTAAGTTTATTGAACAGTTGATTGAATTCTTGGGATATGTGTTTAAATGTTCTTGAATTATTATACACACTTCTGGTTTGTCTTTCAAAGTACCAGCATGGAAGGCACATTAGCCAGGTCCACCTGTTCCCAAACATCTCCCGCAGGCAAACTTATTCTATCTTGGGAAACACCTCTGCTTTCAGTTCTCTCTTGAAGATAATTTCGATCAGCTACTTCCATTTGGAACACCAAATCACATTTCTCCCATAAGGTTTGCTCTCTTCCTTTGCTGTATTCCTAAAAAGCTGTTTTCTCCATGCGAATTTGAGTTAAACCACCCAGAAAATTCCACCCATGCAGCATCATCTGATGTTGCAATTTTGGAGTGGACACAATCTGTGAAGGTCCCTTCACATGCTCAAACCCACGATGCTTCTCTTCTTTTCTTTGTATTATCCCAATGTATTTTAACGTGTCATAAGGTGATGTGCTCGCTGTGAGTTAGACCACCCTTCAGTAATTATGACACAATTGTCTGAAATACGTATTTCCTCCATCATTCCCTGTATGGACTTGTGCCTTTAATAGGAATGATACATTCAGAATCACAAGAACATTTTGGATGCATAGATACCTTTCATGGGCTTTTTATGGCTCACGTAACAAGGCTATTAACATATGTGGATGTATACAAAATTAATACATGCATGTGACTGCTCCACTAAATACAGATCAAATTTATTTTCTTTTTCAAATTGGATAACTATTTCTAAAGTTAGTGGCAATACTGCTTTTCTATATTTGTCACTTTGAAACAAGTTCTTTGTAGCACATTAGTGTACCACGCAGTTTACATCCCTTGTTACCAGCATTCTGGTATCATCAGAAATGTCTACTGCCATGAACAAAATGACCATTAAATAGGCTACTCTAGAGCATCAGATTATTCTGCTAGTGCTGGAGGTTAGAGTCGATCAGAGGAAAAGCTATTACAAATGCATTTTACTGATATACTAGACTCTGAACGTATCCTTTAAAATAATTGTACCTTAATAATTCTTAGTTTGGAACATGTTTTGACTTCTTTTTTGTATTTTACACATAGGTCTTTGTTTTGGCCCAGACTTCTCATTAATGGCTTGGTCACAAAGATGGATAATGGGGTCTGTTTTTTTAGAGAACTGAACTCTGGATATAAAATATTATCAGAGCTCAAACTAAGCTGATCATTTCAGGTTACATGTAAAATGAAAATGATATATTTGTGTAATTTCTACTGAATGAGTACATGCTTTATTTCGGTTAAGAAATAAAATATAGAAGCAAGTTACATATACAAAAGATCAAATATTGCAATAGAATACAGCAGTAAAATGTAAAGGTAAATAACACATTTCGTAAACATGAGGTATACATAATTATTTGAACATTGCATGTAAAATTTCAAATAGTCTGCAAAAGCAACAGTTATATAATTTATCATTTACAATATTTTTCTGGCAGTTCCAGAGTAAATAACTGGAGATCGCATAGACTCAAGACATAAATGTTTGGGGCTTTGCACAACTCAAAGCCCTCTAGCACAGTATTAATTTTGTTTGCCTTTAATATCGGAAGAAATCTTCTTCTGAGTTGCCTCCGGACCAACAAAAAAAGAAGAAGTGATATTCATCCTCCCTCAAAGCTCGACAGATCGGGCAACACGCACTCGCTTATGTTGACCAATTTTCAGTTGCATAAATCCAAGGTAATATACCCAAGCGTAGCTTTACAGAGAGGTTTATTGAGCTTATTGTTTTGTATCCAGGAGAGATACTGATTGCAGCCTAGGACCAATTTAGTTCTGATGTACATACGAAAGGTTCTCCTGCACTATTTTTTATGCAGGTAATCTGTTAAAGCACAGTCCTCAAAAATAAACCTTGAGCTTTCCTAGATCAACCAGTACCAAATGTTTCGGATTGTACCAGAAATAATGTAAACCAATCTTTACCAAGAGCAATCTTTACCACCTAACAAGGAGAGGTCATTGTGATTGGCATAAACCTTTATTCAATTGAGAAAATGAAAAGAAAACCCTACCTTGCCATAGATCGAAGAGGGGTTTCCCTGCCTCAAACAAAATTACTAATGTCACAGTCAGGATGTCAAAAAGAAAGAGTTCATAGTCATATGTCAGAATCGTAGCTCTGTCCCTCACACTCTATGTTACACTAAATAAAAAGGAGAACTTCCTAGTCCAGAGGAATGGCTCCCTTCCTCTGAAAAAAATGATAGTTTTTGATTGGTATGTTTTCCAAGGGTTGGGGAATGTCTCCCTTCCTCAGCCTTCCTCATGCTTCTGGTACAGTTCATCAACTGCAGGGGGATGTCTGACTTCCCCAGCCTTCCTCAGGCTTGTAACACAGTTCCACAATTGGTGGAGAAACGTCTCCCTTCACCAACCAGCCTTTTTCGGCTTCTTCTCTGTCTCTGGGATTCCCAGACACTGGTTGGGAGACCCACTTCTCTTTTTCTTTTACTAGGCAGTGCTACGAAGAAGAATGGTCTGGCTGCTCTTCCAAATTTCATTTGGTCCCTGACCTTAGTTGGCAGACCTTGTTTCCTTCTACCAGGAACTGCGAGGAAGAAGAGTGGCTTGGATTCCCCTCCGAGCTGAGGTGGGCCCCTGACCCAGTTGGCAGACCTGGTTCAATTCTACCAGGCACGGCAATGAAGAAGAGTGGTTTGGATGCTCCTCTATCCTGTGGTGGATCTCTGACCTTGGTTGACAGACCTAGTTCCCTTCTCCAAGCACTGCAACAAAGAAGAGGAGTTTGTATGCTTCTCCAAAATCTGGTGGGTCCCTTTTCTACAAGGTCTCTTAGTCCCAAACACAAAATTGGTTTACTTTCCTGCCAAGTTCTGTGTTCACATGCATTACTCTCACAGTTCTCCTCACAGTCTCTTAACCTCACATGCAGACTTGCTTTACTCCCCTGCCAAGTTCTGTTCTCACATGCATTACTTTCACAGTTCTCTTCATGGCCTCATGGCCTCTTGATTGGAATTACTGTGCCAAAAAAGCCCCATTGAGTCCAATGGACTAAAAAATAATTAGGATATACACTGCCACCGGCAACTGCAATCCAGCTGTAATCCCGCTGGACCAAGTGGCGGTAACAGTAATTCAGTTGGGCTATATTCCAGCGAATTTACCACCGGGATACCGCCCAACTCGTAATGAGGCCCTAGGTATTCTTGTTTCGTGATATGCCCTTCTTTTGAAGGCGTCCCATAGCCTATTCTTATTATTATGGTATATTGATAATGTTTCTTTTATTGTCCCATAGGGGTTATCCTCTTTTCCCCACTTTCCACACACCCTGTGTCTTTCTGGGCCTCGCAGGCTTTCTGGGGCTCATCTTGGCTTGCTGCAGCAGCTTTGCAGCTTCTGACCCAAATTCTGCATATCTCTCCCAGCTGAACCGCATGATCCTGCAATGCTGCACTGCCGGTGCTCTCTCCACCTAGCCTCTCTGTTCGCTCAGCGTGTCTGGTGGAGACCGCCACTTCAGCGTCTCTGCGCCTGTGTCTGATGCTCTCCTCGCTGAGTGTCAGTCCCTCTCGTGGTTCCTCTCTGAGCATCTGACACTGGGTGAGTCCGTTGTCAGTTTTTATGTTGGTATCCAGTAAGGTCTGTTGTTGAAGACTAGACAGTTCATGCAAGTTTATCTGAGTGATCCCTACCGATCTGTACCTTTTCCTTGTCAAAGTTTCTTGGATTTTTATGATAGCCATGTCTATTCTTCCTCATTTTAGTCCTTTCTACTTCTTGAATCTTAAAGAAGTACATGGAATGGGAGGGTACAGTCGGAGAGAGTGGGGTGAAAGAGAGATGTAGGTGTTAGGTGGATACCACGTTCTCCCACAACCGTTGTCATGGTCCCATAGGGGCCTAGACTCCTGTAATATCCACCTGCTGAGTATCACCCTCAGGGGGACTATTGGATAGTGGCCTCACTTCCCTGGCCTCATGGGAAGGGGCTGTACCTATGGAAGCAGGTACGACATCCGGTGATTCGTCACACTCCTTATAAATCATTCATTCTTTGTCAGACCAAACCTTGACCCAGAATAAAAGAATCTTCAAATATGCATGGTGGTCTATTCCAAACTGTCATAATTCAAGCTTGACTGCTATGCCCCGGGTACTCGTAGGTGTCCATAATATTTTTTTTTAAAACCTTTTTTCAACAACCTTTAGATATGGTATCTCATAGAACCCCCATATTTAAATTGCATACAATACAGCTGATTATGTTTTGACCCTGTAGACTTCTAGGGTCGAATCCAAATTCAGAAGTACCCCAGTCCTCCTGTTCATAGTCAATGAGCACTTCTGAGTCTGGTCGTTACAGTCCTTGTATTTGTTGAATTGTACTCCCAGATAATTATAGAAGACTACATGTTCTATGTTAACTACATTTAGCTCATGGTTTGATAGAGAAAGGTATTTATTTGTATTCCTTCTATGGCATGGCATGATCTTTGTTTTTGTTCGTCGATGACTAATTTCAAATTACTTCATAGGTATGTAAGTTCAGGAAAAGCCTTCTTTATGCCCTGTGGAGATATAGATAACAAAACTGCATAATCGGCAAACAGTAAAATACTTATGTGTTCCTTAATTATCAGTGACACGTTGGTTAGTATTAGTCAGAGGGATCTGGCAAGGCCATTGAAAAATAATGGGAATAAGTACAGTGCTATTATCACCCTTGCCTTACCTTTTTTTGTTTAGAGGCGTTTACCTCTTGGCCCCATCTGACAATAGCTGTGTTGTTAGTATACACTGTCTAAATACAATTGATCAGCTGTGGCATAAGACCAAGGTCAAATGATGACCATCACAGCAGCCTTCGATCAACATTGTCGAAGGCTGCCTTGAAGTCAATGAAGACCAAAAACAGGGCCATATCCTTCTGCATGACGTATCTATGCATAATTAAAAAGAGCTTAAAAACCTGCTCAATGGTGCCCATCCCCTTAAGGAACCCAGCCTATATATGATGCAAAAGGTAGGTTCTTTTCTCAAATATGGTCAAGTAGATGATTATCCAAGACCTTTGCATATACTTTACCAAGTCTATCTAACAGGGATATAGGTCTGTAATTTGACAGGTCTTAGTTTTTACCTTTTGTAAATATGGACACTTATACCACAGAGCACCCAGTGGTAGGCGGTTCATGGTTTCTATTTAATTTATCAGGCTGAAGAACTTAACTAGAAAAGGTATCAATAAATCCTTTTCTGACTTGAAAAAGTCTAAAGGGACTCCGTCTGGGCCAGGTGCTTTCTTATATTTTTGGATATTAAGAGCAGTTAAATCTCGTCAGATAAAAACTGAAGTTGTGTTTCACTTGTGGTACCTAGAGTATCATAGTTGGGTTTGATAGAACAATCTGATGGAGTTACTTCATAAAGCACTCTAATGTTTTCTAGCCATACCGAGCCTAAAATAGTCATTACCGTTGCAAGATCAGTATTTAAACATCCGTGTGAGATGATTTTCCAAAAGTTCTTTAATGTTCTTATGTATCTTTTGTCAATTTCTACTGGTAAGGACAATCTTCTAAAATATCAGCCTATCAACAAACTTAACTCAATCTATCAGATACTTGTAATACACATTCTGTCTGTCATTGCCTTGCAGACTATAAGTGCACAGTTTTATATACTAGGAAACATTGGCAGAATTACAGCAGCAGCTTCTCATTAGCTAATTTTATTTTCTAAGAAAACATTTTGTTTTGTTATGTTTAGCATAGGTTTACACGGTAGTTCAGTTTTAAAACATTTTCTACTTTGCTTTCCCTAACGGACTGCATTATATTAACTCCTAGATAATTCTTTGTCTAAAGTGGCTATGAATAAATGCACAACATCTTAGTAGTGTGTTACATTTAATTTTAATTCAAAAGGAGTGTGGGAATCACTCTACTGAGAACAAACATGGGTCCAGTACGCTGTTCTATGGAATGTATTCCACTAAAGAGGGTTTACAACCATGTTTTAGCTCACTGCACCATTCACACAGGAGACATATCCATGTGCATATGAGACTTTGTCCCACCCGCAAGCGCAGTACAGCACCAAAATGCTAGGCAATTCTCCTCTGTGAAAGGTACAGCAAGGTAAAATGTGGTTGTAGACCCTCCCGAGCGGGAACCTATCCAGAGAGCAGGCTATTCGGCAATGTTCATTCACAGTATAGGGGCTCCCAGACCTTTTTTATATGTGTTTTACATTTAACATGTTTACCATAAAGGGTTGATTTCTAATGCATTCAAAAATGTAAACACATATATAGGTTTAATCAACTACATAGTTACCATTGAAATAGGTAATTCCTTATGACAGCACATATGGCATAAACATTGTTGTGTGCATATTAATGTTTCAAACTCAATTTGGGTACGTGATAAAGTCAATAGATCATCTAGTGTTATTCCATGAAAGAAATCAAATAGTTACCAATTCAACATATTGTAATACAAAATGTTTTATAATCTTCACATGAATAGTCAGTCAATGTTGGAAACCTACTGGGGAATTGTGCACACCAGGAAGTAGCTGAAAACCACTGGGTGTTATTCAGTTCAACCATCCACAACTTTGTGCAGTGCGGGAGCAGTATTTTCTAAAACAGAGTTTAAGAGTTTTGTGAAGGAAAAAGAATATTGCTTATGTAGGTGGGACCAAACTAAGGACAATTCATTATTTCAGGCTCATGAGGAGATAGTTTGATCCGAGCAGTAAACCTACTGCAGAAATGCTATAGTTGAATATGTACATCATAAAGTATCTAGTAAGAGTTTAAAATCACAAATAAAGCATTTCACATACACTATGACAAATCATTGGCATCCTGTACTGCATAGAACATTGCAGATACAGTCTGCCTAAAAAATAAAAAGATGTTACAAAATATCACACAAATTGAAGCAGTCAATAGATGAACTCCACCAAATCCTTTTACATACTTTGTTCAGCTGACCACTGCCTAAAAATAAATAAATTGATCAGGCGTCCACTTACTGGACACATTACATTTGATTTTGATATTAAGACAGGTCAATTTAAATATATGTGCATGGTTCTATGTACCCTGTGAGCGTGGTATAACCTGAAAATGTTCGATTTTTAGTGAAACAATGACGTGGGTAACCCAAAGTTTCAACAGACAGGGGCTACATTTTACCTTAAATAGCCCTCATCAAAATTACGTAATTGTGGGATTCCAGAGTCTGCTGGCAGTTTGATAACTAACTGAATATAAGCCATGTCTGGTTTTGACATAGTTGTTACACCGATTACACACTTATTAAGCCACAAGCAATTGATGTCATTTTATTATCAGCTTAATGAGCAGTGATTCCTTCATGACAGGGCCTGGCGGGTATTCAGTTGTTTGTGCTTGTTCCAACCAAAGCGTCCATTTGGGTCCCACCTAGCAAACCAACCTTTGATCCCCCTAGGAAGGTTTGCTTCCTTCTCGAGAGCACTGGAATGTTCCTTCAGGGGAATGGGGTGCTGGTTATCTGGATACCAGTGCTTGAAACAGCCCTCTCAGTGTAATGAGCAATTCATGCAAAAAAGGTAGCAAGCGCCCCTCTCTCTAAAGAACATGGCATGATAACCTGTTCTGTGGTTTTTACCGACTGTGAGAGTCCGCAGCCATCGCTTTTAGCTCACTGTACTTTTCACAAAGGTGGAATATCCATTTGCATATCAGTCTTTGTCCCACCCACAAGGGCAGTCCAGCACCGAAATGCCAGGCAGAACCTCGTTTGAAAAAGAGTACCAGCAGCAACCCCATACACGCGTTTCAGCCTTATTGGGCCTCATCAGTGGGGTGGAGCTGTGCCTCTCTGAGCACAGTGCGCAAGAGTTCCACGTCTGGGTTCTCCCAGGTAATTTATGGTGACCAACCCCAAGTACCTTACAAAAATGCAAAAAAGGTAGCAGTCGCCCCTCTCTTGAAAGCACATGGCATGATAACCTGTTCTGTGTTTTTTACCCACTGTGAGAGTCTGCAGCAATCGCTTTTAGCTCACTGTACTTTTCACAAATGAGGTATATCCATTTGCATATCAGTCTTTGTCCCGCCTACAAAGGCAGTCCAGCACTGAAATGCCAGGCAAACCTCCTTTGAACAAGAGTCCCAACAGCACCCCGATACACATGTTTTAGCCTTGCTGGGCCTCATCAGTGAGGTGGATCTGTGCCTCTCTGGGCAAAGTGAGCAAGGGGTGCACGTATGGATTCCCACAGGTAACTTAGGGTGCCCAACCCAAGTTTCTTACAATAATGCAAAAAGGTAGCAGCCGCCCATCTCTCGAAAGAACTTGGCATGATAACCTGTTCTGTGGTTTTTACCCACTGTGAGAGTCCGCAGCCATCACTTTTAGCTCACTGTACTTTTCACAAAGGAGGAATATTCATTTGCATATCAGTCTTTGTCCACCCCATATGGGCATTCCAGAACTGAACTGCTATGGCAATTCCCTTCTGAACAAGAGTACGAACAGCAACTCCAGACACGAGTTTCAGCCTTGTTGGGCCTCATCAGTGAGGTGGAGCTGTGCCTCTCTGAGCACAGTGAGCAAGAGTTCCACATCTGCGTTCTCCAGGTAACTTATGGTGACCAATCCCAAGTACCTTACAAAAATGCAAAAAACGGTAGCAGTCGCCCCTCTCTCGAAAGAACATGGCATGATAACTTGTTCTGTGGTTTTTACCCACTGTAAGAGTCCGCAGCCATCGCTTTTAGCGCACTGTACTTTTCACAAAGGTGGAATATCCATTTGCATATCAGTCTTTGTCCCGCCCACAAGGGCAGTCCAGCACCGAAATGCCAGGCAAACCTCCTTTGAACAAGAGTACCAACAGCATCCCTATATACACGTGCTTTGTAGGGCCTCATCAGTGAGGTGGAGCTGTGGAGACAAACCCAACAATGACACAAAAGGAACAGTATTCTTCTTCAGCCACACATATGTTGTTTTACCCTCACTTGCCTCACCCTTTTCATAAGTTCACACCACATGTTGTCCTTCTTGGTGCTGTGCTGACCTCAAACATCATCTCCAAACACTTCTCTTAATTGAAAAAGGAAACATTTCTCCTCTATTCTTGATAGAACTTATTGTAAAAGTGTGTGTCATTTATAACACCAGTGGGGTTACATTATACACTTCTTTATAATCAAAATAATAAAAAAACAAAAAATATAACCAGACAAACCCAACAATGACACAAAAGGAACAGTCTTCTTCTTTAACCACTCTTTTCTTTCTTCTTGACGCATCCATGACTAAAATGTCATTCACTTCCTGCAGAAAGCAAATGCAGGCAAAAGTCATGATATACTGACAAATGACACTGTACTTTCCTCTTTGTACGTTTTCTTCTGTCTTTGCAAGTAGGGCATTAGCCTTGCTTCTGTATATGTCCTCAAGATGATGATGCTGAGGTAATCTCTTTATATCCATGGCCAGGTAGAATGCAATCTCATCTTTTTAAAGTAGAGGCAATCATGCACTTGGCTTTCTCTTTCTGTATGTAAATGATCGCAGGCCTGCTTTCAGCTTTCTTTATTCTGATGAAAGTCTTCTCTGCAACCTTGTGAAAATCTTGTCTGTAATTTTGATGAAAATCTTCTCTGCTATCTTGCCTTTGTAATCCTTCTTCCAATAGCCTGGTACTGGGGTCTCTTCTTTCTTTGCTGTGTTTATCCTGGCAAGATATAATTAACACTTCTGTCACCCTTCCTACTCTAATTTACCTACCCATGATGCTGACCATGAGTGCATGTCCTATTTAAATGCATGCAAGTGTGGCATATATGCATACAATGTTTGCCTACCTTTGCATTTTCATGACCCATTATGTTGTTGTTCTTTTACTAAACCATACCATATATCAAAAATACTTTCTATACTTTTAATTCACATAATCATAAAAGGGTTACTCCACCCTATTACATCCAGGAGTCTTCTCTATCTTCTTCACTAGATATGGCCATACTTATACATATACTATACTTTATCTACACCTACTACACTCTACTTAGGAGAAATGCTATAAGTTTGAAACCACTGTATCCCTCACTATATTTCAAGTGTACTGACCTGGGTCCTCTTTCCTCTAATAATAAGTGATGAGGAGTTCCACAAACTTTGTGTGTCTGCAGGTACCTACACTTTCTCTCTTTATTCATCTCTCTCTATCATTCACTAGTACTTACCTTTTCTTATAATGTTTCTTCCAATTCTATCACTATATTCCACTACGGCCAAATAGATAATCCTCCTATGCTCCAGAAATGACCCTTTTTTTTATCTGTAACACATACACACACACACACATATATATAAATATATATTACATTTCTTGTTACTTACTCTTATACATGGTTCTGTGCACTGGCAGGAGTTCTCTCATTATGTTTCTCCTCATAACCCCTGCTTCCTGAACTTGCCAGTTGCATGCTACTGTGTGGCCTTTTATATCTTGTGACCCCCTCCCCTATAATGTTCAAACCGCTCCAACTATACTATTGACATGTCATTGTGGCCTGTCTCGCTTAACAAGCGTCTAAAAGGTAACTCTTCCACCCGTCACCATACTGTTCTCCTCCCCTCTGCCGCAATGTGCTGCCGATAGACATCCACACTAACTTTCTGAGACTTACGGCAAGTCCAAAATGTTATATCGTTCACGGCTATTAAAGCCAAATGTAAAGTTCACCTGGACATCTCAATGTGCGGTCACCCCGAACTGTCCACACTGACTGCCACCAATTGCCCCCGGACCAAAAATAAAATGTATACTTTCTACACTTGAACGCGCCATTTTGTGGAAACAATCATTGCATGTATTGTATTTTCTGTTGTTTGAACAGTCTAGCACAGCCTTCCTAACTAACATGAATATTACACTTGGCTAGATATCCCTGCCTATAACCTGACCATAGTACTAGGTTAGACCCAGACTGTACCGCTTGTCCTTTTCACTGCAGGCTGATGCCAACGTACCCCTACCAAACATCGAAATGTGCACATTTTTCCTCAGCCCCTGCGCCTATTGCCACTTTGAACTTTGGTATCTGGGCCTAGTATACTCTGCAAACTGGCAACTGTGATTATACTACCACTGTCAACCCCTACCTGTGTGCAGTACTTACAGCTGTTAACCCAACTGTGCCTTGTGCATCTAAATGTTACTGTGTCCGAGTGTTTTGCATAATGTATCCTCTTCATAACTGGACTATATCTACACCGCCTTGATTCTACCAGATGCTGATTGCGCATTTACAACATTGTTTAGCATTTGCCACCCTATTGCCTTATTGGTACTGCCTTGTTGATTGATCAATCTTTTATTAGACATTTATCCTGTCACATTATATTGTACCAAACCACTTGCTGGTGTCCACACTACTCGTTAAGAATCCTGTGCTCTATATACTGGAGTCCCCTGCTACCTACGGCTTTATACAGACCCTTGATGTACTTTATTGCCTATTGGACATTCATATTGTGTTTACATAACTGTGCTTATATAGTACTGTTCCCATTTGTAGGATTGTGCGTAGACTGTACTTTATTGCCTATTGGACATTCATATTGTGTTTACATAACTGTGCTTACATAGTACTGTTCCCATTTGTAGGATTGTGTGTAGGCTGTACTTTATTGCCTATCGGACATTCATATTGTGTTTACAAAACTGTGCTTATATAGTACTGTTCCCATTTGTAGGATTGTGCGTAGACTGCCTCTGAAAACAGGTGCTTCACACACCCCCTCCACTTGTCACTTGTTTATCACCGCCTACCTGAACTGCATCTCTATCCTTAGTAGTCTGTCAACGTAACCTTTATTGCCAGGATATTCTGATCCAGTTCCCAGTGCACACCCGCCACTCTACCTGACCTGTGTCAAGACGCATAGTATAGTTAATGCATACCACTACCTCCTAAACATGCTACATCTACATATTTTCTACATGGCAATAGTGGCCATTATACTCTGCCTAACCAGTACCTTAGAACACAGTGGGCCTCATAAGGACCCTGGCGGAAAGGGCTTTACGCCGGCGTAAAGCATGGCGTACCTTTCCGCCTGACTACGAGTTCCCGTAGCGCCATGGTGATTTTTACGCCTGCTTTTTGCAGGCGGAAAAATCCATGGCGCTACGGGACTTGTTGTTAATTACACCACCGTAATTTACGGTGGCGTAATTAACGCCTTCCCCACTCCCATTATGCCCTATGGAGCAAGAATGGGAATGGGGAAGGGCAAAATGGGGATTGGGGACTTACCGCCCCGCCAAGGTCGGGATGGGGTGGTAAGTCCGCCAACCACCATGGCGGAATTGGCAGCTTAGCGCCATGGACCATGGTGCAAATTTCACCATGGTTCTCCGCCAGGGTCATAATGAGGGCCAGTGACTTGTGGCTCCCTCAAGCCTCATCCATCTTATCGAAAATGACAGCCAACAACTACAGCACTACCTATCCCAACCGCTTCAGTACTACAGACCCAAGAGTTCTTGAAACATACCCATGCACCACTATTGATAGAAACCTTAAACTCCATGCCAGATTATCTAAATTTCAAGAACCTCTTACGAGATCCTTACCCCCAATTAACAAGAGGACCATTTGTCCTGCTAGTGCGAAGCTTCTTAACTCTAACCAACACACCTTTGGGCCTGCTTCTCAGACTAATTCCAACCAGCATACGTCACCGAAACCCAAGCCAATTGACCAGCACACACTCACGCCCATACAGGTTACAACTAAAACAGATGCACCCCCCTCAAAGAAGCACCCCTTAATGTGAAATCGCTCATTGCCCATGCCACAGACATATCCGACCTAATAGTGGAATGTAATCTGGACTTCCTCGCCATAACTGAGTCCTGGCTACATAACGCTGCAGGACCGTTGCTTATGTTAGCCATACCTGATGGCTACACGATATCTAGACAAGATAGAGATGGAACCCGAGGCGGAGGCATTGCCATCATATCTAAAGTAAGTCTATCATTGAGACTAGCCACACCACAAACACTGCAATCTTGTGAAATCCTCACAGCTAAACTGTTACGCTCAACTGGTATCCAAGGGGACGCCACCCAGCCAGTTGGTCGCTGGTTCCCTTCTCAATGATTCCCTGGTGCAGTTCTCGGTGGAATTCCGCCTGGAAATGAAGATTATGTTTAGGATTGGACGATCAAGGTAAGCTTTCCCCCACCTCCCTTGTGATTTCAGCCCCTCCGGGTTCTCTTCTCACCTTGTTGGTGGGCTCTCCATCCTGCTTTCTGGGCAGGGGCACGTTGTCTTTCGTGTGCGCATATGGTCCAGTTACTTCACTGACAGCGGCCCAAGTAACGCCTTTCAGGTAGGTCTTATTGTGGCTTATGGCGTTGTTATTCTTGCATGCCTTTTCTCTGTTCGATAATGTCCCTTTTTATCTCCCTTAGGTGCGCGGAGCGTCCGCTTTGCGAACTGGGTAGGCTGGTTCTTGCCGGTAAATGATGGCGCATAATAGCGCTATGATGCGGTAAGTAAGCGCGGCAATGTCTTGTCTTCACTGACCTGTGTTTTCTCTTTTTTGTAGGTCGCGGTGTGCTCCGAGCACGGGTCGAGTTCCAGAGCTATACCGGTCGAAAAACAACCAGCCAGGTAAGTCTCTAAACGATTTGTGGTTGAAATGTCTTTACTACTTTCTTTAATGATGTCTTTCTTCCTTTCTCAGGTCCTTCGATCCGGGCGGCGAACCCTCCAAACGGAGCTGCCCAGGAGCTGCGAGCAGTGAAGGATGGAGGTTGCAGGTAAGATTCTGCTGCTAACGATGTTCTTTGTTTTCTTCTGCAGGTCCAGATCTTGCCAGGCTCGTGAGAAGCTGGACACGGTGAGTGTCACGTTGCTAGTGGCAAAGTAACGCAAAGCGTGTTGTCTTGTTCGGGGTGTGGTTTAAATAGCCTCTGCAAAGTAGTCCAGGTAAAGTATTCCCTAGGCCATCACACCCAAAACACTATACCGCAGAGCTAGGAATAAAGCTACGTGGATGCCTCCATGTTGGCTGAAAGCCTAAATAAAGAAGTTCATTAAGCAGATGTCTTTCCCAGTTTATGAGCCTGGTGCCAAAGGTGCCAGGACTGGCCCCAAGAGGGCCTGTGAAGCGGATGCCAGGCCTTATTTGCGATCCGAAGTCTGATTCCACCTGGCCAATGGGCTTGCCAGTGGGGATCAGGGCCGAGGGTCGTGACATAAACTCCCCCTATCTAACTCTCAGTCACTCACCATCCACTTAATTTACAGACCTCCCGGTCCTCTTGGGACATTCGAGGAGGATTTGTACAGCATACTAGCCAACAACCTTAAAACAACTACCCAATTAATACTTGTAGGTGACTTTAACCTAGGATACAATGACCCTGCAGACAAGCATGCCCATGAAATAGCCAGCATTATTACTGCATTAGGACTGTCACAAGTAAAACAACAAACCCACCCATATCAAGGGGAGAACCTTAGACTGGGTAGCCGACTACAACTGTACAGCTACCATCACCTTCATCTTGCCGATAGCGTGGACAGACCACACCCTAGTGTCCTTCACTCTATCTACTACTAGAGCACCCGCTATGGCACCCTACACTGCCCCACCTTGCCCAACTAGAAATAGAAAGAATATCACTATGGACAAAGTGATCCCTGCCATTCTCCCCACACTAAACGCATTGCCTGACAATCTAGAGCCTGATTCAATCGGTCCATGAATACAACAAAATGATGCTCACCACATTGAATAAGATTGCACCACTCAAACTTAGACCAATCAAACCTAAAGCCCACCTAAACAAGTGGTTCACTCCACAATTAAAAGACCTTCACCTCCTAAAAAGAAAATCCAAAACTACTTGGAGACTATGCCCGTCCAATGAAAACAAAGGTAGATTAGCTAAAATCTCCTTGCAATATAAAAATTAAATTTGCCCGGCTAAACACAACTCCTATAACGAACGCATCTCCAACTCCAACTCAAGTATGAGGGAACTTTTCACCATGCTTAAAGAATTAGAGTCTCCGATCCCTATACCTAACATCTGCATCAAAAATAAAGCTTGATGTTCAGACATTCAAAATGCCCTAGCCAATAAAGTAAAGACACTTAAAAACAAAATAAACCAAAAAAAGACTCCTTGAATTTACAGCACCCCCCTAATACCTCTTACGCCAGTGACACACCCACTGCCCAGGTCACCAGATTCTGCTTCACTAAAACCTCTGTCTTAGAGGTAGAGAAAGTTATCCTATCTCTTAAACCTTCCAATTGTAAAGGTGCCCACTGCCCAGCTCAAATTATAAAAGACACCGCCAGAGACTTGTCCCCATTTATATCCAAACTGATCAATGGCTCCTTCACTTCTGGCACCATCCCTTCCAACGTAAAAACAATCTTGGGTACTCCCCTTACTAAAGAAACAGACCTTAGATCCATTCATACCTACCAATTACCATCCTATCACGACAATACCATTCCTCCTCAAAATACTGGACAAAATCGCATACTTACAAATCCAAAAAACATCTTGAAACATACAAGCTCCTGGGAGTAAGACAATCTGGCTTTCGCTACCAGAAGGCAATATAAATGGCTCTCCATCCACAATAAAATCCTGCTAAAAACTGTCTCTTTGACCCACAAAGCACTAAATGATGCTCCCGAGCTACCTGTCAGACAGACTAAATAAAAGAATGACCCTCAGACCAACTGGAGCTGGCAATACCAATTGTCTCGTGGTTCAGAGATTTAGACTTACCAAGATTGGCGGTAATAGCTTCCCTGTGAAGGCGGCTCAACTTTTCAATTCCTTGCCAAATGAGCTCAGAGCTGACCAACCATATTTACACTTTAGAAAAAACTATATCAACCTGCTCAACTCTACTGATCATTAGTTTGTTCGACCTTTAGCCATGCTGCATTAGCCCATCCTGTAAATATACTGCCTGTAATATACCTTACTTGTTATAATATGTACACCTGTCTATACTTTACTCTGTATTCATACTTGTAATTAGCTTGTATTTTTTGTTTTGACTGTAATACTATGACCTATTTGTAACCTGCAAGCTGTGTATCTCCCTATTGCTGCACCTTGTTAGCCTCAGGTTTGGTGCGCATTAGAAATTGATAAACAAACAACCAAACATACACTCTTTGGTCAATTATGTTGTGTTTAGCAGGACATGGGATTAGTGTTTCTTAAGTTGGCGCTATACTTGTTTTGTCGGAATATTGTCTACTATTGTGGGGGGTATATTATATGTTCAGGATATGTGTATATGTGTGTGTGTGTGTGTGTATGTGGCTCCCCCCTCTTTATGGCCATAACATGACAAAACCCTAACCTGATTTCCTACTGCTTTTCCAAATCTCATACATGATGTCCTCTCTTTCCACATCTCCAAGTTCCCCTCCTCTTCACTTCTTCAAATAAACCAATCATCATAAGTACTACTGATCCATAACCTGCTCAGGACTTGTCCCCCTTATATCTGTTTGCAATCCTTAACTGCCAAATACACTTCCATTAAACAAGCCTTTGTTTGTCAAATTAATCTATCTTTGTTTGTGAAAGCCATGCTAATCAGGGGGTGTGCTCCATAAATAATATTTCTAATGGCACACCCCTTTATGCGTCATGGCCTTTAAATACTAGCGTAACTTCTTGTGTGATTACATAATCCCTAAATTAGTGCATGGTATCCCCCGGTCACTTACTCAAATATCTCCCCAATATATCTATTAATAATGGTATACAAAGAACATGCTCCCCTATCCTATAGTGCATGTAACTTCAGTCTTGTGCTGGTAATAGTGCTCCCTCTCATCACTATTACTTCCCCCCATTTTGAATACAAATGCTTGTATCAGTGCATTCGCATTTTCAAGGTGCTACTGCAAAAAGTGCTAATAATTTAATTAATTCTGCGGTACTCATGTAAATGTTTGTTGTGCCTGATCTGATGTCACTTACTATCCCATTAACCTTCTCTTATGTTTAGTTTACATTTATAATTGTACTTTTATTCTTGCTGCATGCATGATATCATGTGTGATCTTGGGCATAATATTTCAATGATTCTGTGCTATGCAGTGGGGGTTATGCTGTCCCCCCGCTTTCTGTCCTTAGTTACTCTTCTGACCATTGTCCTCACTGTCTCGTTATTTGTAGCACTCTCTTGTGCCTTCATTGCACTCTCGACCTCACTCTTGCTCTCCCATGCATGTTTCTTTTCTTACCACCATTTTTCTCCATCTCCTTCCTCAATCACTTTCCCATCTCCCTCTTCTGACGTACTTCCTTGCCTTTTGTTGCTACAAAATCTATAAAAAATAAACTGTGTACATCTGCTTTTCCTTTTGGTAATGTACTGACACATCTAAGGGCCCTTAAAGTTGTTGAAATCATTTCTATTCTACTTAACACAAGGGTTTGAGCCACCTGCCTCTGCTCATTCATTGTATGTTGGAAACCCACTGTGAAAGGCACCTTTCCTTTTTCCAAAGTTCATTTTTATAATGTCTCTAAACTTTAAAAATGGTTCTTTCCATTGCTCAACATGCCGTTCTCCCTTATCTGTGTGACCACCCTACGCACACTTATACTATATGCCTTTTAACAGTGCCCCATCTGCTACTAAGAAAGCTACCTACAATGTTTAAATGGGATTCAAAAATGTCGGGATGGGGTTCTGGTTGTACTAATATAAGATCTATAATCAGGTCCTTAAAAAAAGTATCTGGCATAGATACAAAAAATCCAAAATAACTAATAAAACCTTAAAATGGGAAGAGGCTTTTTCTATCTTTTTTTTAAATGATCTAATGAGGACAATCTAATCCATACATGGGCAATGAATGGTGGTACATTCTAGTTTTAAAAAATGTGCTCCAAATATGTTTAGCCATACATAACTTTTTGGCCGAGACAAAAATACTCAAAAATATAGACCCTTACCAAATAAAAAAAAACAGGAGTTCACACACCCCACAGTCCCATATATTTCACTCAAAGGTGCCCCAAGGGTGCCATCTCAACAGAACACAACAAAAAATATAATTGTTTTTTCCTTCAAAAGCCATTCAATCTCAAATTCCTTCAACTGGTGTTGTCAAATCAAACTAAAACGGGCATTCCTCTACTCAGAAAACACCATTATTACTGATGTATTTCATAAAAGACTTAAACATGAAAGTCAATTTAATGAGTCCTGGGTCTAGAATACTTTTTCATTGAGCATAGTACTGAGCCCCTGCTTCACATAAAGCTCTGTATTAAAAATATTTTTTTCCAAAATATACTACCACAATAATTGTCATATTTCCTCTACTGACAATGTCAGTCCAAAATCATGTTACTACTATATACAACATATTGCTTCCTTCTAGAAAAATACAAATACAATTTACAAATCTTAAATACCACAACTGCTAAACAGAAATTCATCTTTTTTTTTTAATTAACCTACTTCATAGCCCTATTTCCTTATATTCACAGGATATCTTTACCAACCGCTATTTACCTCATGACAAGGTTCAATATCTACTTTTACACACCCTCTCTGTGTCATCCCCACTATGTATATTTCTTCTCATCTCATTCTCATATCAACATTATCAACCCATGACTACTAATTTAAAGAAAACTACATTTTTCTTCACGTTGTATTTCAGCATAACCCAATGTATATCAAATAGCTTTTTAATTCAAAGTGGTTTACATGACCTATATTTACATATATTACTATTTATCAATGCCCAATCCAAATTGGGACTCATGTGTGTGTGTGTGTGTGTACAAGACTTATTAAATACTCCTGCTGAACGTTCAACCACAAAAAACATTCCAACACTTTTCCACATATTAATTCAAAAATACATGCAAAACAGCCTAACCACCGTTCCAAAAATCCAAACCCTTCCTATAATGTCTCCATTGGTCTCCATAAAGCATGGCACTGAGTCAGCCCTGCTTGACTTAAAAAAACAAATACTAGAAAACATGGACAGGGCAAACTTCACTTCTCCTCGACATGTCAGCAGCGTTTGACTTAGTTCACCACAAGATCCTAGGGAAACACCTCACTGACTCTGTACACTTCTCCTATGAGGCACCACCTGGATAATATCCTTCCTGGAGGGCAGAGCCATGAGGGTCTTCTCAGACAAAGCATCAGCCGCTCCTTCCCCCATTGGGTGTTGTGTACCACAAGGCTCATGCACCTCCCCTACACTCTACAACCTCTTCACCTTATCACTATTCAATGATCTAGAAGACTTCAGCATTACGTTCACCAATTATGCCAATGATACATAAATTCTTTTCCCACTTAACTGGTGACTACGAACATGACCTCAGAGCCTTGCAAAATACATATGCTATCATCCAGGCCTGGATGGCAGCAAATTGACTCTGTCTCATGCTCAATGGAGACAAAACAGAAATCCTACTGGTTGGCCCCAAGGAGACCCTAAAAAAACTAGACAGTAACTATTGCAGCTTCAAAATAGAGAACACTGTAGTCATAGTCTTGGCTGCCGTAAAAACTCTGGGACTTTTTCTGCACTCAACCTTGTCTATGGATAGACAAGTCAGCTATATGTCTTCTTCAGCAGCATTGACAACTAAAATTATTAATGCTGTAAAACCCCACCTCGCAGCCAAGAACTGCCTCAACATCGCCAGAGCTATAACAGGCGCAAAACTGGACTATTGTAATATCCTCCTACTCGGCACTTCCACCAAAAACATCAACAGATTACAAATTGCACAAAACAATGCGCTTAGAGCAGCTCTCAGTATTCCCAGGAGAGAGCACATTTCTCAGGCTAGAAAAGAGGCCCACTGGCTCCCCATCAGAGAGCGCATACTGTTCAAGACACTCATAATCACCCACAGATGCCTATCTCAATCAGCACCCTCCTATCTAGTGGAACAAATACACCAAGTCCAAACACTTAGACCTAAACTTGACTTATACTCACACCAACTCACAATCCCTACCTTTAACAGAACCAAAGCCGGTGGGTCCAGTTTTGAGGTATTAGCACCAAAATCATGTAACTCACTTCCACTTGAACTCAGAACAGAAACCTCTCTCATGGCTTTCAGAAAGGCACTGAAAACCAATCTATTCAGGTAAATCGCTCCTACTCTGCTGTTCCCCTGTAGCTGTTCCCCTGTGACCCTGGAACATGAGTATAGTATGTTGCCTAACCTTTGATCCTGCACCCAAGTACTGTTACCTATGTTTCAACGTGCTGCTAAGTAAATATTCTGTAACAGTGCCTTGATGCCCGAGGGCAGTTTCTGGGCTTTATAAATGTAAATAAATAAATAAATAAATAAATAAATATTCAACTGTCATTTATCCCAAACCTACTGGCATCTCTAACAAAAACTTCCCCACCAAACTCTTTTGCCCTTTAAATGCATATTATTGCAATGAATGTGAGGATCTCAACTACCCATGCTTTGACTCAGTGAACTATCTTGTGTCCTGTTCTCTTTCTGAACCCTCCCCTCTTTTCTTCTGCTGAAGGATGTAGTTCTGGCACACACTGGCCATGTGTTTGAAGTCTGCAAGGCAAAGCAAAGGTTACCTCTGCTTGGCAAGACCATAAATTATAAACTGGATTTGAAAAAGAGTGATCTGCTTTCCTTTCAGTCATCCCAATCCAAATTCAGGCCTTTTGTCTTCCTGAAACTGCCTTTACTGTTCAAAAGAATGTGAATGTTATCTCTATAAAAACAGCCCACAGCTTAGCTGTGGGCAAAATGATTTTCTCTTAAAACTATCTTTGCACTTGATGCAAAGTGAAAATGACACATCACAAATTGCACATAATAAGCCAGCTGTCGCTGACATATTACAAAAGAAATTAAAGATCAATGCTTCAACTTGACCTCCTCATTTATTCTTCACTGGTAAAAAATGCGGCTCTGTTTCTATGGCAACTGTGACAACAACTGCATTGCTTTGCTAAAAGGTAAAATAAAAATCGCTTGGCACATGAAAGAAAACATTGTTTTTCTTTGAATTCAAGAGACAATGGGGCTGATTCACAGAACCTTTTCCTATGGGATTGCGCCATTATAAAAAATACTTCCATGAATCAGGCCCAATGACACAACACACACCCCATAACACATTTAACATGGGTTAGTCTTCATGATCACACAATAAAACATATAACATAACAAATATTTTTTTCAAGTTTCTATTAAAAAGGCAATTGCCAATTCTCCCTTTATATGTGGTAAAAACATTGGTAAAATGAAATCCAGCTCCATTCATCACATACATTTAATGCCAAATGCAAAATATCTTTACTATAACAGCTAAGCCCCAACAAAAATGTGCACTTTGAATTCCTTACGATCATCTTCCCCCACTTTCTCTTGAGTGGGTGTAACCTACCTCTCCGTTTTGCCCCATCTAGGAGCTTGAAATATGCTCATCTTACGCCCTTGCCTCAGGATAACTATACATACACATTTTGTCCCTTTGCAGAGAACATCACATCACCTTCAATTGCCCTTACTATTAGTATTCAGAGGTATCCTTGCCTTAAACTTCCTCCTATTTGCACAAAAATCACACACATATATATATATATATTTATTTACACATGCAATCACATTTTTCCCTTAGTACTGTTGTTCGCGCAGCGATATACCACCATGAATTTATGGAGGTCGGCTCCCTTCTCTTCCCTCTGCCAAGCTGCCTGGCATGAACTCAATATGCTTTTGAAACAAGGGGACTCAGTCTGCAGCATTTCCTTGCCTCTCATGTTATTCTTATTGCAAATTCTTCGTACCTGGCAGCTCCAATCCTCAGAGAAGATTTTGGGACCTTGTTACACTTAATCTGTCAAAGATTCAAAGTGTCTCTTCAAGGTCTGCCAGTTAAAGAGTCAATTTCTTGGGATAATTTCCTGTTGCAGCCTCCATGGGACGGAACCCGGGATGTGCAAAAGGCAGACACAGATAACGACTAGCCGGTATTATGTTGTTTAATTACCGATTTTACAGGCAGACAAAAAGAATATCTCACTGAATTTCTGAATCCATCATGGCTTTATAGATTTTAAAATAGATCATGAGTTCTATTCTAATATGAACCTTATAGTGTAATTGATCAAATTTCTACAAAGTGTGCTGACCCTTTTTATTGGATATAAATGACCTCATTTATGCTAATCAGTATGACTTTGCTATTTTCCAAATGTCATTAAACCATGAGATATATTACACGAACTTAAAACTGGAAAAAGCAGGTTTTGGAAATGACGCATTTAGTTCAGACTTCTTAGCACACTGTGTCCAAGGTCATCTCGCCTGCTTATCTGCCTCAGCTCACTGCCAAATTTCATTCATAAAAAATCATTGACGGCCACTGTTAAAACTGTGTATTCCTACCATTCAAACTGCTGAATCACTGCCTATTACCTTCTGCCCAAACACTACTGCACATGGTACTATATTTTCTTATTTATTCAACAATTTAAACCTCCATGAGGCTTGATGCCTGTAGCCATCTGTAATGCATAATGTGACTTTCATTTTGGGAAATATGGCTCCCTTTTGCTGACCTATATTCTATATCAAATATCTATATTCTGTGTTAATGATGTTGTGTGCAATGTAAGCATTCCTTTGTTTTTATGTTGTCCTAAATTAATGTGTGCAGTGTCACCTATTTTCTAATATACCTGTCTATAATATGGGCAGCCTGCCTCAATGATCAATGCTTCTGACTTTTACACTGTTAGACATGAAGGTGGGGCACCTAGAAACACTTGGGTACAGGCGCGTTATAAATAAGAAATCATATCATATCATATCATATCATATCATATCATATCATGCCCTGAATGACATTTTAACCTGTCTATCACCAAAGAGAGGGGGAGGATCTACTCCTCTTCACGGCCAAACCAAATCCTATAGTGTATAGTTAGGGATTCATGGTTTGGACTCAAAACAACACCCTACATGCATGTCAAAGTTGGTGTTTCCTTTGATGTGATAATGAATAAATCAATTAAAAAATGACATTGACTATGTCTTTGATGTGATCATGAACAAATCAATAATTCAAATAAAAAATAACATTGAATCGGTCTACTAGAAGAGGCACATGTATAAATATATGACTTCTATGACAAGCTCATAAAGGGGTGTTTCCTGTTCCTCCCTTGTCTAGTTTCAACCGTTTCCCCATAATAGGGCTGGTTTTCCTTAGGACTTGATCTTTTATTTATCCCAAATTGTTTATTTTTCAAGGCCAGGCGACTCTCTGCCATCCTAAAATTAAAAACACATGTGATGACCTACGTGTTTGAGGAATTCTATTTGCTAGCTCATAATTCTACTTCCATCTCAGAAGGCGAGTACCAAAATGACTTACCTCAAAGATACTGTCTTGCTCATTGAATTTACTTACCTTCACATCACCGTCCAGATTTGCAATCAATCATTAACTTCATATGCTCCATGTCCATCTACACGTACCTTGTATACCATTTATCCATTGCGCTAACCTGACCCAACATATGACATTGCTGATAGTGCATTTGGCACCTAGCTGATCTTAATACTTCCCTCTACCACGCTACAAACCTGTAGAAACCTGCCAACACTTCTCACGTGACCTCTGAGTGTGATGGCAGTTATTCTGGCTTCTAGCCAACTGGCCAACAGCATGTCGTAGCAGTGCTCTCGTACAGATCTGGCCAATAATGCGAATTTTGAACTAGCCTATTGTGTGCAATTTACCCATTTTTGCCAGCTCTAGCCTACTGCATATATCCAACCCATTGTGCGAATTCTGAACTAGCCTATTGTGTGCAATTTAGCCCATTCACCCGCCTACAGGAGCCTGAGAGGGCAGGCACCCTTCTCCCCCTGAATCACAGCATCTACATCCCCCACCCATGGATGGGCTCATCTGTAGCTCATTCCTCATTGCCCCCGCAGGATCAGAACCTGTACCCCTAGGTCAGTGGATCTACACCCCTGCCTCATGGTAAGCACATCGCTGTTACCTGAAAACCTGCTTTTCCTACATTCCCTGCAGCTGATGATCAGCTGTTTGTTTCCTATATGAGCCATGCCTGGCCCCAAAATTGCTGGCGCAATGCTGCCTCATATCAAGGCTCCATGCAGTTGCTGAGCAACCCACATATTCAGGACATATCCGCCGGCAGGCGGAAGGAAGCTGGCCAGTCGAAGAAGGCCAGGAGAAAAAGGCCTTGTTTGCCGTTGTTCGCCGGTGAGTGCTGAGCCCATCTCAGAAGGTGAGTACCACAACAACTTACCTCAAAGATACTGTCTTACTCATTGAATTTACTCCCCTTTACATCACTGTCCCGATTTACAATCAATCATTACCTTCATATGCTCCATGTCCAGCTATATGTACATAGCATAGCATTTATCCATTGCGCTAGCCTGACCCAACCGATGATATTGCTGATAATGCATTTGGCGCCTAGCTGATCCTAATATTTCCCTCTACCACACTTCGAACCTGCGAAGTGCCGTTTGTAGAACCCAGACAATACTTCCCACTTGACCTCTGAGTGCGATGACAGTTATTCTGGCTTCTAGCCAACCGGCCAACAGTATATCATAGCAGTGCTCTCGTATAGATCTGGCCTAACATGCAAATTTTGAACTAGCCTATTGTGTGCAATTTACCAATTTTTGCCAACTCTAGCCTACTGCATAAATCCTACCCATTGTATGAATTTTGAACTAGCCTATTGTGTGCAATTTACCAATTTTTGCCAACTCTAGCCTACTGCATATATCCTACCCATTGTTCAAATTTTGAACTAGTCTATTGTGTGCAATTTACCCATTTTTGCCAACTCTAGCCTACTGCTCATAACCTACACATTGTGTGAATTTTGAACTAGCCTATTGTGTGCAATTTGCCCATTATTGCCAACTCTAGCCTACTGCATATATCCTACCCATTGTACTAATAGTGCTAATTGTGAACCATCATATTGTGTGCAATTTACCCTGTGTGCCTAGTTAGAACCATCCTACTGTAAGTAACCTACCCACCTGGCCAATTTCTGAACCAGCACACTACATTCTCATTTTGTTAACTCCTGAATTAGACTATCGTAATCAGCCTACCCTTTGTGTTACACTGAGACAGCCCATTGATATCCTGCCGCCTGGGTCAACTTCTGAATCTACCCCACTTAGCCTACCAGCGATTCACCATGTCCTCTTTCCACAGAGCCACATTGGCCCTGGCCTCATTCCTCCCCCTAGTTCACTCAGCCTCCCTATCATACCATCTACCACTCCTCCCTCCCACATCCCACCTCAAACCAACCAACATAGCGCCTTTAAACACTGCTTCTAGTGAGCCACTGAGCCTGCTTGAATGGCTACATCGCTTTGCCACAGCACCAACTCCTCTTATCCCACTTTCAATCCACTCCAGGAACCAAAGACTCGGCTCTCGATTCCTCAACCAAAAAGTCACCTTCCTGCTCAAAAATCCTCAACTCAACGCTCAAAACTGTACCACCACATTGCATAAAACAACCCCGTCTCCTAACATGACCTTAAAATCACCCAGCACCGCTCCCCTACCTTCCTACATTAAATGAGCCCTCATCGACGCTTCGCTCCCTTGTGGCCTATGCCTCTGAGATTGCTGAGCTCATTGTTGCAAACAGCCTAGACTTCCTGGCTGTCACAGAAATCTGGCTACACCAGGCAGCAGGACCTGCACTTTACCTTGCCCTACCTGAGGGCTATACCATCATCAGCGTAGAAAGAACTTCGGACATAGGCGGAGGAGTGGCCTTCATTGCCAAAACCCAACTAACCCTCAGAGCTATCCCCCTTGCTAGCTTTCCTTCTGCAGAACTCCTATTGGTGCAACTAACCCTCACACCCACCCAAACAACACTCTTGCATCTTATTTACCGGCCCACCGGCCCTTCTCCCTCAATTGAGGACATCCTGAACTTCCTGTCCACTCATACCAAACTTGGATCACAAACTATTCCCTTTGGTGACATGAACCTCAGCCTTTTAGACCCCAACGATCATCACGCCATAGCTGTGGACAATTCCATCTATATCCTGGGCTTTATACACCGAATCACAACACCTACCTACTCCAAAGGTAGAATGCTGGATTGGATCTCAGACCTAAACTGCACTCTATTATCCAAAATGAACCCGTTGCTTGGTCAGACCATCATCTCATTCTGTTCTCTATCTCTGGACCTTCTCCCAGCAAAACCATTTTAGCACCCCCGTTGTTATCCAGAAATTGTCGCAACATAACCATACTCCAACCTCTCATTAGCGATATGCTTAATGAGACCAAATTTAGCAACCTGGACCTGTCTAACTTGGTTGATCTATAGAATAACACCCTCAGATCTGCTCTTGACATTGCAGCCCCTCTTAAACTCAGGAAAGCCTAACCTCTGGCACACCTTAACAAATGGTTCACCCACAAACTAATAAGTCTTAGAAACACAAAAAGAGCAGCCGAATCCACCTGGCGCAAATCCCTGTTCAACATCAACAAAACTGCACTTACATCAGCCTCTGCTATCTACAAAGCATCTATCCTCTCGGCCAAAAAAGAAACCTACAATTCTAGAATTCAGAATGTAAAATCCGGTACTAAGGAACTTTTCAGTATCCTAAAAGAGTTTGAATCACCTGCACCGCCCATACAGACAGCATCAAGGACGCTGAGTGGTGCACTAAAATCCAGCAAGCACTCGCAGATAAAATTACTCTGCTCCAAAATAAGATCAATGCTAAAAAGGCAAGCCTCACCATTGGAGCCCAGCATCCCTCTGACCCATAGAAAACCCCTCGTCCATCCACTCCTTTCAGCTTCTCTCTAGTAACCCCTAAGGAAGTTGAGTACATTAAAAAAGCCTGAAATCCTCTCACTGCCAAGGTGATATTTGTTTGGCACTGTGATTAAAGAAGGCGCCAAAGAACTAGCCCCCTTCATCACCACGCTAATTAACTCCTCATTCACCTCTAACCAAGTACCCAACAACCTTAAGGAAGCCTGGGTTATGCCTCTACTAAAAAAAAAAAAGAAAAACCTTGATCCAAATGTCCCCACTAACTACAGGCCCCTCACCACCGTCCCATTCCTTCTAAAATGTTGGATCGGGTTGCTTACCTGCAAATACAGAAACACCTAGAGGATAATGAACTCATTGGTCTTAGACAATTAGGTTTCAGACCCAGACACAGAACTGAGACAGCCCTTCTAGATGTAAAGATCCAAATGGATGAGGCAAAGGATAAGGGCAAACTAGCAATCCTCCTACTCCTAGACTTATCCGCCGCCTTCAGCCTCGTTGACCAGCAAATCCTTACCAAACACCTCAACACAGTGGCAGCCTTCCCTACGAATGCTTCCGATTGGGTCTAATCCTTCCTATCTAACAGGACCACCAAAGTCTTTACCCCATCAGCTTCAGCCGACCCACACCGATACTCTGTGGCGTCCGACAGGGATCTTGTGTGTCACCTACACTTTACGATATATTTACATAGCTACTACGCGACCGCCTGGATAACTTGGGTGTCATCTACACTAACTATGCAGATGACACTCAAGTCCTCATCCCCCTCACTGGCTGCTACGACCATGATACCAAACTACTAAACTCTATCTACCTCGAAATCCAGGCCTGGATGACTACCAACAGTCTCTGCCTCAATGACGACCAGACGGAGCTGATGATCGTGGGTACTCAGGTACGCCTGAGTAAACTTGACACCAGCTACTCCTCCTTCGTCATTGACGGTAACATTATAAATGTCTCTAGAGAAATAAAAACACTGG
This sequence comes from Ambystoma mexicanum, assembly GCF_040938575.1. NCBI lineage: Eukaryota > Metazoa > Chordata > Amphibia > Caudata > Ambystomatidae > Ambystoma > Ambystoma mexicanum. The sequence goes on along the minus strand of NC_090925.1, from coordinate 535,411,046 downwards.
GGGTCTACCTTGATTCAACTCTCTCTAAAAAAACAGGTAAACAGCGTAGCGTCCTCCACAGCATACACCAACAAATTGATCTACAGCTGTAAAGCGTACCTTTCCACAAACAACTGCCTAATGCTGGCCAGAGCACTTGCACTATCTAAACTGGACTATTGCAACACTCTTTTCCTAGGCTCTTCTGAACAGAACCTAAATGAACTCCAGGTACTTCAGAATAACTCTCTCAGAGCAGCCCTCAACCTTCCCAGATCATGTCACATCTCCTCTCATAGACAGAACGCCAACTGGCTATCCATCCATGATAGAATCACATTACGCACCCTGGCCATCACGCACAAATGCCTCACAAACTCTGCCCCGAAATATCTGGCAGACAAAATCTGCAAACACCAACCGACTCGCATTATGAGATCAGCTCACTCACACAACCTGATAGTACCAAGTTTCAATCTAAAAACAGCCAGAGGAGCTAGTTTCCCAGTACAAGCTGCTAAACGTTGGAACTTCATTCCCATCCCCCTCAGACAGGAACCCTCCTTCCTCACCTTTGAAGCCAACAGAAAAAATTGGCACAACAAGGCGTTCCACTAAAAGGCCCATGCCATACATATTTACCGCGTTCTATTCAAGATTTGGCTCATCGTGTGTTTGTCATACCAGATTCTATGCTATTTAGCCCCTTACCGACCCAACTGTAACCAGGGTCCCTCATTGTTGTCATTACATTGCTGTGTAATATGCCTGCTCTCTCTGTATGTTACCTTCAAGTTCTCAAGCACCCAGTTACCTCAGGATTTGGTGCGTGATACAAATAATAAACAAATACAAATAAAAATACAAATGTCAAATTACTGCAGTAATACAGTTAGTGTACTCATTATTCGAAGGCTGTATGGTAAATATCATGCCTTATTATAATCATAATTGATTTTTTATAACACGCTTAATACCTAAGAGGTTTCTAAGCATGGACCCGGGATACAAACCTGTGTTGCTCTGCATCGTCTTCTTCCCAAGACGAGCTCATTGTCACTGAGCAATACTACCCGTGCTATACTATTGAGATAGAACCATGGAGAAACCTACAAAATACGATAAAAATGCATTACTTATGTGAATACAGAGGCAAGCATGGTGCATCTATTAAATAGCCGCATACGTATACCCTAGATGGCTGATAGTAACAATCACAAATAAATGCAGGAAACACTTACAGTGGTTAGTGTCTCTTGGGATATTCTCCTGTTGCACCCTGGCTAATCACAGTTCTTCGAATTGCCAGGGAAAGGTTCTGAGGTGTAAGACTCATGGACCTCTGGTCAGATCAAAAGAGCTTCAGTCTACCACAATGGAACAATGTTATATGTTATAGTATAGGCACAGTATGGGAATGTGTTCACAGAGAGAACACACATTTGTATCCATACAGTCCAATAATTGCACGTCATGTGCTTACCTGTTTGAAATGGGAGAAAAGAAAGTGCTGTGAGCATCTTTTTATAGAATGGAGGACTGAGGTGGCCGCCAGTAAATGAAGACTGAGGAGCAGTGAAGGGCCCAAAAGCGCTCACAGTCATGCGTAGAGAAAAGCAGGAAATGGCAGTGTTAACAAAAGTTTGCTATGTAACAAAAAGAAGGGAGGGCACTCAAGAGGAAGCGTCACTATCACTAAACAGGGAGGACGGACTAGCGGGAAGTGCCGTGCTTGGAGGTTGTAACCCAGTAGATACAGCTGGCTGGTAGTCACTAGGCAGCCGGTGCGGGACTCCCTCACGTCATCCCCTTCTCTACTCTGTGTGTTTCAGGGCGAGAAGTGGGCCAGCTGCGGCTGTGGAAAACGGGGTATAGTGCCCATGTGACCGCGTTATAAGCAGTGTTTCAATGATATGACCATTTCGGGTCTGAAGAAAAAACATGTGTCCATTTGTCCCTCAACAGCATCTTCAAGGCATCTTATTGATCTGTGATCCCTTTAATTTCAAAACTCTATAAAGAGTCTGGTAAATTATTGTTTTCAATGAACTATGCAGTGTATTCCGTTATGTGCTTCTGTTGGATATAACTATTGCCATTGATGCAATCTTGAGTACTTCCTCCGAGGAACTTCTCAACAAGTAAAATATGCATAATGGGGTGGACATGTGTTTCTCCCCTTGTTTAGCATATATCACAAATTGTACTTCTGTGAGCCAGGTTCTCACTGCATCATGGACGTCATTTGAGGGTTGTGAGGGGTTGCAGCTGTGACCCCTGATGTCTGCCTTGTGGCCCCTGGCATGGCCTTTGTGACCCCTATTGAGGAAGCTCCATGGCTGCAGGTGCCACTCGGTCTCGTGCTTGTGCTTTCAAGAGTTCTGTAACTTTTCAGTGGTTGCTTAGCTTCAGTGTTCATGTAGCCCTCTGTTGACAACTTTGAGAGGTGATAAAACATACTTGTATGTTTCTCTTACTGCAGAACAAAAATATGCCCAATCCATTTCTTTCCTCAGTGGATTCCTTTCTTTAAGTGACAACGTCCCAACAGAAAAGTCGTCGAGAACGAGGAGCTGGTATGTAAATTCCTTTGCTGCAGTGTGAAGGACACGAGTGCAGTCTTCTAGGCTGCAATATTACGTTAGGAATAGTCAGAGAGAAATCGTTTTTTTCTGTGCTGGGTAGCCCATAACATTAATTAAAAGATAAAGTGGGGAGTCAACATGGAGTGAGTGTTAGAGTGCAACTCATGTACACAAACACTGACAAGAGCCATGCAGCAAGGCAAATTAAGCAGAATGCACACTCTGCTAGTTAGGTATTCTAAAACCAACAGGAGATAAACAATTACAAGTGAAACTCAGATGTAACTGGACAATTGCAGCTCCGAATGGGGTATAACATTGTGGTATCTCCAAAACGCACCTGTTTATAAACGCTTTCCCAGCGCTGCTCTAAATTCTTTAATACGCAGTAAACATGAAATGTTTTACTGGGCAACTATGAGAAAGCAAGCATGATACGTTTTCTTACATGTTTGGAGTGTCCTACACTGGAGCCAGATGTTTAATGGCAAAGCCAACAGGAGTATGCAATGTGGGGCTACGGACATACAGGCGGAGCCAGCTTGGACGTTTCTTCTTATAGTATCATGACTGGCATTAAAGCCAAGTATGTTCTTATATGGGAACACACCACATATTCTTGCAGCCGCCGTGGAGCAGACACAACTGCTAGTGAGGAATGTGGGCTTGTGGCAGGCCTTGGCTCATTATGTTGGCTCAGTCTCTCTCCATGGGGCCTAGAGCCAAAGGGGAGGAAACAAATGAGGGTCTCTCTTTCTGCATTCCTGGCCACACTCAATATGTGAGAACTGTCTAACAAATGAAAATGCTTCGTAAAACTTTCAACACCTGTAAGTCTATATAACCTGCTAGAATCTATTTTTTTTGCATATTCCCATAGTTGATGTCTGTAGATTTGCTTGGCTCTGGCTAAGTTTCTAAGGGTTGCATTTCTTGACACACCTTCTTTCATTTCATGCAACAGGCACATACATTTTCTTTCCATTGCATGGCATCCTTTGGCCTTGGACGTCTGCTTACATAATTTAGCAAAATGAGCCTATGCATGCTGACATGAATGCTCCATATTGTGATTGATTCTTGTATGATATGTTTATCATATTACATTGAAATCGTAACCATATTGTTCTTAGTTTACTTAGGAACATTTCTACGTGATGCGATTTCCTTTTTTCTTTTTTGTGAAGGGGTGAAAGGTTGTGTGCTATCACTTCCTGTGACGTCACGTGGAGGAAGTAGATGGGTCAAATGACATCACTTCCTGTGGTGTCATCAGAGGTCAAGGGTCATGTGATATCACTTCCGCTACCCATGGCATTTTGGTGAAATGACGTCCCTGCACTGCAGTCCTCAAAACACCGGCACAGGAGCTAGAAGTCAGCGTTTACTAAGATTTCACACATTTTCCCTTTTACCAGAGCAAAAGATGCCCAAGTGAAGTGATTAACTTCCAAGAGCATATCAGGTTAAATCAGTTCCAGAATTGTGAAAATGGTTGTAAAATGTAGTGGAATTATGAATAGTAAAAAATTAACATTTTGTAATTCCATTCCTATTAGTAACCTTTCACTACGACCGCTGGATATCAAACATATGATCAATTAAGGCCTGGCATTCTGAATTGTCCTGATTGCTTTCGTAATATCATGCCACGTGCCTGCGTGCTTTTATTTCCTGATTATATATTGCCAGGCGCATGACCAGCCCATGTTTAAAAGACAACCCACATTTTGAAGAATGTTCTTTACTGTTCAGAACAAGCTCATCCCTTTGGGTGCAATGTGAGAAGCATGTCAACGGTCATTGCTTACACTGTAGCAAGTCATCAATATAAGGGGGGTGTTTTTGAAAGTGCAATTATGCTTTTTGAGCATATTCAGCAGGCGACTTGTGATTTACATTTCCCAGCACAGCACCATAATTACCAGTGGTCAAACGTTTATAGAAAATATTTTTTTAGCCGAGACTTAAAATTAGATTGATTATATTAGCCGTTAACCACTGAAGAACATCCCTGATATTGCCATGTGTTGCCCATTCCGGATATTGCACGCGCTCTGCCCTTAGACCATATAGTGCTATTTTAGAGTTTTAATTTCCTACACAGTATGCCGATCCATGTACATGGGGTGAACATCTTCCAGGTTCAGAAATGTTGGCCGGTCTACGGATGCTTTTCAACCGGCAGAGAAACATAAACACTTTCTCTGAAATTCTGTGGACATGCCATCATATGCTGTCCTTCCCATGGATTTAGATGATCTGTAGGCAATTTCCCTTTTCACTTTCCACGCTTGGGACATTAATTCCTGCAGAGAAGCTATGTGTTTTGGATGAGAGCCATCCCAATAACTCACTCTGACCAGAACACTCTCTGTTGTCAGTAAAAATTAGAAGCGGCTCTTTATTGAAAAATTGTGAGGTGCGTGATGAATGCATAAGTGGGAGAAGTTGGCTTTTAGTAAATTACTGGGACTGGGAAGAGTGATACTGGAAACTATAACAACACGTACAGACTAATTTGTAATGGGGTGCAGTGGTAAATCCACCCCTTTGAGGCAGTGATGAGGTGGAGGAGGAGCACGGAGTGGAGGTAGGATCTCCGTTGTGTATTGCTCCTCCGTTTTGCTAGTCAATTTCGTTCTACGCTTGTAGAGTTTTTCATGCAGGCATTAAATGAATGAATTCCTATGGAATCTGCTTTGGTTTTGCACCTGGTGAAGACAAGGAGGAATCCATTAGTAAACGCTGTGGGCAAAGCATATTTTCAGGCAGCGGTTACTTTTTTACGAGATGGAGGGGTAAATGAAAGAGTAAAAGCCAAGTTCAACCTGCTTTTACTCTTTCCTTTTCCCCTCTGCATCATGAAGGTTTAAAATTGCATTCACAGGACCAAACATGACTTAAGTGATAACATTGGTGGTCCCCAGTATGCAATTTAGACTTTTTATAAAATTACCCTTTTAGACACCAACATCCTGGTGCAGGTTATTTTCTAGGCGGCTGCCTGTTTCCTTTCTGTTTTCCCAAACATAATTTACCATTAATGAGCCCAACTGTGCAGCATACGCCTTCATTATGTTGTATGATATATTGGGACTGATTGAAAGAGCATTTTCCTATGGTACTGCACCATTGTAAAGAGCTTCTGTGAATCAGGCCGATAGTGTGTAAAGTATGGCTACTTTCATTAGGTGGCCAACACCAATCTAATGCTCCCTAAGTCTATAGGCTCACCCTGCAATTCTAAGCAAGAAACAGGCAGCTTGATCAAAACTCAAATGTATTTTAATTAATTAATTAATTAAAGGTCACATCAAGATAAAGGCGGTCTCCAGCTTTATGCAGGGGCAGTCACCACAATGTTACACAATCAAATGTCACTTGTCTACAAAAACAAAATTGGACTGCCTGTATTTATCCCACTATTTCTCACAGACAAGCACACATTTCAATAATCAATTCCGCACATATATTGAAGTCTAAATAACATAAACATTTTAATTGTAACTCTAACACTTACCACCCTTTAGCTTTAAACATATCAAATAACAATCAAGATGGCAGATGGGTCATAACAGGAAATTGGTTTTTCAAAACATTTTACTTTCTCTAGTATACTAGAACCTTTACTTTAAACTGCACATAAAGTTACACGTCTATATAAAACACAGGACTTTTGCTTTCCCCAATATTATCTAACAGTTCTGCTATCAGGGAATTGTTGCATGCTTTCCCCCTTTACCATGTGAATATGGTGCTGAAGTGTGTTAACAAATGTGAGCAGTTTAAAATATGCATACAATAACTTGCATTAGAATTCTGCTGGTCTTTGGTTATGGAAGCTGTGTTATTGGTTCAGAATGCACAGAATGTTGGTTCACCCAACCTTGAAAATCTCTAGCTCTACCAGAAATGTCATCAGGCCTAGTATGGTAGTCGCCTGTCTGTTCCCATTTCCCTCGCACCTCCTCCCTTCCTTATTTGTGTTTTAGCTCTTGCAGTATCTGAAATGTTGCCAGGACGAGTACAATAGTTATTTCACATCCTTGTTGTTCATGGCCTTTAAGAATGTCATGGTATTTTCCCTTAGTCCATCCCTTGCCTTGAAGTGCTTTGAAAGACATTGTGTATAGAAGCTATACAAATAAACTATCATATCAATGGTTTTAGGATTTTAGGATTTTATTACAACAGCCAGATTATACCCCACTGTCACGGGATTCTTTTTCTGTATTATGTATTCACGTGTGAGGATTTGCTTGAAATGTACATCTGCATTATTTTCTAGGTAAAAAAAAAAATTGAAAGTACTGCCTTTTTAGAATTTAGTTTAAATAGCTACAGCCTTCATAGAACACACATTATTAAACTCCTCCTAATTAGGCCTGGTATGAGACCCTTGTGCCAGGGTACAGTGTCGACTATATCTTTGATAGCACTTAGGGTCACTTAATATATGCACGGAGAAAGCCTTTTAGTATTTATGTATTCATTGTAATGTATTTTCCCTTACCTTTAAAAGCAATGCAATCACGATGAATCTCACACTAGAAAACGACTATGTTTTCTACATGCAGCCACATCTCACTAATCTGCAAATATAATGAGAACCATGGTTGCATTTCAGACACAATACTAGGATTTTCTTTATTTGGGATGAGTGCCTGTTAGTGGAAATTACCCCCAAATTCACACTACCACCGCAGGGACTATTGAGGGCAAAACCTATATGGGATTTATCTAATTACAATTCAGGAGCTGTGATACTCGCTTTGAATTGATTGTCAATGGCTTAGAGCCAGCAGAAACCCTCAAGTGTTCCCAGGGAAGTCTCAGTCAGTAGGCCCTTCCTTCTATGAAGTCAAGACTGCCTCTGGTGACTTTCTTTGCAGGTTCCCTTGTGGACCGGACTCATTCTCTGGAACGGGAATCTTCCTTCTACAGCCCTTAGGTTGGTATCTCTCTGATTCATCTATTCAGAATCTTCTTATGCTACTATTTATAATCAAAAATATCATAGCAACACAACTTAATGAAACTTGGAATTACTGTTGTCTGCCATCAATGGCACATGTCTTCACATGCGAAATTATGAATAACATATTTATTCAAAATTTCATTAATATGAATGATTGTATTCATTATCAATTGTTCACAGTGTAAATTTGATGTCAAATTGAAGAGGAGACACTGAGCTTTGCAAACATAATCTTCAGTTTTTCTCTAAGTCATATGGTTTGAAACTTAAAAGTAAAATTCACTTTTTCATATAGGATCAATAGTAAATAATATGTGCTGTTTAAAACAATGGTAAGACATGATTGGACATGCACTATAATTCAGCTTGGGGCCTCATGCTCACCACACGAGCTACCTGTAAAAAGGCCTTTGTGAGGCATTAATGATTGAGCAGACATTTTTCATAGGCCACGCTGTCCAACTCACATTAGTCCCGGCAAATGGCTGTTTTTATGAGCGATGCATCATTTGTATAATGGGCTAATTCGCACTTCCTAAAACCATATCTCACGTCCACATCAGAACAAGTGGATGGATGAGTTTGGTCTGTTAAGCCCAAGCCCAGGGATCCATGCTTACCATAGTGCCTTTCAGTGTATGTGATAATGCATTACAGATGGAATAACAGTGCCCCCATGTGTAACCCCTGCTTAATTTGGGGCTGAGGGCAGCCTGTGTTTGTCCTTATAAAATGTGATTTCCCCCAAGGAGTGGCTTCTGGCAATCAGGTTATTTTTCTCTTTCCTTACCTGTGACATCCGTGCCCTTTCATTCATCAGTCTATCTGGACTGCACTGATGTATTCCTCCTAGCATGGTGGTAGTGCTGCTGTGGCACTGTCAGAGGGCTGTCCCATAAATGAATTAAAGTGAATGGCTACAATAAAGCAGTTTTTGCATGTTGAGGATCACTAATCTGAGGAAGGGGCTGAGGTGCCTGGGTTGTGGGTTGTCTGCGGTATGGAGAGATCCTGCAATGCCGGTGATGCCGGTGATCCTGCAAGGCCATAAAATGAACAGCCTCAGACGAGAACAATGATGCAGACCCACTGGCTGAACATTGCAGTTTTGAAGTTCAGATGTACTGGAACCTCACAGAAATGCAACTTCAAGGTTGGCACCTGCGTTTTTATATATATATCTGATAGCAACAAATGTTTGTCTCCTCCACCCCTCCCTTTAGTTGTCCCCCCCTCCAGCACTATCTGAAATGTTGTCAGGTCTAGTACGATAGTCGATTGTATTGTTCCTCTCCCTCCTTTCTCCCCACCCCCTCACCTCTTATTAATCTCCGGCTCTACCAGAAATGTTGTCAGGCCTAGAACAGTAGTCGCCTGTCTGTTTCCCATTTCCTTCGATTCTGTGTTTTAGCTCTTGCACTATCTGAAATGTTGTCAGGCTGAGTATGATAGTTAATTTCACATTCTTGTTCTTCATGGCCTGTAAGAATGTCATTGTATTTTCCCTTGTTCCCTCCCTTGCCGTTAAGCGCTTTGAAACATATTGTGTATAGGCGCTTTATAAATAATCTATCATATCATATTATATCATATCATGTGGTGCGGGTGGGGTCCCTTTTTGGCACCCATGGTGTAGAAACCTTTGTCACACTGTTTGAAAACACCAACCTTGCAGGATCCCCAAGGGACCCCTGCCCCCCTGACATCTTTAAAGAAATTCTTTACCACAAAACCCCAGCAGCACACTCCGGAACCTAATAAACCTATCACTCAAAAAAGGAATCGTACCAACTGCCTTTAAATCAGCATACATCAAACCACCAATAAAAAAGGAATTAGAAGGTGCAGAACCCCCAAGCAACTACAGACCGATATCCAACCTGCCCTACCCAACGAAGATGGTGGAGAACCATGTGTACAAGATCCTACTTAAATACAAACAGAATACTCGAAAGGTCACAAGTCGGCTTCATACCGATGAGAGGAACAGAATCAGAACTCCTATCAATACAGGACGACCTGAAAAGAAACACAGACAACAAAGCCCAATCAGCTGTCATGCTATTGTACATACCTGTGGCTTTGGACACAATCAGCCATGAAGCACTAATAAAAAACGTGATGGAATTTAGCATACAGGAATCTGCAGTAAAGTGGCTTACCTCATTCCTCACAAACTAAACTGTAAGCACCTACCTACAACCGTTCATCTCAAACACCAAAAATATTTCCTGTGGAGTTCCACAGGGATCCAGCATCTCTCCAATTCTTTTCAACATCTACATGTGCACACTGAGGAAAATCATTCGAACCCATGGACTAACCACTTAACGCTAAGCAAACGACACACAACTAAATGTGAAGACAAACACAACCCAGGGACAAAATACTTGCCTCAACAACTGCCTCACAGACATCGACAATTGGATGACAATAAACAACCTCAAACTGAACACGACAGAAACAGAAATAATCATCTCAACCACAGAAATCAATGCAGGCAATCCACATCTGGACTGGCCGGCTGGCCTGGAAACACAACTGGAGACCTCCAACGTAGTAAATAACATAGGACTAGTCGTGGACAACAGACTATCCTTGGAACTCCAGGTCCATGTAATCACCCAAAAATGTGTCTTCCTTTAAGACTACTCAGAGAACTACCCCCAAACCTCTTCTTCCCTCACAGAACTCTCACAATCATATCCCTGATACTTAACCAAATTTACTATGCAATCAGCCTCTAATGAGGAATGCTGGAAAGACTCACCAAGAAACTCCAAAGGGTGCAAAACAGTAGCAAGGATTCTACTAAGATTAAACAGAAGAGATTACACCACCCCAGCTCTGAAAAGCCTACATTGGTTACCAGTAAAACATTACATTAGTTTCAAAGCACTCTGCATAGCCCAAAAAGCTTTGCATAGTCAAGGAGCTGAATCCCTCCAAGACAAGATCAGCTGCTACCACCCAAGAAGGGACCTAATATCAAGCGACAACCTACAAATAGAACAAAACAATACAAAAAAAGGAAGTTCGGAGGAGCAGCGTTCTCACGTCTAATTGCTAACTTCTGTAACACCATGCCCATTGAAATCAGAACCACGTAAGACCACATTTCCTTCAGGAAATACTCAAAACCTGGTTATTCAACAGACAATGACAACCGCAAAGGGACATTGGCAGCAATAACATTGTGTACCAAAAAGTTATAAACTAAGGGACACTATCACTGATAACAGCAGCAATATCTTAGAAGAACAGAACACTGCACCACCACACCTTCCCACCTCCCCAACCATGCCAAACAACTAGAACGAGCTACGAAAAGGTAAACCCAACAAACAAGACAGATGGTAGGGACAGCACCAATGCCAATTATGCACCAAGGCATCTACGACAGGTGAACCATTAAAACCCTAGCATAACCACAACTGACCCACCCACAACTAGGGTCACCAAAACCTACCCACCCATAACTAGGGCTGTCCTGCGAAGCACCGTCCCCACTATATTTAGAACTCCTATTGCACACCCTTTCAGGAACTTACCTGACATCAGGTCCTCACCTAATGGCCGCAACTAACCTGAAAGAACGACCAGGAACACACTAGGTACAATCACCCTCCTACCACCATAACCCACAGGGAAGTTAGCTCTGACCTAGAGAGGAGGTGAGATGGGCCAAAGAACTGAAGCCGAGAACATTGATAGATATCATTAAGCAGCAATTAGAGAGTGAAAACATAGGCTCCATCAAACTGACCGACTTACTAACCCATCTCCCCTTACCGCACCTACAACATAACCAATGCCACCACACTAGACTATGGGCAAACACACCAAGAATCAAGATAATTTTCACACATCAGAGCTTCACTGAGATTCTGGAAGCACGCCTACAGGGAACTCCCCGACACATAGTCCATAAATCCATCACTACACAATTACACACAATTACACACCAACACAATAGATAGTCATGCGCCAACAGCCATCCGTCACTCTGGTCACCTTATGGATACAACTAACCAGTGTGCACAACTACAATCCACCCAACAGCACACAACAAACACACCAACACAAATACTAGCACACATCTGAGGCACTGGGCCTCATTACGAATGTGGCAGTAAGGCAATAATGGCACCGGTAGTGCTACCGGTGCCGTTGTTGCCTTACCGCCACATTACGAGTTCTGCTTGTGGGTGCCGCTATGCACGCGTGGTCAGACCAGGCATGCAGAGCAGCACCAGCGAGCAGAACTCGTGTTTGCACCGGCACCTACTGGGCAGAATGGGGATCGGGAGCCCGGCCATACCGGCACCCGCGAATGGGCAATTACCGGCCCATTCAACTCGTAATGGCCCGGTAATGGCCCATTCGTGGGTGCCGGTGCCGGTAGCGAGGTTGGCGGTAGCCGTACCCTTATTAAGGGTACGGCTACCGACAAACTCGCAATGAGGCCCACTGAGTTTTACCTATACGGTTACATCACACAGGTCTCCCGAACCAACAACCACACCACATGCAAAACACGCTCACAGATGCCAGTTAGTTCTGGATTTGAACCTATCCTTTCATACTATCCCCACTAACACTCCCAGACACCCCTCTTTTGCAGAGCTACGTGAGTGCCTGGAGACTGCCCTTGGGTGGTAGTGGTGTGCAATATAAATCAACATAACATAACAATAAGTGCCAGCTAATGCATGAATTTGCTTTCAAGTCTGGGTCATAAAATATACCATATGGCAACTCCAGATGTTAGTATTCTTAGAACACCAAAAGTTCTATTTTTTTGGCATTTTAGAGTGTTTTTCTATCATTCTCCCATCTGAAGGAATTTTCCAAAGGTGTGGGCCAGTTTAAGGTGAAACTTGGGGGAACTTGAATTTCGCAAAATGTCAGGTTGACATGAATACATGTGTTTTTCAAACCAACATAGAACCATTTCTTTTTCACCATATTTCCAGTGTAAAGTATTATTTGAAATCTACCATATTATTGTAAGCTTTGTACAATAATCTAACCATTGTGGTAGAAATAAAGTGCCGGTAACTCATCAGCACTGTTCATTCCAGACCGGCAGCCTACAATTTTGCCTGCCACGGCCGCTGCGGCAGACAGGTCTGATCCTGCCGGGCGCAGCGGCCACGGTAGGCAGACTCTTAATTGAAGGGCAGGCACCGTTAGCAGCGGTGCCAGTGCTTCCGTGTCCCCACTCCGATAGAGTCCTGTCTTGATTCATGTCACCGGAGCCTGACTTTCCGGGCTGCCAGACTAGTAATGTCCCAATGGCACTGGGAATTCAGACGCCGGAAAAATGCTACGAGTCCAGCAGAAACCCGCCAGAAGCACCGGCGGGTTACTGCCGGACTAGTAATGAGGCCCACTGTTTATATTGAAATATTCTTGACACTTTTAGACTTTGGATACAAAGAGTTTGCTCTGTCATTGGTAAACCCCATCTTTGGGTAAAATGTACTCAAGGGCCCATATTTGTTCTTGGGATGGTTTACTTTGTGGAACCATTCCGATGTGCCAAGTTCTATCTCTCAGGTTCAAAGGTGATTACCTGCATCCTGCAGCTGCACCCTTGTCATGGTAGCAAGTAAGAGGTGGAAATCATAGAGAAAATTATGCCGTTTTTTGGTGCCTCGCTCAGGTTCTCCACATGCCTTTGATTCTCCTCACACTGAGCCATCAGCCCCTGACTCAAAAGAAGCCACCGAGTTTGGAATTTGTTGGCGTCAGTTTGCTTTTCGGAAACAGTCCTGAGCTACATTAACGCTGACAATGTGACAGTGCTAGTTTACGATCCTTCAAAGGTAGTTTCAAAGGAAATGTCGATCAGAAAAGTGTCTGTGTCCGGGAACTTTCTGTAAAGCAGTTCGAGCGCACTCACTGTTGTTCCTTCTTCTGCTATTTCTTTTTACAATTTGTGTGGTGATGCTGGTGACGTGACAGATAAATAACACATTAAATCACAACTGAAGATAAAGTGGATGACACTATAGACCTTTTAAGTATGAGAGGATGAATTAGTCCTGTTGAGATTTGAATCCGTCGAGCAGATGCCTATCTCACCGAACTGTAGTAATATACTTACAGAAGTATAAGAAACGGGGGGTAGGCCTTAGATGTCAATAAGGAGCAAGGTCTGCTGAGCATTTCAAGGGGTAAAGAAGGTGCATAGGGAGACAGGTGGCAGTAAGCACAAAGGAAGGTTCAGGAATGCCACAGTTTGCAGGTGAGCCTTAGAAGTCCCAGTGAATCGAGATGCTTGTAAAAAATGTTTGCTTTAGTATCCTGGGCAGAGAGTTAGAGGTTGGATTTATCAGCGTGGCCAATGGCAATGCTGGGAGCAGATGGGGACTGAAGAGGAACATTCAACAATTCTGCATGCAAACAAGTGACCAGGGATTCACGGAAAGAAGGAAAAAGCAGCGAGGAAAGACACTCTAGTGTGAGCTTCCTCTCCAGGCTCATGGCCCTAGCGAATGCAGACGGCTGTGTCTGGGCGCGGTGGCTTTGAATGGCACAGGGTAACCACCCAGGGCAACCACCCAGGGCTCCTGAAGAAAGGAGCCAGTTACCAGAGCTGCTGAGGCAGCATGGGTTTTGGTGGTGGTACTGCCACTGGAACTCTGGAGGAAAGCTGTTGGTCCTGAAGAGCATGGGGTGTAAAGTGACACACAATGGGATCTGCTGGACCTGTGTTAATGCCTCAATTGAGTCAGCGATGTAACGTTATACATAAGTCACAATCAATAAAATTGCTGCTACATCATAGAAATGATTGGCTAATTTCCTACTTCCTTTACTTTTATGTTAAAAAGAAACCGTTCTGGAACAGTATTTTTTTTTAATGAAAGTATAGGACTGGTGAAACTTTATATAAAGAAGTATAGGCATGCCACTACCAATTCCTCCCACTCACTTGGACCACTGGAAGTAGATGTATGAGGAAATTGGTTAGAGAGGGTAGTGGCAGACTAATGCTGATCTAGAGACCTAATTGCAGGGGCAGTTGGTAGATGGAGCGAGAGTGGCACAAGGCGTTATAGCCACCAAGCCAATGTGAGGGGTTGCTTTGGAACCTCCTTTAAAATATCTTTTTGCCAAATGAAAATATAACTTTTATTAAAGTGCAAGAAAAAGGAAATTGATTTGTTCCACTCGACGTATGAGTCACAATAGACAAACATGGCCTGAAAACAGGATGGCAAGTGCATTGACTGGTTTTGTGTTTACAGAATCAACACAACTCAAAAGTGGTTATTTGGTGCAAAACTATATGTTAAGAACATAATCTTTGTGATAAGGTCACCTGCTTGTAGTCATTTGTACACATGCAGCATGCCACAGGGTAGCTTCCCCACCAAGTAAAGATTGTTGTATGCAAATTGTTCAACTTTTCTGTGAATACCAAGAATAAGTGACTTTGGCATGACTGAGCTAATGGAGAATTCAGCCTTAGAGGAACATTTCATCAGGCAACAATTGTTTGCCTTTGTGACCCTTAATATCAGTTGGCAACGTTGTGATAGAATGTGTAACTGGATTGATGACATTTTGTGAAATTAATATTTTTCCATTTTATGTTAAATAAATCGGCTGGCAGAACTGAAAATACTTTGAACCAACTGAATATTTAAATTCCGTCTGACAGTCTGTTTTTAAAAAATTCATTTTGATGTTGATGATTTCTACCACCACTGCCTCCTTTGCTATGTTTAAAAGAAAGAAAAAATGGTCTACAACACACTCCGATGTTACAGTATTCAGTCAGTGTTATCGGCTGTTCAATACAAACATAAACATCGCCATTACTTGCGGTAACTTGCGCGATGTGATCACAGGCATGTTTTTAATTATGGTGGCCATTTTGGGACCGCAAGGCTATTGCAGAATTGAATGATGATGCTGGGTGGAGCGTGAGGCTCCACAATACTGAACCCCTTGTTGAGTACGTCAGTCAACCAGACTCGATAGCAATTTGGGACTAACTTCATCATATTACCTGCAGTATTAATACCCCACTAATTGAGACAGTACAACGTGTATCTTCTAGGTAGACATCACTACAATTTACCTACCTGGAATATGATCCATTCCATATCCACCTGGTTAATTTCCATCATGAGATACAGGTGAGCCCTACAATGTATTATGGCAACATTATCATAGTACAGTATTTTCTATTGCCCACATTGTAGATAATAAGCATACCAATCATTATTTTGATTTTAGAAACCCCTTTTTTGGGTATCAGGTAATAAAATCGTGGCAAAAATGACGCTGGTAAAAAGAAATGCAGCAAAAATATGACGCTGGTAAAAAGAAATGCGGCAAACATTATGTGGTTTGACCAGGTAAAGGTGTACCCCATTACACCATTTAAGGGGAGCAGGGGTTGCAGGGTTGTCGCCCGCTCCCCTTAAATGGTATAATGGGTTGGGGGGTTGCGGGGGTGTCCCCCGCATCCTTTACATGATTTTGACACAAAAAACCACAGCATTTTTGCCGCAATATTTTTTATTAGCAGCCATTTTTGCAGCGATTTGAAGACATGGAACCCTTTTTTGTACGTTGAGAGGAACACACCATGGTGAAGCATATTCAATTTGACTTCTCATCCCAAGAGTGCATAATGGTAAGAACCCAGAGTCACCGCCATATGAATGAATGATTGATATGATCATCTATGTGCAAATAGTGTGATTTAGGAGACATTACTTACCTTTTCACAGATTGGGATTTTCTCCTTAAATAAATGATGTGGCCTAGATTGCAGTCTTTTAGAGTGTTAATTTGGACAGGAATATGTTTTGTGGTAACACGCAATATCCCCTTTTTTACTTGTTTACTTTAATTTGAGGACATGAGTCCCCACTTTGGTCGGGACCCACTTATTTAGACACCTGAGTTACAAGTCTGTTCACCCTGATTTTTCTCTAGATCTATGGTCACACCACTTGGGAGATAAATGAATATTGGCTGTAGACCATACACATCACCAGAGGCTTTCTGGACTTTTTATTTATAAGGTGACTAAACAAGCTTAAGGTGATTTAATAATTTAAAAATGTAAATGTATCATAAGAAAGTGTCTTGAAGTGTATTCATTGGCGCTCTTTTCTGATATTTTGCAGTAATATTCACAGTAAAGTACCCCTGATGCAGAGAGTTATATCTCGAAACACGTTGGGGTTCCCATTAAACATGAATCTGTGAAGACAAATGATTGTTTTGAATTTCTTTGTCTTGAGGAATGTCTGTTTACAAGCATAGCTTATTTTAGATAATTTTGAAATGGCTTCATAGTATACGTCCATATAAATTCAGTAACATTTTGTTGATTTTTGGCCCTTGATCATTCGGAACGTACTCTTTGGTATTAGGTTTAAAAGGAAAACAATACACAAGTGTACCTTGTATATATTATTTGTTTCTGTGTTCAATGTGTTCATTTTTTCTTTAATCAATGAGTGGTTAAATAAAATGTTTATTTAAGGATGTGTCCGATTTTTCATTACTGCACCCATTTCATTCTAGCAAACATGATTTTTAAACTATGGCTTATTGTTTTCCCAGGTTACTTTAGGTCTTTAATTGTTATTAGTACACAGCGAGGGACCATGAGATTGTAACATGCAATCTCATTGGCCCTCGCTGGGGAGGTACCTGACCGGGAATCCCTCTTCCCCTCAAAGTTCCTTCCTTTCTGTCCTCAGCCGGGGGTGTGGCAGCCACTCAGCCAATGAGGAGGCTCAGAACGGGGGAAAAACCCTGCTCCAAGCCACCACACGGCTGGACGCTGCCATCTTCTCCCACCAGGGTTCGAGGTAAGTGTTGTTCCCTCTCCCCACCCCCTGCCAATCCAAAGAATCTCCTCCCCACCCTCCCAACACCACTTACCTTCTTTTTTTCCATTTCTGGAGCGGATGCGCTGGGAACACTTTTGTCCCCAGCACGGCTGCTCCGATCTGTGACAGGCCGTCATGGAAAGGAAGAAGGGACTACACATGGTCCCTTCTCTCCTTTCCATGTCGGCCATATTATTTGTTTACATTTTTCCCTATTTTTTTAATGGCCACCATGGAAAGGGAGAAGGGAATAGTCCCTTCTCCCTTTCCATAGTGGCCATTTTGTTTGTTTACCTTTTTACATTCATTTTCAATGGCCACCATGGAAAGGGAAAACACACTTTGTTTTCCCTTCCCCAGGGGCCATCCGAAATGCTGTAGCATTTCGGAACAGACATAAATGCTCCTGGTACCCTGGTTTTACGGGCCAGGGTACTAATAGCAATAGGCCCCCAGCAGGGGGGGGCGTACAACTTCAGGTAATGCACCAGGCCTTTATTAAGACCCTTGCTTCACTCGGGCCTGTAGCTATGGGATCCAGGGCATTACCTGAAGTGGTAATGCCCCCCTGCTCGGGGCCTATTGCTTATTTGAAAACATCCTGGGACAAGTGAATCTCCAAAGAGCTGTGTGTGTCGGGCATTTCCATAGATTCTCTACCATTTTATCCAATACATTAGTACTCTCTGTACAGCAAGTATGGTCCAGAACTATTTTTTCAAATCATTATTTTTCCTCTACGGGCGAATGTGGCCCTAAACCTGCAATAACAATAGTTTCTTTCAAGAGTAATGCAAGAACATTCCTCAACCAATGCACTCTTGCACATCCGTGCTACAACTAGCACTAAACATGGTGACACAAAGCAGCAACAGTGGGAAGGGCCGATGCAGGGTGGAACCAGTGGTGGGCGGGTCTGGCACAATTGAGACAACATTTTTCAAGCACTGCCACTTATTTTTTTTACAAATTAAGCACTGTACCATAAACGAAATCCAGCAATGGCTCTTATTGCTTAGAATTGCAGTATAAGATATCCTGCATATTGCCACACAGTGGGAAATTTGCACCCTCAGAAGAGAATTATCTAGCACCAAGACGAGTTAGAGGCTCAGTGTGGAGAGTGAGGCAATGGTATATTTGATGACACATGTTTGGACTATCTCTGTGCTCTCATTTTCCCTTTCAATATCCTTTAATTTACATGCCTTCATGAGATTATAGATTTACACCATGAGCAACTGAGCTTAGTGAGAGGTAAGGGGATTGACGCGCCCTTTTAAATTTCAATATAATGAGTTATAGTGGTGGATTTTACATCACACTTTTTGTGAAAAACTTGGCAAAAATCTAGAAAATTTACGATCGATTTCGTGGGGTTCCATTAGCTGCAACAGTACACAAGCACTTTTGCCCATACATTTTCAGGATGACTGTGCCCACAATATACACCATTATTCTGTCTGTGTAAGAAGAAATTTCTTACTGGCTGTGTCAATATGTGCCAGTATTTGTAATATAAAATACACTGACTTTGACCATAAAGCCATGAATGGCACTTTAAGAAAACAGGTCCATGGTGGCTGCACCAATATATGCCATTTGTTGTCTTGTAAAACACACTCTTTTTAGCTTCTCCTGGAATGCCAATAATACCAATGTAAGAAAACTTGTCCATGTTGGTTGGGCCAATATTTACAAGTGTTTGCCATACAAGAATACACTTACATTGACTTTACAGACAATGCACTTATGCCACGTAAGAAGACATCCATGTCCATGCTTGCTGCCCAAACTTTCACTTCCCTTCGGACATCAGTACCTCATTCTCCCTCCATACCGCCACAAACTCACTGCCCTCTTTTCTCCCAAACAAGATACACATTAAACATTCAAACTGTGTGAATACAATGTGACCGGGTTAGAGAGTTGACTATGTCAAGGGGAGATGGAAACCCCTCTGAACCTGGGGTAGGAGGCCTACCAAGGTGTTTGCAAGAGCCAGTTATTGTATAATGATTAGATGATCTGTGAGATGCCCATTAATATAGCGTGAGAGTTTAAGGCGCAATTTGGTTTGGGGATACCCTGTTGCTGGAGCATGACCTGCCTCTTTGCCAGCTACAACGGTACCCAGGACCTCACTGGAGGTGAGGGACTCCTGCGGGTATTTTCCAGCCTTGCCCTTGTTTGGGAGAATGAGAACAAGGACCTATCCTGTACCTGATTCCCTGGATTTTTGACGCACAGCAACCTGAGCACCAGATTGACCGGAACTCCTGTATTTTCGCAGTTGAACCACTTTGAGCAATGTTTCAAGCACCCTTTGACACATTTATTTTTTATTTTTTTTATTGTGTTCCACAGTACAAATGTACTTTTAACACAGTTAACCTCTAGAAATGCAACTATAATACAAATTCACAATACAAAGATTAAGAAAACATTCCAACCTATTATGAACATACTGCAGCGTTCTTTAAAAATTCTAAAACATGAATACTCAGGCTCAGTTCATTAAAATTCATAATCCTCCTCCACAACTCATCTTCCAAGAAATACCCAATTCCATGTAAACATTGGAGTCGCAGGATTTCCAAATTTGGACGCTCAACACGTAGATGCCTTAGAGTCTCTGTCTGAAGTTTACAATGACGACACAGCCTTTGACACATTTGAAACACCAGGACCTTTGGTGCTCTTCCGATCTTTGAACTGCTCGCAAGGTGCAAAGAGGTTTGGTTCACCTCTGTTGAACCACCAAGAACACCAAAAAGGCGTTATTGACTACTAACTTTCCCTCGACCGACTGGTCCAACTTGGGGTCCTTGAAACTGATTAGGTCAATTTGAATCACCTTATTGCACAGGAATATAACCTCTTATGAACATTGTGCTATTTGATTGCCATCCCCCCTGTTTCATTACTCAGAGTACTTTATCTTTCTATCTTTTGCATATTCTGTGTTCTTTCCAATGGGTGGTACATGTAGTGTTCTTCTATCTAGCGTTTTGCATATGGTGTGTTTAATTAAAGAGTACTTACTTGTACAGACCCTTGATTGGACATTCCTTCATTTTCTACAGTTGCATTGTGTTGCTTGGGTTGCTACTGTTTCACATTCACACCCCTCTCAAGAGCACAGCATGCCTTTGGCTCAAGTTACCACAGAAGGCAAAGGACATACATCTCTTGATGTGATTGTGATCACTTTTGTTTTGTGGTAGTGTGAGGGATGAATAGGCAGTTTAGCCACTACTCATCCTTGTACTTCTGCAGGGGCAGAAGCTGTTTCGTTACAAATACCCATTATGTTTGTTGCTGCACTTTAAGTTTCAGCAAAGGGGCCAGGAGTGCAAACATTCAAGGTTTGAAGATTGAGGCGATTGAAATTAAGGGGATTACTTCCTTTGGTTGGTGTTGTATGTGTTCAGGCGCAATTTAGTGTGTCTGTTGAATGTGCAAAATTAGGATACAAGCATTAACAAAGCCAACAGTTTTGACTTGCGTGTAATGGGCATGTTTCTATGTTGCCATTGTAGGTGCTGGGATACCGTGCCCATGCACCTTCATGATGTGCCCAGTGTTACAGTTGCATGTCCAAGTTAGGCTTATTTGATAGATTTTGCCTTGAAATGTTAACATATAACATATAACCTATTACAGGTATTGCCATCATACAGTAAGGCACTTGCATCATTATGAGCTACTCACACAAATGTCCAGCTTTTGCCATCAGACATCAGCAACAAGTACAATTCACTATGCATTTCAATATTTTGGCAATCCACTTGCATCATATATTTATAATTTGGTAGCTTAATCACTTCTAACTCTGTATTATTCAGTGTTATTATTACCCACTGATGGTACTCGATTCATCAGCGTCAGAAAGAAGATGGGCCAAACCTGGTGCATGGCTTTCTCGCAACCCAAAAATAAGCCCATTGCACATGAGCTAACCGTCCAGCATGCAACTATTTCCCAGAAATTAACATTGTATGCTCAGGTAGTCACACTACTATGCCAGTAAATACGTATGCACTCACACAATGTGGCAGGTAATGTTATAATTTTCCTACACCACTTTGAAATAGCTCCAAAGCACTCTTTGCAACCGAACCGTACTTAATATGGCTGGGAACTACCCTTCTTTTTGACCGCCACCAAATTTTCCATTAATTTCATACCCATCTTTCCATTCTACTTCCGGAGCATATGTGACAGCCTCTGAGCGCTGTGTTCACCAACTGAAGAAAGCTTTTGGCTCTTGCTCCGTTTTCAATTGAGAGCAACATTTTCCGAAAAAATAGATTAAGAAACAGCAATAAACTATTTGTAGAATCAGCATCTAGGAGAATGTCCTCTATTTTTACGACAGTGAAAATACATTTGGGATAAAGAAGATGCACAATACAATAAACTGTAATTTAAATTGAACAATTTAATCATTTTGTAGTGGGTGCACGGTGTGGGGTAGCAGTAGAGGAGCAATGTGAGGGGGTGGGGTGAATCTGGAATGGACCACCTGAAGTTCCGGAAGCAGCGCTAAACATTCCTCTTCTCTGCTTTCTCGCTCTTCATCCCCTGCTGACCTACCTGACCTACCTGTCTGCTGCACCAACTGGTTGCTTGGCTACCCTCATAGTCTCACTGGGTACCAGGCTCTTTCTTGATTAGTCGCCCTTGCACTGCCTCCGGGCCCACCACGCACTTAGGGGCGGTAACTGTAACCCTACAGTCCTTGTTCTCCTTGCACTACCCAGAGCTGCGCTGCCCTGGCTGCACTTACTCAGAGCATTACTGTTCTGTTATCCCCTCCCCCTTGCACTTCCCTCTCCCTTTCCCCTTGCACTGCTCGTTGTCGCACTTGCACAATCTGAATGACACATGGCCTAGCCTTACCTTGTCATGTCTAGAAAAACTTGTGTACAGTTGTGTTATAAATGACATATCATATCATATCAAACCATCTCTACAAAAGCCTTTTTTTCCTGCTTTTTTGTGTGGAGGACCTGTAAACATTACAGGTACCGGTCAAAAATGGTGTTGAGACATGAGGCCCAGAGTCGTCAAGACAGCCTGTTGCAAGGACCGGAGCAGCGAAGTGCAGTGTAAATTGCACCTCCGCTATGTAAAAGCCCCTTTTTGTGAGCGACAACATTTGATCATTGTGGGCATGATTCATGGAATATTTGCCTGGTTCAAAGTGAATTTGCACTGTTGGAAAGCGACTTTGCACTGCCGACACAAACCCCGATTCATGGACCTGTGCGGAGTGTATTTGTGCCGTGCAAAGTCCCGAAAAGTCTGTGCATAGTCATTTTTGCAGTTCAAAATAACTTTGCTCAGACTTTTCAGGAGTGAAAATTCACTTTGAACCAGGCAAATATTCCATGAATCGGGCCCTGTGTCTTTAAAAGGTACAATAAAAATTGAGCTCATATGTCATCGTATTTGGAATCCTGTCAGGGCGTTGGTGCGCTCCTTAAGTGTTGCGGTCATCCCTTTGAAAAAGCTTGACCTGCGCCTCTCTGCGTGCCTGTTCCATTGCTAAGGGGAGAAGATCAATAATAGCTAATGTCACTCAAGCATTGCCATTATGATCCCGCTGCTTGCCTTGTGCAGGCAGACGCCATCTCACAACCCTTCTCCAGATTGTTATCTGGCACCTGTGATATTCCCCGTCAGCCCATTCTGTTTGCTCTTGCATGTCATGGCAAGGACAGCAAAATGGCGGCGGCCTACCATTAGGGACCTACGATCCTGTGTGCAAATGGCCTCGGCGAGAGCGCAGCCCAGTGAGCTCTGTTCGTTCGGTCAGTGCTCTGAAAGGCTCAGTGACATTGCCCCAATGCACGGCGCCAAGACATTCGCATCAGGCAGCCAAGACATCGCTCAAGCACCCTGGAATCAAAACTCAATTACAAGTTGGACGGCACGCGGCACGCTGACCTCCAACTGCTCTCCTCACTAGAAATCTATCATCCAGCAGAGATTTCCTGAAAATCAACGGGGGCAGAGAAACCGTTTTTTCCGACGAAATCCAATCCAGCTGAGTGTCCTCATGAATATGCTTCTGTTCTTTGCTATACGAGTAATGGAAAGGGTAATAGTAAGGAGATCGGATTGCGAGAAGCTAATGTCCTCATTAAACTACCGATTCGCGTATCATAATAGGTGGTGCGCGAGTCGGGGGAAGGGCAGAAAATGAGTCTATGTAGTTCTCTTTTTTAACAATCGCAGAATAATCTGCAGCCTGTTTTTTTCCAAGATTATTTGAAATTAGGTTTCCGCGATACATTCTGTTTTGCTTCCAAACGCGCGCAGATTAACAATGAAGGCGCGTGTACTCATAAAATAGCTCAGCGAGTTAACACTGCTGCAGAAAACCGCGTGCCCCCCACTGATGAGTTATTTGTATCGTGGAGGAGTCGGGCTCGCCTCCTATTATGGAGCTTGTTGGTAGCGGCAGATCTCCTGTACAGCACCGCGAAGCTGTAAGACGTCAGAAGCAAGCACTACATACTGCAAGCATCTAGTGTATGACTGTTACCCCGGCCGAGGTAGAGGAGCCCCCTTGCGACCTGAAGCTAGGCGTGTGCTCAGTAATGACCCACACTATCAACATCAGTGGAGCATACTCATGCATGCATACATACTATTCAATGAAGATATACCTCATGCAATGAGAACTTATCAGCATGGTGGCAGGGCTGTGCACTATTTGGTTGAGTTTTGAAAAGTTAACTTTGCACAAGGGATTGCTGAGAACTATGCTTTTCACCAGACATGCCCCCCAATAACATATACAAATTCAAAGTATAGATTCTATACATAATCCAGAGAACACGCGTGTTCTTTACAGAGCTTTACACGTTTCCCAGGTGGCAATTGTGCCATGCCTCAACCAGCACCCTCAGCAGTTTCTTGTATACCTTATTATGCTGTTCTGAATCTATTTGCCAATGAACTCTTTCACCTGGTAACATGTTTCACATGTGAAGCTTTCCGATCATCCTTACCTTAATGGGATAAGTGATGTGTCGTGGGATGCACTCACTTGATGAAGTTTGATCGCTTAGATAAACTTAATTCCTTTCTTCTCTCCCTAACCAGCTAGTTGGATAGGCTGCTGCAAAAAGCGCACCTCTTTTGGTCCCTTGCTTCTTCCGTCCTGCATGGTGGCTCGGTCATTGCTGGCTCACGCCACAAGTCTTCTTCACGCCCGTGTCCAAAGCGAGCGTGGCCTCAGGTAACTGAGCGCAGTTCCCGTGCATCTGCCGGCGGCAGGTGAGGGCGTCTCCCTCTCATCCCGGCTCCACTTTGCAGTCCGTCCCACGACTGTGGTAGGATGACACGCCGCTGCTGCAGGCTGTGGCGGCGGAGATCTTCCTCGCGTTCCCAGCGGGGTCTGCAGGATCACAGCGCTGAATGTTAAGCGAGCAGCACCATGCAGACAGATCCGCGCTTCTGCGGACAGCTCTGCTACATGGCGGCCTGCGCCGCCGAATATGATCAGACACGCTTTACAGCAGGCGGCCGCGCTGGCTGCTCATCACAGTGTGTGCAACAAGCAAGCGTTCTATGTCGCGCGCCTTGTTTCAGATTCTTTATTCCAGCACAGCAATAACCAGTTTGAAGAGAAAGTGACAGGGTGACGACCCGGCAATTTAGGTGGGAGTCATAACTCTGAACTTCAGGTTTTAAGCGCCGCTGGTGAGAGAGAGAAGTTCCTTCACTTGATGTCTGGGACCTGATAAAATCGGATGGGCGTAGTTCAAGTTATCTCCCAAAGTGCTGTGTTTCTTCACCACACAGCATTACATGGGGGTGCCATGAAACTTTCCTTCACTGTGACAATCAACTACCGGGGCAACAGTGGTGCAGGAATGATTATCGGTTTCTAAACCATCAATCAGCCCCACACCTCTAGTACACCAGAAGGGATCCGAACAGATTGGAAACACAAGAAAATTATAATTCTCCCTGTCCAATTTTGGTAACGTACACAGAACGGCAGGCTTATCTCCAAATGGTTGTGGATCGCTAGTTAGTTGCAACACAGCAAAAATACAGTTATTACCCAATGATAAAAGGGATTGTCCAGTCAAGGGTATATAAAAATATCTACTTTATTATAATCACAACAGACAGTTCTAGCACACTACAAAATACAACACACCCTGTATAGGAATGCAGAGGACAGACAGCTTGAAGAAGGAAAGGGGATGCACTCTGGATGCTGACAGGAGGGTAGTTGGTAAAGTAATTGCAATAGTTCAAGGATACTTGGTTTCAACTGAAAGGGAGCAATGGGTCATAAATTGTCACTAGGGGCCTTCGGAGAAGGATCATGGGGACAGAACCACAACGTACCTTGTGCTTGTAGAAGTTCTTGGTGCTCGACAGCATAGAGTCGGTTTCAGGACACATGGCAGCTTCTGCAACAGATTTCCAGATAGAAGACAGCTCGAGGTCAGCAATCATTGTCTCGGTGCTGGCTGGCGGGTCTGAAGCACTGGCCGAGCGGCTCTGATGGTGTTATCGACTGCAGCGTACTAACAGTCAGTGGTGCAGCTGGTTGCAACTCGAGGGTCACGACTGGCTAAAAATGTCCTTTAAACCAGGCATCAGTAGATGCTTGTCGATGCACTGGTCATAGCTTCTTCACTGGGCACGAGTCATCCTTTAAGACGAACGACCCAAAGCTGAGGAGAGTGTTGCAGGCAGCTGCCTTGTCCTTAGTTTGGTTGAGCAACTCTCTGGCACTTCCCATCTAGGAAGCTTGCTGCAGGGCCTACCAGGGCATGCTGTGTGCTGGCTGGGTACCAGTTCTGGAACTGCTGGCGGGTCCTATGCATTCACTATCTCCCACTGTCCCTTGGGAAATGTTTAGCAGAGGGATCTTACTTCTCCCTTGGAGGCCCTGGCCTTCCTTCACTAGCTGAAGATGTAAGGTATACTCTACCTTCAGCCAGGGTCCAATGCTGAATTTTTCCTACTACGCCTTGCAAAGTCTTCAGATGATCTGCCCAAAAGAGGGGCTCAGCCCTCTTTTAAATCCAAATGGGCCACAGTGTTTGGTGTAGGCTAAGCCAACCTTAATGGACCAATCCTGGGTCCCCATCAACAATCTCCTGTATGCACAAGGTCATAACCAGAGTGCTCTGCAACAGAAAAGGTAAAGGGGTAAAAACATGTAATATTAAGTCTCACCCATCTTCTTGTCTGTTGTGGATCAAAAGGTCTCTCTGGTTAATTGAGCTCTTTCTGGTTCCTGATTAAAGCGGCAGGTCCCCGGTACAGCGAGGAGGAGTGACCTCTGACCGGCCCATAGAATCAGAGCTCGCCCTCGAGCACTTTAAGACGAGATAGCTACACCTTGAGGTGGATGGGGTGCAGGATTCTCTTACTCCAACACCAATCAATAAGGACCACTCAATGGTTTGGCAAAGGGGAGTCCGTTTAATGACAAGTACAAAAAACGGGGAAACATGGAGATCAACAATGATACGATGGCCCATCTCGCTTCAACTCACAACAATCTTCATTCAAACAGCAATAGCTATAGCCAAAATTTGTCATCATTGACGTGTAACACTCAAAAGATTGTCATGCAATTCTATTGGTTGGAAAAGGTAACTTAAGTATAGGTGCTATATCTGTATATGGTAACGGAGCGTGAGGACTGGATAACTCTTATCGGGTGGGCGTCTACGCCCTTCCCTCTACATTACTCATGCAAACGTCACTAAAGGTAGAACGTGTCATTGGTTCTACTATCTATAGGACCTTAGATTATTTGGCCCACTGTCATTGGGCTGGCTACAACCCTAAGCATAAATCTCCACTTTAATTAGCAGCATGCAGAATGGTCACCCAGATGCAGGATGCCCCAAGATTCACCCAGCCTCCCTTCCAAAAATCAGTACTTTAGAGCTATGTGTCAATTAGTTGGCTGAGGTTGGCCTCGAAACTGTAGCTTCTTGTCCGGAAAAGTTATGGTATCTCCTGCTTTGGGTAACATAAGACGTTGGTACCTCTTTGCGCGTGGCTGGTTACGTGTTAGCACACCGTGAATCGGCTTTGTTTTCCTTCTATCTGTGCATTTAATTCGCTTTTTCGGCCACCACCTCCCTGGGCCCCCTTATCTCGACCTTCACAGGGCAGGCAGCTCTGCTCTTAAGTTTCATTCTCCGAAGTTAATGTCTGCCTCCTTCTCTTGGTTTGACCTCGATTTCCCAGGCACAGCCTGCTCCTTGCTGAGTTTCGATTCCCCCTTCTCTCTTCTTGTTTTAGCTGGAATAAGAATCCTGCTCTGTTTGACCCTTAGTAACTTGGGTTGATTCTGCTTCGCACTTCGGACTCGCACTTATATAATGTGCTTCGTTGAGGTAGATATATAGTTGGCGCTTTCCGCTCTATTCTTCTACTAAGCATAGCAAGCCACACTGTTTTCTAAGCTTCTTGCGTTACAAGCCTATGTAACGGCGTTAGCTGGTTGAATACTTTCATCCTGCTTTACAGTTACGTTTCTTTATATTTCAACATGGTCTCTTCTTCTATGTCTGTGATATCTTTATCCATGGTGTTTCGTCTTTGGGTGTCATATTTTGGTTGTCGTTCTTCATCTGTACTTCTGTCTGGGCCCTTGTGATGTCACCATTTGTCTTCCATTAAGGCCTTTTGTGTTTCTTCTGGGACAGTGTTTAAACAATCTTAATTTCTTGTCATTTGCTGGTATGGTTCTCTCAATGGATACCTTACTGCCCATGGTTGTCTGGTTATTGGTGCTTCAATAGGTATTGCTCTTCTGATTGGCACTGGGCAGCGCCCTAGTGCAGCTCTCTGCTGGTTTATTTGCTCATCGTACGTCACATATCTCAGTGTGAATGCTCGTGGTACTTCAAAATGGGTGACTGGAGTGCAGGCCATATTTGGGACCTTCTCTACTCTCCCCCCTCTGGTTGGTTCATCGACCACTTTGGCTTCCTCCTTGCGGTTCGTCTTACTTGGTTCTTCTGTATCCATTTCTTCCTCGTCTTCTGGGTTTGTACATAATGTTTTGAAGGAATGTTTCTTCGGCGTCCCTATTTGTATAACTCCTTTCAGGTTTCCTGCTGTTTTCACATGTTCGTCTTTATTCCATGTCATTAGCTGACATTGTCCACTTGGGCTGCAATAGATCCATTTTCATTTATAATTTCTGCGTTTCCTGTGATACAGAAACTGTTCCTTCTGGTGCGTACTTGCTGGTCTTCACAAAGTCTTTTATTTCTTCGTCAGTTAGGTCTCTGGGTTTCCATCCTGGCTCGACATCAATCATGATCTTCATCCCTATGGCTTTCTTCACAGTTTTCTGGCATTGCGAGATTATTATCTTGATAACACAAAATCCTAATAGTATCATCAATAGCAGGGCTCCCAGAAACTTCAATATGTCTTCCATCCATTGTGGGACCCACGAGAATAGTGATCCAAACCAGCTGTCATCATCAACTTCGTCAGTTTCATCGATCATCTGGTTCTTTAGGTTTGTCAGCATACCTATGGCTTCTGTTAAAGTTCCATTTTCCTCATCGTGAGAAGGTATAAATGTACAATATGATTCTCCGATTTTTGCACAAACACCTCCATCCATCGCTGTGATCATGTCAAGTACATATCTGTTCTGGAGAGTCATCAGTCGGATTGCTTTTAACTCTTCCTTGATTGCATTGAATCCTTTTATTGTCAAGTTGATGGATTGCAGCAGCTCCCATCTGGTTATTTGTAACCATTTAGTGTTTGCTCTAACTTGGAATCTTGGCATGAGGATTGTCGCAAACACTGATGAGGTGAGGCTGAACAGCCTGTGTTCATATGGGATTGCATGAAATGCTTCTTCTGATTTGGCAGAGAAGTAATTCTCTCTCTTCATTTGGGATACCAGCTCCGCAGATCTCGTTTTCCTGAGGTGAGCATCTGCCTTCGGGAAACAGTGAATATTCAGGTCACTTTTCGGGATCACTAATGCTGGAACGTGAACATTCACTATTGTGCATATGCCTCCCTAGTTCTTTGGTAGACTAATGTAAGCTTTGGTCCACACGCCCAATAATTATCCATAATTACTGCAATTCCATGAGTCATTCCTGGAGCTTCAAAAATTCGTCCACACTTCTGATTCTCTCCCATTTTTCTTGTGCAATTGTTCCTGAAGCACAATTTCGGGCTTTCCAGTGGCACTATCTGCAGGGGCCCACCTCTGTCTTCGACCCATGTCAGTAATCTTGTGAGTCTTGGCCATAGAGGTTTGCACAACCTCTGTGAGTTTTCTATTGCTTCCTTGCAGGCTCCAAGTACCATCCATGCTCGGCAGATCACCACTCCTTCTTCCCATCCGTTGGGGGAAAGCACTGTTCCCCAAATCTGCATTTGGCCTATGTTCTTCCAAATTTGAGCCTGTTCCGGAGCTTTCCCTTGGACGTTCAGTCTCGGGTTTATTTCCCATCTTATTCCTGCTCCTTTAACTTCAGGTTTTTCGTACCTGATCACGTGATTCCTAGTATGAGCTTTATTTCTCGTCTTAATGTCCTGAACATAATCATCTTCATCGGGGTAATCTGTTTCAGTTGCCCATATCAATGAGACATCCATCCCCATGAACTGGCCTCTGGTGTTGCACATTGCTATAAGTAACAGACAATGTGCTGTCGGGACATCATTTTCTACAATCACGAAGATCTTGGATTTCCCCACGCTGTACGGTAGAAGTGCACAAAGGAAGCATTCCCCTTCTGAAGTTCGCCTTCCAACTTCTTTCATGTGCTGGTACCAAGTGTTGTTCCCTAAATGTGCTGTGCTGTTCAGGTAGTCATTCAGTTCATTGTTATCTTCATGTAGGCTTCTCTTGATTCTCAGTGTCTTCCTGTAGTTTGCTCTAACTATATCCCTAAATGCATCTGTATGGCTTTTTCTTGCTGGAGGACCCTCAGGTATTCTGGTCCACGGTGCAGGTCTCTTTATCTGCATCGATGGGGTAGATGGAGGTTTTGCAGTTCTCTCCTTCTCTTCTTGCATCCTTTTCCTGCCATCCATAAGTGCCTTTATCAACCACCAACCTGTCGCTGGCCCAGTGCATGACTGTATCGTGGGCCTGGTACTTGTCCCTCATGTTGGACTATGCGTGCTGGATAGTACAGCCTCTGTTGTTCTGGTCTTCAGGTCCTCTTGTAGTTTTCTTACTCTGGCTATGTTTGATAGTAGAAGATCTACTAACATTTGTGTCCTTGCGGAGAGTCCTTCTGTGGCCGCTTCTTTTTTCCACAGGGTGTCTGACAGCACTGCTTCTGTTGACTCTCCTCTTACTTCGTCTCGTTTTTTTCTCACTATCTCCTGTGAAAGCCTTTTCGGTTGGCAGTCTCGTCTTCTCTGTTGCTTTCGTTTGAGGTTCTGTGGTCATTGACACTAGGCCTGGTTTGTGTGCATTCAGTGTGTGTGTGCGTGTGGGTATCAGTGCTTTGCCTACATGCCTTTCGTGCCGACCCTTTCTCTGGCTTTCCTGCTCATTCATTAGCTCAAGTGTATATGTATCACTGCTAATTACATTCACTTTCATTTCATTTACTTTACCATCAGATTTTCTCGGGACTGGAATGACTATATAAGGTCTGGGTGTTTTTGTGGGTTTCATGCATACATCATCAGGTGAGTGCACTGAAATTGGAACGCTTCGTGCACCAATAAAAAATGCAGTCCTGATCGTTAATGACAGCAAACTAATAATAAACACAATGCATAGGTACATTATAGTTCGATAAGTAAGGCGGCAGCATTTTCTTCCAGAGAAGCGAGGGTGCCCCTCTGCTTGTGGGAGGACTAGGTTACTGTTCTGGGCCCCCATCTCGATCAATCACCAAGTGTCAAAGTTATTGTTTTGCCTGACTCAATATCGTACTTTGAACAGTTTGTGTCATAAAGTGTCAAGTGCTTCACAAGTGTCCGCCCTCTTGCAGAAGGTAATTGTCTCTTGATGCGGGATGCAGTTCCTTTGCTAAACTATGGGAAAAATAGATTAAAATAATACTTCAATGAGTCACTTTTACTGTGCATGTTCAAAGTATGTTAGTTCCCAGTCCACTCCTCTAATCTGCTTCAGTCCTTAGGTCATGTTGGACACTGGTCAGTATGAGGAAATATGGGAAAAATGACAACAAATATAACAAATAAGGTTCTTGACTCTGCTTCCTCGATCTGTCCCTCGGCGGAAAGTTTTTTCAGAATCTCCCCAGATAGTCTCTTTGATGATTGGAAAGTTCCACTTGGAGGATTATTCCATGCAGGAGCATTCCCAATTGTGCAATATTTGCTGGATCTCGGATGAATGTGGGGGCGTCAATTTCAATAGGCCTCCCCACTAATTCAGGAAAGTCAGCCACTATGCAGAAAAAGACACTGTGCACCAGTCTGCTGTCTTCTAGTGAAAGGGACATTCGTCCTGTGTTGCTTGGTTCAGGATTATACGTTCTTCTCTTGACGTGAACAATGTATGCACTGTCCAGTCGTGTGAAGTGCAACCAATATGCTAATTTTGTTTAACAGATTGCTCAAATGTTCAGTGCTTGCTGGATCTCGAAGAACGGTCAGCGTGTCTGTGGTTCTTCCGACAATAAATGGGCACTCTTCGATTATGCAAAAGAAAAGTGTATTGATGAGTTCATCTAGTATCACCTGTGGTGCAAGCATTTGTTTCCTTATCACTGTACTCCGGGAGTACGATGAAGGCTTCCGCAATGACAGTTAGCAGGTGTCTGATTACCTTTTCATTCTCAGGCACTTGTAGAAAGTCTGTGACACTGGTGACCCTCCCTACCAGTGACAGATATGATACTAACACTAAGTGGAAGTATGTAACCACGTCCTTTGTGATGTCTCTATGGGGGGACACCATAAGTGCTGCCAAAAAAGGTCTTGGTACTGGATGGATCAGGATACTGTATCTGCTTTCAATGTAAAAGTCCTTGATCAAAGTTTGTTATAGTCTTTTCCTCAGCAAGGCTTAAGTGTGACTTGGTTCAAAAGTTCGTGTTAAAAAACGTGCTGTGGTTTATATGCGCAATTATTATTATTTTTTTTTATTTACTTGTCTATAATCAAAACAAAATTTCATTTTTACAAGAAGTAATTTCTCATAACACTCAGAGTAAAAAGTCGTGCAGGGAAAGCATGAAAACTAAAAAAACATAATAGATCGGCCAGGATTAAAAAAGAAGCCGCACAGAGAGGTAAAACTTTGTTAAGTAATACTGGGTGAACTGTCAGTCTCTATTGTTAGTTTAAGTGCAGCCTCCAACATCTTTACTGCCGCTGTAGACCATTTAGTCTTTTCACCTGCGATCAGGCGACACCACCATGTGTCCTCCTCTCGAAGTGCCACATCATAAATTAGGGGTAACAGAAAAGCTTCTCGCAGATGTGCTGTTTTGGCGCAGTTCAAAAGTAGGTGTCTTATGGTTTCCACCGCTTGTGTGTCTCTGGGCATAGTCTACATGCTTTTGATAGTGATTTTGTCCGGATGGCTCTAATTTCTTGCGTTGGCATTTGGTTGAATCTCATTTTCATAAATATTTTCTGTAGTCTTTTATCAGGGAATTTTATGCAGTAATTCAGAGGTAAACTCAGCTTATTTGTCGTTGGAGGTAGGTGGGCCAGTAACTTGTTTGCCATAGTTGACTCACATGTTTGGATCCAGTCCTCTTGGGCTATTTTTATCTTTATCCTGTTTGGATTTAGCATTAGATCCTCGGTCGTGCAGGCTAGGTCTGCCAACTTTTCTTGTAGTTTTTGCTCCCATTTGTTCAAGGCGTTGCAGTGTCCTTGGATAAGTTCCATCTGAATCGATTTACATATCGGAGGAGTATCTGGAGAAATCATTTTTCGCAGAAGTCTCATCTGACTTTGTTCGACTGAAGCTTTCAAAGATAGTAGGCCCAATTCACGCCTGATGATGGAAATTGATGTCGATTTGGGAAGGCTGAGTACTGCTTTCCACAGAAAACCTTACAATTTAGGCCATATCGTGTCGTGGATGTTCAGGGCAGCGTCGATAGTGTAGATTACGAAGGAACCACCTTTTTTTATTTTGTAAAATTGTATTGCCGGTAGCAGGGAGAATTGTCGGTATTTCCGGTCTACTAGTCTGGTTTGGGTTGTTAATGTTTTGATTTTTGCCCACAGGGCCAAGTGAATAGCTTTTTCCGAGCGTGTTTTATCAAACATTATTCCCAAATATTTTATGCTAGTAACAGTTTCTATCTTCATGCTGTTTAAAAACCAGCATCCGTTGTTGTTTGTAGTTGAGCGATTTTTCCCCATAAAAAGAATTTTAGATTTGGCGATGTTATTTCCAGATCATTTTCATCTATGTACTTGGCCAGATTACTAAATTGGCGCTGAAGCCCTATTTGGGTCTGATCCATAAGGATCAGGTCGTCCGTGTAGAGTAATCTGGATATTGAAGTGTTGCCCACTTTTGGTGGGAATGCCCTTACCGCCGGTTCGGTGTATTGAAAGTCGCCCAGAAATGCAATAAAGAGGGCCGGGGCGAGCGGACATCCCTGCTTCACACCGCGTTCTGATGGAAATTGGTCTGACATCATTCCTTGTCTATTTAAACAAACTCTCAACTTCGTGTCTGTATGGAGTGCAATCATTGGTTCTAGGATTTCGCCCGGGTAATTCCAGTTTGATAGTTTGGACCATAGCTTCAGCCGACTGATTTTGTCAAAAGCTTGCGTCAAGTCTATGAAAGCTAGGTATACATTTGGGGCACCGTTCTTCAGGTTTTCTTTTATGATGTTTAAAGTCAAGATGTTTATACTTGTGCTTGCATTCTTGACAAAGCCCGTTTGCAGTTGATCCAAACATGGAGATGTTCTTGCCCATCTGTGGAATCTGCTTAGAAGAAGAGTTGCAAAAATCTTGCCCATGATGTCTAGGAGGGCTATGGGACTGTAATTAGCTGGATTATCTCTATTTCCCTTTTTGAAGATAGGAAATATTACTGCTTCCGTCCATGTTTTGGGAATTTATTTCGTGGCCTGGCATTGCTTAAAATTTTTTGTTATTCGAGCGGACCATTCGTGGGGATGTTGTTTTAGGTCCATGTTAGTTAGATCGTCCGGTCCCGGTGCCCTTGACGTTTTCAATTTCAGTATTGTAGTCAGAATCTCATCTTGGATGAGATTGCCACCATGGGATGTATGTAGTTTCCTGTAGTTTGGGGCAAAGTTGCGGATTGGGCTGTGAAAAAAGTTGTCCAGGTCGATTCCGATATTACATTTGACAGTTGATTATTTGTCTCACTGTTTTTGTTTTTAATTAAAGCCCAAAATTCTCTTGAGTTTTTTGACATCAGGGTTCTCAGCATTTTCTCTGCGTCGTTCTGATACATGGCCCCTGTATGGTGTTTCAACCATACTCTGTATGATTTTGTGGCAGCTATGGTGATTTCTTTTTGCTCAATATTATCAGAGGCTCTGGCCAGCCGCCTTAATTTGTGCAGTTCTCTTCTTTTCAGGAACAGTTGAGTGTCATATTCATGGACCCTATTTCCATTTGATGGAATTTGATTTCCTTGTTTTTTCCTGTGCATCACGAAGAATGGGAGGTAATTTGGTCTGATTTGCGTGCCCATGGTGTTTCTGTTTTCCTCGTTGAATTTTTGTGTGATCACCTTGATGTTTATCGCTGTAAGTTGGATTCACAAAGACTTGCGTGATAGCTCCACGTCAACTGGATAGATTTCTTTAGGGATGCTCACTGATTTGAAGGTCATTGTCAGCAAATTATGGTCGCTGACTTTAGTTCTGAAGACTTCATAAAAATCAACAGAAGGTAGAAGAGAATATGAAATAAATATATGATCCAGCGTCGCTGAGGTATCAGTTCGTTCCCAGTTTGGAATTGCTGGAAGGTGACCTCGGGCTATTGCCACATTTTGGAAATGTCTAGAGTCCATAAAATCTGACCATAGCGCACCTCGTTGAAAAGATGCCGAAGGATAGGTACTTACAGGGGGTTGCTCACATCTAGCACTCAAATCTCTGCAGATGACGATGTAGTCGGTAGCCATTTCGGTTGTAAATATGTCTAGGGTAACCGTAACGGCTTTGCAGAAATCGATGTTACTTGTTCTTTGCGGATACCAGTAAGACATTTATGATGGCTAGATTGGTTTTAGTTTTTCCCCTTGAAGCCTTTTCTGGGTGAAGCCATTCTGTTTGTAGAGCCAAAATGCCATAGGTTTATGTAACTTTGATAGAGATGCCTAAACCAATTTTGACTGCAGTTAAGAGGCCTGACGATGGTCTGCTGAACATTTCCTTGCTCGCTGGAGAAATGTACGTTTCATATCCGTCTATCGTTGGTTGCTTCAGCAGCCAGGTCTCCTGGAGGCAAATGATATCAAATTTGGCCAGGTCGAATGCATCTGGTTTAGTCAGATGTTTGTGGCCTCTCGTATTCCACGAGCACATGGACGTTACCTTAGGTTGGAACTCTGGGAGAAGTTCAGGAATTTTGTTGATGGTCGGCGTCGCTGAGCCATTTCATTGTTATTTTTGGGGTTTTTCAACCATCTCCATGGCCCAGAAGGTTCACGTTTTTTGTTGTGGGACCACTGAGAGCTTTGGTCAGTCGAAGAGCCGTGCCTGCAGTTTTTCTCCAATCTGTAGTTTTTTCTTCTGTTTTCTATATATTTTGCTTTCTTGTAGTTTGCCTTCTCGTTTACTGAATAGTGTTTCGATTGAAATCTCCCTCGGCGGCTCTCACCTTCCTACTTGTACGTGTCGCTTCTTTTGTTTGTAATCTGGTCTTCAGTTTTCAATCGATGGTCAGGACGGTTTTCTTTCAATTTACTTGAGGGATGCGTGTTGCTATCCACTAGTACTGGTGTGGTAATTTCCGCAAGGGCAAAACCCATTTCGTTCAAGGCCGAGATCACGTCTTGTTTTAGATCAGTAGCAGCAGTCTTTGTGACGTGGAGATATGCTTTTCCCTTCTTGTCTCTGTGATATGGTTCAATCAAAGTCTGCCGTATCTAGAGATTTCAACTTTGGAATTTTGGTTAGGATTTTCAGGATTGTTTTTCTTTTTAATACTAAACAGTTTTTCCCAGCCGCCAGTTGCTCCATCTTAAAGATTTGTGTTTGGGAAAATCTCGTGGCCGATGTCAATCCGGTCCGTGGCCTGGCCGTATTTATTGGCTTGATGCTTTTCAGCCTTTGACGAATGGTTTCGTTCTGTTCTGGAGTTTGCTTCAGATTTTGTTGTGCTTTCTTCAGCGGATCCAATCGAACTTCTTTCACCTCTTCGCGAACAATATCTTTAGATCTATGAGTTCCCGATGTGATCGTAGTTGTGGATGATTTCTTCTGTTCTTCTTGGGAGATGGTTTTGCCTGCTGTGTTAGCAGTCGGCTCTGGGTTTTGTTGAGTGTCGTCGGGGAGTAATAGGCTCCTTCTTGATCTAAATGAACTGTTAGATCTGAGAGAGACAAATTTCCTGATGAGACTACCACAGTTGAGCGGGAATTGTCTAATTCAATTATCACTTGTTCCTTCGATGTATTTTGGGAAACTGGACCTCGGGACGTTGTGACAGTTGTAGATGGTGTGGCTACTTGGGTTGATACTGATGGAGTCGACTTTGCAATGTTTAAAAATTGTGGCAACTTTTGGCGAGTCTTTGTTTTTTTTTCCATTTCGCAGTTTAGTATCAGGGCGACAAGTATTCCTTGTGGAACTGTCGTTTATACCATCACTTTTTGAGTCCTTTACACCCAGCGATGAGGTTTGTTCTATTTGAGGACTCCGCTGGATTTCTCGTGAAAAACTTGCATTAGATTTAGTTCCAATTAGA
This sequence comes from Ambystoma mexicanum, assembly GCF_040938575.1. Taxonomy (NCBI): domain Eukaryota; kingdom Metazoa; phylum Chordata; class Amphibia; order Caudata; family Ambystomatidae; genus Ambystoma; species Ambystoma mexicanum. Next base: position 535,373,724 of record NC_090925.1, on the reverse strand, counting down.
TTTTCAAGTCGTGCGATTTTTCGTCCCATTGTCTTTCTTTCTCGATGTTTTGTTGGGTTAAAGCTGTAATGAAACCCTCCAAAAAGGTTATTTTGGTGTTAGTCATGGCTGAAAGTGCTAATGAGTCTTTCATTGAGTCATTTATTGACTCATATAGCTTTACGAAGGGTGCCAGTCCCACCGTGATTGCTGACATGATCGTTACGAGATCCGTTTTTTTTGCTGGAGTATCTTTGGGGAGATTCCCAAACGTATCGCTGGGTCTTCTATTTCTGACCGGAGTTGAAATGTTGTTTGAATGATCACTTTGAATTAGAGATCTCCTAGACGGGAGATCAGTAGTGTTCCTTATATGCCCCAAATGGGCCAACACAGGTTTAGCCAGTAGGGGATGAAATGTGCTTCTTTGATCCAGTTCATTGGTGACCGTGGAGTTTACTGAAGGCGTTAATAAATCGTTTCCTAGTCCAGACATCTCAGGACGATGAGACAGAGCATCATCATCGAGCAATTTGATTGGAGCCGTGACTACGCCCATAGGTAGTAAGTTAGGGAAGTTGTTCCTCCCATAAAGGTCACCAGTGCTTTCCGGGCCTGGGACAATGTCCTGCGAACCAGAGGCCTCTGCTAGGGTGTTTTGGCAAGGGACTTCCATAATTTTCCTTTGTTTAGAGGCCGAGGGAGCTTCTAAAACTGCATATAGGATTTCTGCATCTGAGAGTTCTACCTCAGATTCTAGTTTTCTCTTTGTTTGTTTGGAGAAAAAGTCTTTTAAAGCATGAGACGTCAGGGTGTTCTGCAAAAGGGGCCTTCCTGTTTCTCCTCTTTGAGTTGGTGCTCTAAGTCCTTTTTTGTGCTGTTGACGGCCTTGATATAATAGTTCCCCCTGCTCCTTGAGGATCTTTTTAGTCAATCCTCTTTTTTTTAGCAGTGCCATTGCTATGTCTCTTTTTCTGTAATGAAGTCATTTGCGGAGACGTTTGATGAACTGTGCGTTAATTCATGATCTAAACCTGAGTCCAGAGGTTCACCCTCCTCATGATTGCAAGAGGTATTTTGAAGATTGTCTTTTTTTTTTTTGGTGGAATAGGCCGCAAAGAGGCAGCAGAGGGCGCTTCTGAGACCACATTGTGTGTGTTTGTCGTTTTGGTAACATTACTAGAGTGGATTTCCGCTTGTGTGCTAAATCGCGGAGCCTCTCCGTCCGCTGCTGTCGCCCGTTCAACCTCCGGAGCGGGAGCTGGAAGCACACCATCCGCCACTGTCTTCAGAGTGGGATCGGCTGAGACTTCGCCCGGCTCTCCCCCCGCTTGAATCGCCATGATCCGCAAGCTGAGGTCAGCCTTGCGGCATCCTTTGACACCGCTTGGCTCCACCCCACTCGCCGCAGCGGCGGCCAGCGGAACACGAGCAAACGGCAGCAGGGGAGATCGAGCTTCAGACGGTGTGTCCGCTGGTGGCAGGACAGACTGTACCAGTGATGTCACCTCTCCGAGCCAGATCGCCACATCCACAGGTAAGAGTAGAGCAGGGGGAGTTGAGAGAGGAGTTGAAAGAGGGGGCAAGGATGAAGGAGTCCCGGAGGGGGGAAGTGTAGCTAACATCACGGGTGCATCATCCCCGCTACTTTCCCCACTGCTTTCCTCTGACTCTCGAAGCAACAGTCCACCTTCAGCGTCCTCGAGGTCGGAGCCCTCGTCCTCCAAGAGAGGCGAGTGGGTGGTCATTTCACTGGGGATTGGAGATAATAACGCAATTGGGATCAGTGTTTTTTTCTGTAATGCCGTAGTAGAACTGGAGCTGCTACCACCATTCTTTCCCGCACTCAAACCTTTACGGTTATCTTTCCGATTTTCTAATCGGGCGTATTTGCTCCTCAGCACCCTGCCTGAAGGACTTTTTTGCTGAGGCTGGGGCTGGGGAGTCGAATTGTCAATGTTATGTATCTTATCAATATGTGAGTCTGTAGCTCTAGGGAGCAAAGGCAGAGCTTTAGGGTCTGCGGCAAGACCATTTCTCCTCACCTCCTAGCCTCAGTAGACTGCTGTTGCCTGCTCGCACCTCAGCGAGCCAACTCCGCATGCCGCTCCGCATGAATGCTGGGGTTTTTAACCTCTGGTACAGGCACTGTAGAAAGACTCCAGGCAGGAAGCAAGACAGGTAGGGACTGCTGTTGACTGCTCGCACCTCAGCGAGCCAACTCCGCATGCCACTCCGCGTGAATGCTGGGGTTTTTAACCTCTGGTACAGGCACTGTAGAAAGACTCCAGGCAGGAAGCAAGACAGGTATGGACTGCTGTTGACTGCTCTCACCTCAGCGAGCCAACTTTGTGTGCCGCTCCGCGTGAATGCTGGGGTTTTTAAACTCTGGTACATGCACTGTAGAAAGACTCCAGGCAGGAAGCAAGACAGGTAGGGACTGCTGTTGACTGCTCGCACCTCAGCGAGCCAACTCCGCAACTAGGATGCACAGAGTGTCAGTTTTCTATGTCCTTACCCCTTTTTTCTTTTTTTTCTTTTGCTTAGTGGAGTGTCCAAGTTAAGCCACAATTTGCAAAAGGGTCCTTTGTTTTGCTTTACTGCTCATGCGTCCTTCTTCCTTCATGGATCTCGTCTGCACGTGCTGTGGTTCTTCCGCGTTGTCTGTATTTTCTTCGCGGTGGGGTACAGGCAGGGAGTTTTCTCCGATATAGGGCTTAATATCATTTAGAAAAATCCATGCTCTCCTGCCCTTTAACTTCACAGCTGACGGAGTGCAGTCCTCCACGATGAAAGGACCATTGAATTTTGGCTCGTCCCACCTTTTCCACGTGTGGTTCCTCACCAGCACACTATCTCCAGGGAACACGAGTGGAACACATAGACCTTGAACTGAGTCTGTTGCAGTGTTCCCTTCGGTGTTCTGTGCTACGCTGCACCCTTTTCAACGTCGTTGCAGCTGGTCTGAAAAACATTAAGGCTGGATGTCATGCAGTTCAAGTACTTTTGCATTTCGGATCCTAGTACCTCTCGAGTTGACTGGGCATCACATCTAGCTCTGACTCGAGGGGTTAGGGGGGTCCTCATTCTCCTTCCTGTGACATATCTCGTGTGGCGTAAGATGATGGTCGGAGCCTGGTTGGTTCCGAAAAGCATACAATGCCAATGGAAGGCAGTGCAACCATCCCCTCCTTAGAGTAAGCTTCAACTTGGCTATCCCTTTCCTTTAACAAGGCGTTGAGCCTCTCACAAATCCCATTACCTTCTGGATGATACGCCAACGAGAACTTGTGCTTTATACCAAGCAACAAGCTGATCTGCTCAAAGACTGTATTTACAAAATGAGTCCCATTATCTGATCTCATTACTTCACACACCCCCACCTAGGGAACACTTCTCTCACAAGGAATTTGGACGTACAGGTAGAGTTGGGTGTGTACATGGACCTGCTTCTATCCATCTAGAGAATGGACACATCACAACAATTAAGTATCTGTACCCGTTGCATACTTGAATCATGTCGATGTAATTGACATGCAGATGCTGAAAAGGCCCATTTGGCCGGGGGATGACTCCTCTCATTACTTTTAATGTGTGCCCAGCAGTGAATTGCTGGCAGATTATTCAGTCCACCATAAAGAATGCAACATGCTCAGCTAAATTCGGTATAAACCAGTCTTCCGCGAGCGTTGCTGCTGGATTCTCTTTTGTCAGGTGCATTTGGTAATGCAATTGCTCCAATGCTATTTTTAGTAGTGCTACAGGCATCATTGGTTTACCAGTGTTGTCTTGCCACCACAAGCCATCAGAGGGGTTCAAAGAACACCGTCGACGTTTCCACAGGTTTTTGTCCTCCTGCGGTGCCTCCCCTTGGAGCTCCAGTAGTTGCGTTTGCCAAAGATCGCTATAGGCTTCTGGTGTGGTTCGTGCTACCATCATCCTTTCATGGGTGCACGCCACTTCCACTTCCATAATCGTCTCACTTTTGGATGCCATACGCTTGGTTTCTGTGTCTGCTGCGTGATTTCCGCATGACACAAAATCTGTCCTTTTCATGTGGGCGGCGCATTTCAAGACCTATATGCCCACTGGGAGCTGTAGTGCCTTTTGGTTTCTCTAATATGGCAAATAATGAGTGCTTGACGTATGACGTTATGGAACATCCCATTATAATGGTTGTCGCCTTCTCTATGATGAATGCTGCAGCAGCTAAACTTTGTTTGCATGGGAATTGACCTTTCATTACTGGGTCCAGGTTCTCACTGTAATATGCCAGGGGCTTGTACCCCAACAAGATTCTTTGGGCGAGCACTGCCGTCATGACGCTGCCATTTGTGTGCGAAAACAGGTAGAACTCCTCTGCATAGTTAGGAATTCCGAGAACTGGAGCCGTACAAATCACTCTCTTGAGTTCAGCAAACCCCCTTTCCATTGCCTCAGACCATTCAATCTTTTCCTTTGTCACCTGGGCCTTCTTTAGGGCCTGGTGTAAAGGCATGGTATACGAGCTGTAATCGAAAACCCATGCCCTAACATAGTTGCCCAGGCCTAGAAAGTTCTGCATTTGCTTTATCGTGTGTGGCTTAGCTGTGTTAAATATTGCTTCAGCCCTTTCTGGGGTCTCCTTGTTCCCTTCATGAGAGATCAGTTGGCCTATGTACAGCGCCTCCTGTTGACAGTATTGTAGCTTTTCCTTGTCAACCTTTTAACCTTTCTCAGCCAGTATAGTCGGTAGCTGAACAGAATCATGCCTGCATTGTTCTTCTGTGGTACTGCAGATTAGAATGTCAACCACATACTGCAAGACAACACTTTCTAATGCAATATTGCTTAGGTCCATCTGTAGGACTCTATTGAAATTGGATGGGGTCTCACAGTACCCCTGGGGCAGCCTTGTGCTTTTCAGATGTATTTGTCTGAACGTGAATGACTTCAGATCTTGTGAGTCACAGTGCAACGGGATTGAGAAAAAAGCATTTTTCAAGTCAATCACTGCAAAATATTTTTCCTCGATGGGTATATTACATAGGATTGTAGATGGATAAGGGAACTCGGCTTCAACAATATCGTTCAATGCTCGTAAATCCTGGATTAAACGCCAAACCCCACCTTTTGATTTTTTAATAGGAAGGATAAACTGCCGTATTACGTGGTGACTCTGACGTCACAAAGATGTCCTGGTCCATCATGGCAGAGATTGTCTTAAAAATCCCTTCGTCTGCCTCTCTGGACATGGGATATTGTCAGACTCTCAGCAAAATTGCTCCTGGCTTTAGTTTAATTTTCACTTCTCCCACCCCATTCAAGAGGCCTACGTTATAGGGTCCTGTAGTCCATAAGGAGACAGGTACTTTAGCTATATCCTCATCAAAATATTCCGGATGCTTCAGCGCCAACATGATTCTCTGAGGCACTTCTGTTCTGATCATTTTTACCCAAAAGATGAGACTCACTTCCACCCTTGCCTCTTCTGAGTCTAGTTGTTCTTCAAACAGGCCGTCATCGGTGATGTCAGTCACTCGATACCCTTCTTCAATGGCGATAATCGCTCACCAATGTCTGCCTTCATCATCGTATCCGTCGACCAATGCTACTTTCCCTCGCACTGCTGCAGCATATATCATCAAGGGAAATACTTGTCCCTCCTCTTCATGCATAGGTATTCTTGGTCTGAATAAAAACTCATCAGGGGTTCTCATTAGTTCTGTCTGTGAGGCCTGGCAATCCTGCTATAAGCACCCGCATGCCATATACGAAAACCTCTGGTTCCAGCGGTATAGCTCTCATGGCTACGTGTCCTGAGTATGCTCTAATTATTTTGGATACATTCAAATAATGCATTCCTGGAGTACAGCATACTATGCCCTCCTCCGTGAACGAAATTGTCATGTTCAATTTTGTCATTAAGTCTCGACGCAAAAGGTTTACAGGGGTCTGGCGTGAATATAATAAAGGTACATTCATGTCACACTCTCCTATGGAGACTGGGAGTGCATCCGTAAAGGGAACTCGACTGTGAGCTCCTGTGAAACTCTGAGTATAAATGGCCTCACCGGACAAGGAAAATTTGCCTTCACGTATGCACGAGTGTGTTGCACCCGTGTCCACTAGGAAGGAATATTCTTTACCCCCTATAACGACATTCACCCTAGGTTTCCTATGAGGGTCTGGTGTCACTGAATGGATAGAGCAAATCAGGGTTCCCAGTGAGCTGTCCTAGTGCATATATAAGTTTGGCCCACTGTGTGTGATTTTCCCTATTCCCAGTGTTGCTTACCCTTCTAGGGTTCTGGATCTGTGGCAGTTGTGGTGGTGCCTGTTGGGTTTGTCCTTGTTGAAAATGTCCTTTATTCTGTGGTTGCACCCCTTGCTGCACTCCTTGCGCTTGCTGCTGCACCGTATGATTCTGTGCAACGCCCTCTTGTGGGAATGCAGGTGGATTTGCCGCGCCTGCTCCCATTCCTTGGCTATTCTGCCTTGACTTCTGCACGTGCGCACCAAATGCCCTGTCATTCCACACAGCCAACATACTGGTGGTGGTCAGATTATTTGTCCACTTGACATATCCGGATTACCATTCTCATGGTTTGAAAGCCTCCTTGATTACTTTGGAAAGCTCCCTGATTGCTCTGCCATCCTCTTCCTCTAAAACCTCTTCCCCTCGGGCAAAATCCTACATTACCCTGGTTGTTCTGTTGTGGGTTAGCCACCTGTTGCATGTTTTGTTCAGCTGCATTAGTTAGCATGGCTCATTCAAGATCATAATTCGATAATTTCTTTTGCACCAGCTTCGCTTCCTCACCCTTTCGAGTCACCTCCTTTTTTCAATTCTTTTCTTGTAACAATCTACAGTAATGTGCGATAGTTAACTGTATTTCAGCCCAAGGCTTAGCCTCAACTCCTACCAATTTCTTGAGCTGTTTCTGCACTGGTTCTGGCAACCCTTGGCACAATATGTGGTAAAACACAGGTATTGATTTCGTCCAAGATTCATGCGTTTGGAGCACCCACGTGTCTTGAAAATTCTGGATATAAAGTAACGGATCTTCAGACTCCTTCATTTTTCGAGTCATTATAGCTCCCATGTCAGAAGTGTCTGGGTAAACACCCGTAGCACTTTCCATACTGCTGCTCTGCAATTGTTAAATGGCGTTCTATCGTGCGTAGTGTTAATTGTGGTTACACCAAGGTAGCCTGCCCATGTCCACACATCATCTGCTCTCTCACCAAGTATGGCGATCAGGAGACCTTTAATGTCCCCTATAGCTATTGTGTTTCCTCCTATCATTTTTTCTAACTCATGTATCCATTTTCCGGCTCCCGATGTCAGCATTGGAAGCTTGTTCTTCAGGTTTTCTTGATCCATGTGTGGCCATGGAATATATTGCGGTCTTGCTCCCCCCTTTTCTAGTAGCGGAAATTGGAATGCACAGCCTTCTTTCTCTTCTCACATAGCTCTCCTGTCTATCACAGGGGTAGTATTCCTGCATCGCTGTCTGCCTGGCAATGTCCTCAATCTGTCTACATAGGGCAGTGACGACACCCCCCCTCTGACCATGGGGTGTTCCTTCATGCTGGTCAGACTGTGTGGCTGACTCTGATGCCCTTGGTGCGGACTCGCTAGCATCTGACCAATGTACCCCTTTGCCCCTTGGGAGTCATCTTTCATGCCGTCTCCCTTCTTCATTTGCCTTGCACTCCTCCTCTTCGAAGTCGGACATTGGTTTTTCCCAATTCACGCAACTCCTTGTGTCATCATCGTTTCTACTGAATTCTAATCTATCCAGGGACAGTTTCCTACTTCCACTACTTCGGGTGACATCCTCCGTGTCATATAACTGAGTACTCCCCTTGGGGTAATTGTTCTAGCCCCATTTCATCATATATTTTATCGATTGTTTCCCCGATGCTTCTGGTGTCGAAGTCATCTTCAGATTTGCCCTAGACGTGCCTTGTACTGAGTCGTACGCAGGAAAGAATTCCTCAATGTCTTCCCAGTCTACCACTGGATCAGGTTTTTTTAACCTCCATCTCCAAATATTCAAGATCGCGTGCCCTTTGTCTAAGCTTACGTTCAATATCATCATCAAATTATTTGTGCTCCCTCGCCTCTTCTCTGACTCTATCTTCTTCCCTTCTCTTTTCATTTCTACATTCATCTGCCTTTCGTATCTCCTCATCTCTTCGTCTCCTTATCCTTTTTTCACGTACCCTTTCCTCTTCTTCCAACCTTTGCTGTTTCTGTCTGTCATGGTCATAGGCTGCTCTCTGTTTGTGATCGAGCTGTTTTTCTTGCTCTTCGCGATATAGCTGTTCTCGCCTCAGCCTATCTTTCCTTCTTATCCTTTCATCCTTTAACTCCTTCTCCTTCTCCTTTGTCTGTGCCTCATCTAACCTCTCCTTAGGTCTCACATCATCACTTCCTTTCCCATCGAATTTCAATAAGATTTGTCCTCCCATCCATTCATCTTTTGTGAATGCTATTTCATCAGTTCTGTCTTCACTTCCTTTCCACTTCTTTCCCTCTCTCTCCTCATCGAGAGATGCACTTGTCTGTGCCTGATCCTTTCTTTCATCATCGCGTCTCCCCTTGTCCCTCAGGACTATGGAGGTGAGGTTCTTGCCCTTATCCTTCCCTTGATTTTTGTCACTACTGTAAGTGACTCATGAGGGGTTGCTCTACCCTGTGGCTGCTCTAAGCTCCCTTTATGGGTAGAGTCCCTCAGGCTTACTCTCTTCGGGTTCTGTTTCAGGTGGGGCAGGTGGCGCGGTAGGCGTCTCAACCCCCTCTGTGCATACATTTAATATACAGTCTGCAGGTGGTTCTTCCTCCTTTGACTGTTCAAACATTTTCCAGAGTTCTAGAACAGCAAGGTGTTTCCCTAGCTTCTTGCCAGTATATGTGGCATGCAAGTATGTTGTCATATGTTGTAAGATGGCTTTAGATAAAGACCCATTTTGTGGCCACGGCATAAAGATCTTGTGGGCGGTACCCTTAACCCACTTGGTGCTATATTTCTTAAGTTTGGGTCCGTGTTTTGGCAGTTGCTTACATAAGTGTGCTAATGGAGTAATGTCTTCCATGCTTACATCTGTTCTATTCCTCTTATACGACGCTTTTCAATGCTTTCATGCAACTTTAACACTTCCAACAATATGAGCGAGCACCAAACACTGCAAGCTCCTATCCAATTTTTTCCGCCAAATCTTTTATATCACCAATTTGCTCAAAACCATCAATTCGTGTGTGATTCCATCTCAACTATTGAATCGCGCAAATCTTAATCACGTCTCACACAAAACACACAAAGAAGAATTCTTTCACATGTGACGGCACAACAGAACATGTAAGACAGACACTTAACAGACTAGATGGACACCAGCTGGACGCAAATATCTCTGCCTCTAATTATTACCCCTACATGGAGTTTAAACAAACCCTGTTCATGACGTCTTTAAACGTGGTGGTAGCCTAGTCGTTCCCTATTATGTGGGACTCTGAGTTCACGTTTCTTCTGACCACTATATTAAAGCGCAGGACTAAGGCGAAATCTCTCTTCTCACGTGTCTGCCCTGGTACCCTCTCTCTTCTCAGGTGTCCGCTCTGGTATTCCATCTCTTCTCAGGTGTCCTCCCTGGCATTCTTCATTTATTCAATTATTCTCGTGTCACTATCCCCTTATATATATATAGAGTCTTCTCTACTTCTGACTATATTATTTCACCTCCCTCCGTTACCTTTTCCCTTACTTGTTCTAACGCCTATGAAATTTGCCAGAACACTCCATTTTTATTTCACTCACCGTTCGCATCGTTCCTCTCAAGACCCTCGGGATCACCACCTCCGTTACCACCTCCTTCAGACTTTCATCGGATCCGCTGCCCATAGGAATGGGAAGGGTTATGGTTTTTTAAAACGGGTCCCTTCAGGCCCCACTGCAGTTTTGGATCAATTACACTATCATTGTCCACAGGAAGCTTCACAGTCTACTCAGCCGAATGGCGACCGACTTGTGATATTGCCGAAGACCTAGAGTTACTTCATGTCGACGGTCAATAGGTGTCTTATTTTAATCAATAATCAATATTCAATGGTTTCCAACCATCCTCTGCTACCAAGTGTACAGCGAGGAGTAGTGACCTCTGACCGGCACATAGAATCAGAGCTCGCCCTCGAGTAGTTTAAGACGAGATAGCTGCATCTGGAGGTGGATGAGGTGCAGGATTCTCTGACTCCAACACCAATCAATAAGGACAACTCAATGGTTTGGCAAAGGGGAGTCTGTTTAATGCCAAGTACAAAAAATGGGGAAACATGGAGATCAACAATGATGCGATGGCCCGTCTCGCTTCAAATCCAAACAATCTTCATTCAAACAGCAATAGTTATAGTCAAAATTTGTCATCATTGATGTGTAACACTCAAAAGTTTATCATGCAATTCTATTGGTTGGAAAAGGTAACTTAAGTATAGGTGCTATAGCTGTTTATGGTAACGGAGTGTGAGGATTGGATAACTCTTATCGGGTGGGCGTCTACGCCCTTCCCTCTACGTTACTCATGCAAACATCACTAAAGGTACGACGTCTCATTGGTTCTACTATCTATAGGACCTTAGATTATTTGCCCCACTGTGATTGGGCTGGCTACAACCCTAAGCATAAATCTCCACTATAATTAGCAGCATGCAGAATGATTACCCAGATGCAGTATGCCCCAAGATTCACCCTGTCTCCCGTTCATCAATCAGTACTTTAGGGCTAGTTGGCTGAGGTTGGCCTCGAAACTGTAGCTTCTTGTCAAGAAAAGTTATGGTATCTCCTGCTTTGGGTGACATCAGATGTTGGTACGTCTTCGCGCTTGGCTGGTCACGTGTTAGCACACCGTGAACGGGCTTTGTTTTCCTTCTATTTGCGCATTTAATTCTCTTTTTTGACCGCCACCTGCCTGGGCCCCCTTATCTCGACCTTCACGGGGCAGGCTGCTCTACTCTTAAGTTTCAATTCTCCGAAGTTACTGTCCGCCTCCATCTCTTCGCTTGAACTCGATTTCCAGGCACGACCTGCTCCTTGCTGAGCTTCGATTCCGCCACATCTCTTCTTGTTTTAGCTGGAATAAGAGTCCTTGTCTGTTTGACCCTTAGTAACCTGGGTTGATTCTGATTTTGAATAAAGTGGACTCGCACTTATATAATGTGCTTCGTTGAGGTAGATATATAGTTGGCGCTTGCCGCTCTATTCTTCTACTAAGCATAGCAAGCTTCACTGTTTTCTTAGCTTCTTGTTTTACAAGCCTATGTACAGGCGTTAGCTGGTTGAATACTTTCATCCTGCTTCACAGTTATGTTTCTTTATATTTCAACATCGTCTCTTCTTCTATGTCTGTGATATCCTTATCCATGGTGTTTCGTCTTTGTGTGTCATCTTTTGGTTGTCGTTCTTCATCTGTACGTCTGTCCAGGCCCTTGTGACGTCACCATTCGTCTTCCAATAAGACCTTTTGAGTTTATTCTGGGACAGTGTTTAGACAATCTTCATTTCTTGTCATTTGCTGGTATGGTTGTCTCAATGGATACCTTACTGCCCATGATTGTCTGGTTATTGGCACTTCAATAGGTATTGCTCTTCTGGCTGGCACTGGGCAGAGCCCTAGTTTGGCTCTCTGCTGGTTTATTTGCTCATCGTATGTCACATATCTCGATGTGAATGTTCCTGGTACTTCACAATGGGCGACTGGAGTGCAGGCCATATTTGGGACCTCCTCTACACCCCCTGAAGCTGTGGCAAGACCAGACTTTATGACTTCTGCAAACCACATTCTTTAACCTTCTGAATGGGGTCCCTGTGCGGGATGACTTCTGTAAACAGATGTCCCAGACATGACAGTTCACTGAACCTTGATACTAAGAGGTGGGAGGTTTAGGTTGACACAGATGCATAGCAAAGGCTGTTGGGGTTTCCTGTCTCTTTTGTTAGTACTGCAACCAAGCTCCCCATGGGCCTGTTTGAAGTAACTCTGATTAGTATGTGAAGCTGCCACCGGCAGAGCTAACAAAAAGACAGAGCAGATACATGGAGCCATTGTTAGTAAATTAGGCTGGCCATGGCAGGGGGAAGGTTTAGGCCTCTGCCTTCTGAGATGCCTTGATGTACTCTTTGGTGTCATATCCCAATTATGTATTATTAGTGTGTTTATTAGTGTGCTATGGTTTCCTCATTAAGTTCACTTTCAGCACCAAGCATATCTATTTATTGAAACGTGGAATATGCTTAGGCAGGGAGGTGTCTCAGGGTTACAGACAATATGAACGGAGGGTTTGGAGCACTTAGCAACAGAAAATGATAGCTACTTATGAGGTGGAACATGGCGATCTTGATCATCGTTTGGTCATCTGCATTCCAGAAGGATCGAGATCAGGGGATCAACGTTGAGGAGACGTCTGTGCTAACAATGGATTTTTCTGATCAGTTTAGAAAGCACTGCTGGACAGAGGAGGGAGGCCTCTTCCCAGCGACTGGAGAGTGGACTAATGTACCCAGGGGTATTCTTTAAGTTTCAGTTTTGGTCGCACGTTCATAAACTATGAAGGTGGAGGTCTAGGAGGTAGGTCAGATCTCTGCAGGATTGCTCTGGTAGACTAAACATGTAGCCTTGTAGATTGGCTTACAATACAGAAAAGGTGCCTCTGTCTTTGCTACTAGCTGGAAATGATTGCCTGTGCTCTGTTTCTCCAACAATAGCATGGCATTTCTTTCATTTCAGGTTTGCCTAAAGCATCACCTGTGAGCCAAAAATATTGGTATCAGAGTGTAAATATGTGGAAGATGGAATGCAAGGACAGATACACAGAATGCAGGGGTCCTGTGGAGTTTTTCTGCACACCCTTTCAACTCCCATAGCAATACTAAAACCTATAGGCATTGCCACCCACCCATGCCTTTGAACCGTAAGGTCCTTTTAAATGAGGAAGCACATCAATACATGGATGGGGGTGCAGAATAACCCTTTACACCAATAAAAAGACTGACTCAGAAAGTTGGCAAATGAAAGCTGTTTTATCATAAAGGATCTAAAACAGGGAGTACAATGGACATCAATGGGTGTCTCACAGCATAATCTCAACACATTTCATAAAAATTCACATTAATATAATAACAAATCATCCTACCTGACATCACGCTGCATGGCAAACTAAGATAACCTACTTGGAATTGTGATAGGTCTTCGGGGAACATCTAAGTATACTTTCTGTAGGGGACTGGATTGTGATTTCGTCTCTATAGTCAGGTGGACAACTTGTGCCCACTTCTTGTGCTAGTCATCCTCAATATCTGTTAGATACATGACACAAAATTGGCTCTCAAACTATAGGGCTCTTCAAAACATGGCCCTCTACAATTGGTTGCATTCCTTATTTCATCATCAGATTCCATAAGGTCTATGCATTCTCTTCTCTGGTCATCCTTCTCAGTGTTTCACTATAATTTCTTGTGACATCACCAACCTCTTTTGTTCACTGCTTCACACTTCATCAGGGATCTCCCCTAAGAGACGGTCATTTTTTTGCTGTTACCTCTTATAGGGCTTTCTCATTGGATACCTTGTTTTGAAGATCTTTCGCGGTATAGGTATCATTATCAGCGTTGAGCATAGTGCAATTTCTGGCTTCCAACATATATCCAGAATAGGGGCGGTACTCCTGGTAGAAGCATTTGGCTCCTCCTCTACACTCCCGTATCTGGTTGATACATCGACCACTCTCTCATCAGTCTTCACATCTAGAAATCCTCTTTTGAAAAAAGTTCTTCTTTGGAGTCCATATTGTCATTACTCCTTTCTGAGATCCTTCTGATTTTACATGGTCATCAACACTCCAGGTCATGTGACTACATTGACCATTCGGACTGCAATAAATCCATTGTCTCACATACTTCTTGTGGTTTCTCGGTTACAGGAAGTTCGTTCCTGCAGGTGCAAGAATGATTGCTTCTATATATTTTCTGATCTCTTCATCTGTCAGCTCCTTGGGTCCAAACCCAGACTCATCATCGATCATGACCTTCATTCCTACTGCTTTGTTTGCTGTCTTCTTACACTGTGCGATTATTATCCTGATCACACAGAATATGAACATGATCATCACCAATAATGCTCTGAGAAACGTGAAGAAAACGTGAAGATATTCACCATCCATTGTGGAACCCATGAGAAGATCGATGCAAACCAGCTGTCATCTGCAATATCTTCTGTCTCATCTGCCATCTTGATGTGCAAGTTCGTTAGCAACGTTATGGCCTTTGTCAAGGTGCTCATTCTCGTCATTGTGAGAGGTATGAATGTGCTACATGATTACCTGATTTTGCCACAAACACCTCCATTCATTGCTGTAATCATGTCCAGGACATACCTATTCTGTACAGTCATCAGTCTTAGGGCTCTCAATTCTTCCTTGATAGCATTGAATCCCTTTATGGTAGTGTTGATCAACTGCAGGAGCTCGCAGCAATTGGTTTGGAACCACTTTGCATTCACCATCGTCTGGATCTCTGGCATAAAGATAGTCATGAATACTGCAACAGTCTGACTGAACAACCTGTGTTCACATGGAACAGAATCGAAGGCTTCTATTGATTTAGCTGAGAAGTAATTCTCTCTTTTTGTCCAATTGAGAAATCCAAATGATATCCTCTTCCTCATATGAGCATCTGCTTTTGGAAACTCTCCAATGTTCATGTCACTCTTTGGAATCACTAATGCTGGAACATGAATAAGTACTATGGAACACAGCCCTCCCCAATCTTTGGGCAACTTCATATAAGCTCTGGATCCACAGGGCCAGTAGTGGTCCATTAACACTACTGTTCTATCCTTCATGCCTACTAGGGGCGTCACGGTATTGGCTTTATGGCAGTATGATAACCTTCTTGCCAAATGATGGTATATCATGGTTATCGCAGTATAGCATGTGGAGTTAACTAATCTTAACAAATATTTTCTTAAAGGTCATAAATTGTCAGCATTTTGAACTTGTCTCTGCACATTTTTAGCTGATCCTCCAGGAATCTAAGGTGGCTGCAGAATTGGTCTTTCATGGCGCTCACTCGTTGATCGCCTTAAATGAAAGAGTGACTAGTGGAAGTGTTAAAATGCATATTTTGAGCAATGAGCTTGCTACTCAGTCACAGGTCATCGCTTTGGAAATCGGCCTCGACCTGCATTATTTTGGAGCCACATGGCATGGGCATCATGACCCCTCGCTGCGATCAGTCATAAATGCTTGTTTTGATAATTCTTTATCCTATTAAAGGGAGAAAAGTCACTCATATGAGGTCTGAAAGCCCATGTCATTGTCAACACACACTCACCGAAAGGTTGCATATTGATCAAATCATTATAGGTTGTTTACCATCTGCCTGGTGTATTAAAAAGGTCTGATGTTCGAGTCACCACTGACCTTGTAATCCTGACAAGACAGCGTTCAGTGGGCGCTGTTGATTTTTTTTTTTATTCTTGCAATACATGTTCATTTACCTTCTTAAAGATAGTGGCACAAAAACATTTTGAAAATGACAAAGTTAAAATAAATAACAGCACATATATGGCCTAGACCACCACTGCCCCATCATTACCATTTTCCCCAGGTCTGAGCACATTAGGACCCTTATCATGTGAGTTGAGACGGAGGAATGCTTTCATGGGTGGTGTCACAAATTGAGGATCGACCTGAGAAACATCTCACCCCCATTGCTCTGGATACTTCAGATTGAATGTAGAATCTGCCTGCCTGCTTGAGTCCAGTGCCATATGCAGAAGGCAGGTGAAGGATCAAGCGAAGCAACAACTCTAGTGCCAATGTGTAAATGTACACAGAGGACAGTGGTGGGGGCGCAGTTTATATACTAGCACAAAACACTGATAGGCCCAGTGTTCATACAGTCTACAGAGCTAACTTTCCTTGTGGATATGCATCAGAAGGGCATCCAGTTCATTCCCCCCTTTGAATTCTGGGATGTGTAGTTCCCCATAATTCAAATTGGTGAGAAAACTACAAATCGGCTTATCTTTAACCCGACTCAACTGATCACAGAGAAAGAGCGGTCACAGCATCAAAGCTGCATTTACTAATGTGGCCTCACTTTCCCTATGCTCTTGTCTGTCAAATGCCCCAACCCACAGTGCAAGATCCAGAATGAGCAGCACTTGCTTACTGCAGCCTTTCCAAATCAGATTGAAAAGCTCATTCAATAGCTGCAGGCCCTAAAACGGTATACCGGTGTTAACAACGCGACGTTTATCATAGTTCAATTAAGCTGTTCACGGTATCTATAACGGTATACCATTATACCGTTACACCCTTAATGCCTGCTATGTCAAAAATGCAGCCACACTGCTGATTCATTCCAACCTTTCTTGTGCCGTTGTTTCTGAAACACAATGATGTATTTGTTAGAGGAACTATCTGCAAAGGTCCTCCTTTATTATCAAACCATGTCAGTAATTTCACAATGTTTGACCAATGATGCTTGCATTAATTTTCTGCATGCCACACAATTGCTTCAGGTTGTCCAGTTAGTGCTGGTGCCTTGCACACAATCAGGCCTCCCGCCCATCCTTCTGGAGTCAGCAATGTTCCCTTGATTTGCAGCTGACCTTTCTCCTTGCATCTTACTATTTCTTTGTGGTTCTTTCCTTGACAATTGAGCATTTTGTTTTCTTCTCTTCTGATTCCTGCTCCATTTGTTCCCAGGCTGTTCATATCCTATCACTTGATTCCATGTCTCTGATTTCTCTCGTCTTCAAATCTTGCACATAGTCATCTTCTCTTGGAGATGTCTTCTCAGTCAACATACCAAGGATGCTGTTCGACCCTGGACCTGACCTCTCGTCTGGAAGAGTGCAAGGTGTGTCAGGCAATGAGCTTTCTGGACTGCTACCTCTATAGATATGAATATCTTGGAAGTCCTGATAGCATAAGGTATGAGAGCACATACACAGCAACTCTCTTTGGATGTTCTCTCTCCTAACATTTTCTAATATTCTGATACCACATGTTATTACCCAAGTGTGTTGTACTGTCTAGGTAATAATTTCATTCATTATCATCTTCCCTTGTGCTTCTCCTGTGTCTCCCTTTTGGAAAGTAAGTGTTTGCATAATACTCAAGAAGTATTTCAGTAATGGTATTCCCTACAGGGGGAACCATAGGAACATTTCTCTTAGCAATAGGCAACTTTACACAAGCTACTGGAGTTGGGAAAATCACAAAAGGTCTTGGCCTTTCAGTAACAGACAATTCTATGTGAGTCACTGGAGTGGGAAGAATCAAGAGGACTTCTACTATGTTGTGACCAATGAAGTACACAGTATGAATCAAAAGAACCAGAGAAAAAAAGATACATTCTAAATGCTGAGTATGCATATATTATACACAATACATTAACCTATACCATTTACAATTCTCTTAACGTCGTCGGTTTGTTCACTTTCCAAAACTATAATTTTCAAAATTCCTCATTTTGCCTTTAAACTGCTTTAAGGAAGGAAAAAACCTTTATAATTAGGCAATTCTGGTAAATGAGGTAGCTACAGGATTTGTTCGCCTATCGCCACAAGTAGCCTCCTTATCGCAGGCCCATTTTTAGGATCATGCAGAAAAGTAAGTATGTTGACACTACGCCCAACAAGAGCAGGGTAAGCTATAAGAATAAATATGAAAACAGCGATAAGGCTCCCACGGGCATCGTCGTTTGTGAAAACCATTGATTCAACCAAACAATTGCATTGTATGAAAAGAATCAGCGCTTTGTTCACGCTTCAAATCTTTTATCAGATGTTGCCCCTCAAACATGTACACAACATGTCGACACTTTTTAGTTCATTTTTCAAAGATTCCTGCGGCTCAAGAACTGAGTTTGCACTCCTGCTATAATAGCTAGAAAGAGTGTACGGGCGAGCCACAGTCCAAATGCTCCAGCCCCGCTTGAAGTTGGTGCTTTAAGCAGAGCCCTCCCTTGCTCATCTCCCTCAGCCCTTTTCCTTTTCCATGCTTTACTCCTTTCGTTTCCATTGCACCCACTGGCTCCTCGCCACATTCCCTCTCTAGCATTGTCCCATTTCTGCAGCACGTCTTCCAATCCATAACTTCCTTTTCCTCTCCAGCTACCATCCCCCCACCACTTTTACTCATCCTATCTCCTTCTTCTCCATTCGTTCCTTCGGCCTGCCCCTCTCATGTGCACAGTTTAGGACAGCTCTGAGTTTCTCCTTTAAGTCGATGCCGACACTCCACTCCCCTCCCGCCCCCAGGCCCAGCTGTGAGTCCTGCTGACTTGCTGTAGCATATTAGCCAGTGGAAGACTCACTGTTTCCCCAGCAGGTGATTACCCACCTCACAGTTGATCACTGCTAGCTGTGGATATCAACAATACCTGCACTCCTCACCTTCCACAGCACCATTTTCTTTCAGTCTGCCTCTGGATCTCAACAATACCTGCACTCCTGACTTGCCAGGGAACCCTTTTCTTGCCGGCTTCCAGGTGCACTTTGGATGCTTCTTTTCCAAATAATTTAGGGACTGATTCATGGAATGTTTAGTGCACTGCAAAGTGACTTTGCACCAGTGCAAAGTCACTTTGCACTGTCGAAAACACCCTAATTCACAGAGGTGTGCAAAGTGCATTTTTGCAGGGCAAAGTGACTTTGCACCAGTGCATAGTCAGTGCAAAGTCACTTTGCCCTGTAAAAATACAGTTTGCACCGCTCTGTGTATCAGGGTGTTTGTTGGCAGTGCAAAGTCACTTTGGGCCGCAATAAAAGTTCCATGAATCAGGCCCTTACTGTCTGATTTCATTCCATCTACTGTCGAGCATCTTTCACCTTGTCCTCACACATACATGTGCCTGTTTCCTCTGACAATTTAACACCATACTCCTTTCCTCTCTGATACCCCAATGCCACCTTCTGCCAAGGGCGATAGCACCATATCACTATTTATCTTTAAGCTTTTCTATTTCCTCCCCTTAACTCGCACCTGTTCTTCACCACAAAGCCTAGGACCTTTCTTCCTTGACAATCACCTGCCCCATTGCCATCTGACCACTCATGAGAACTCCTATCCTTTGTGTTCTGATGACCCACCCTTATCACCTGGGGAGCTACCTGTTTTCCAGCACAGACTATGCCCATTTCCAGTCTCTTCCTGGGCATTCACTGGAAGTATCACTGCCACCTTCACTTGCCACTGTTGCATGGGGCCTTGGCCAACAGGGCAGACCACAAACTGCAGCATGTCAGCCTCCCTTGCTTGCCCCCTCCATCATCAGTCTAGAGCCCCTGGGACTTTCACTGCTATCAATATTCTAATGGGACTACGCTCTGAGTAATGGAACCAGGGCATAGAGCAATGTAACTGGGCCTTGTACCAGCATGGACATTGTCACCAAAGTAGGGCGAGTCAAATATGGAAGAATCACGAAATGAACTCATTTGCAGAGGTCAAATCGAACAATTGTTTCTATAGGTGCCTGTGTCTATGTATAGTGACGGTGCTGGATTGAGAGTGCTGGACAGTCACGCACAGTGCTATCGATTCAAATGTACGCACAGCACACTTTATTTTATTTTTTTATTTTTTAAAACATTTTAAATGTTTTATTTCACATCGGCCTTTAATGTATATAACGTAAGACACGTTCACATACATCACATACACTCAGAGGAGGATCTGCCAATAGGTTCAAGAGAAGAGCATTCTGGACAAACCGTTAACTCTGAAATTAGTAAGGCTGGTACACAGTCAGCTGCATGTCATTCCCTTGACACAAAATGGCTTTAGGCAAAGGCATTAAATCACATGTCCAGCAGCATTTATGTAGTGTCACTCTCGCCAGACTGGTGGCTGCGAAAGAGCGACATGGCTGGAGCACACTTTAGATGCAGAATGGTTTGTAGGCTTGGGAATAGGGGTTATTTCCCAACTTAATTGTGTTCATTTTGACTGAGTAGACGAGTCTAGGTTCTATCGCCATCTACGGTAAGCCTACACAAACGCCTCTGTACCCGATGAGGGGCACTAACCTGTTGTGCAATCTTACCAGTCTTTCAGAACATGCAGTCAATCAATGTTCCCCGTCTCTGAATTGAATGTTGGATGGACAGAGGTAAACTGGGCAATAGTGAAGCATAGGCGTACGCGGATTACAAGGTAAGTAAAAGGGCTTTATCAGGGATAGTATTCTAATGATTTATAACTTGGTTTTTCTATGTAAATAACGTATGTAAGGGGATTAGGGGACATGGGCGCCGTCCGCTGCCTCTCTCCCTCCGTTCCTTCTTCCAACCGACTCTGCTTGCTCCGTTCCTCCAACACTCGAGTTCTCCCTCCATTCCACTGCTGATCGCGTGAACATGTGACACTACACATCCCCTTTCTTTCATAAGGACAAACGCCTGAATTACGAATTCACATAGTCCAATAGATGTCCAGGCCTCCTGTAACTCCTGCCAACTCTTGATGTCCTCGTAGATGTCTCTGGAGGCATATCTGAATTATCTGCCAACGAAAATAGCTTCACAGCACTAGAACTGGAACTAGCACTAGGACTATAAACAGAACTAGAATGACTTCTTGCAGATCCACCACTTCCACTCACTTCACTCCGCACCAAACCTCTTCCAGCACCTGTTCTTTCCTCCTCCATCAACACCATTACTCTCTCATTGTTCCACACTCTCCCATCACTGGTTTTCACCGCATGCTGTAAAACATCCACAACTTCAATCGGTCTGGACCATTGACAACCATTTTCTCTCAAAACCACCGGAACCTTAATTCAGACCCCACACATGGCTCTCTCCCTCTCTTAAACCTCTTGTTATCAGGTTGCATTTTGTTGGTCAACTGCTTCTGCCTGATGTTGTTCTCCACACCATCCAAATCCACTTCTTTGCCAACCACTGCACTCATCCACTCTGGAAATCATTTACAGGCCGATTCATGGAATAAATGTGCGCCGAAAATCCCGGCGCAGAGGGGCCAATACGTGCGCTGCGCCAAAAATTAGCGAAAAGCGCAGGGAAACCAGCGCACGTCGATTCATGGAAGTCCGTGCGCAAGAAAAGCAGAGGACGTGCGCCGAAAAAGCGCGCGGCGCAGGCCGGCGCACAGGTCAACCAACGTCGTGCGCCACGGCCACTGCGCTATCACTCCGAGCGCAGCGCACAGCTCTAAAGTAGGCGGAACACAGGGCGGGACACTCGGAATGGGGAATAAAATGGGGCACAACACTCGGAATGGGGAAGAATGTGGGCGGCACGGGAAAGTATAGGAGGCAAGTGCGCGGAACGCCCACACGCTCGCATACAACACGTATTCATGGAATAGAATAGGGCAAAAAAGCGCACGCTCAAAGCAGCGCACAGGCACAAACAGGCACAAACACGACCGCCACAAGAAAGCAGGCGGTAGCGTCTCTGCGCCTGCAAGAAATGTGCGCTAAAAGGTGCGCCAACAAATAGCACCTATATACAGACATGATCAATGTCCAATACTGTGGCCCTCCAGGACAAATGACGTACAAAGGGGTACCCACAAACACAGACACGCGCTGAGAGAAAAAATAAACGTGTGCGTGCATACCGGGGTGCGCAGGAAGTTGCACACGCGATATGGCCGGGTACGTGGATTACAGGGGTGCGCGGGAAGTACCACACGCGATTAGTCAGGGTACGTGGATTGCAGGGGTGCGCGGGAAGTTCCACACGCGATATGGCCGGGTACGTGGATTTCAGGGGTGCGCGGGAAGTTCCACACGCGATATGGCCGGGTACGTGGATTACAGGGGTGCGCGGGAAGTTCCACACGCGATATGGCCGGGTACGTGGATTGCAGGGGTGCGCGGGAAGTTCCACACGCGATATGGCCGGGTACGTGGATTGCAGGGGTGCGCGGGAAGTTCCACACGCGATATGGCCGGGTACGTGGATTTCAGGGGTGCGCGGGAAGTTCCACACGCGATATGGCCGTGTACGTGGATTTCAGGGGTGCGCGGGAAGTTCCACATGCGATATGGCCGGGTACGTGGATTGCAGGGGTGCGCGGGAAGTCCCACACGCGATATGGCCGGGTACGTTGATTTCAGGGGTGCGCGGGAAGTTCCACACGCGATATGGCCGGGTATGTGGATTTCAGGGGTGCGCGGGAAGTTCCACACGCGATATGGCCGTGTACGTGGATTTCAGGGGTGCGCGGGAAGTCCCACACGCGATATGGCCGGGTACGTGGATTGCAGGGGTGCGCGGGAAGTTCCAAACGCGATATGGCCGGGTACGTGGATTGCAGGGGTGCGCGGGAAGTTCCACACGCGATATGGCCGGGTACGTGGATTTCAGGGGTGCGCGGGAAGTTCCACACGCGATATGGCCGTGTACGTGGATTTCAGGGGTGCGCGGGAAGTTCCACACGCGATATGGCCGTGTACGTGGATTTCAGGGGTGCGCGGGAAGTTCCACACGCGATATGGCCGGGTACGTGGATTGCAGGGGTGCGCGGGAAGTTCCACACGCGATATGGCCGGGTACGTGGATTCCAGGGGTGCGCGGGAAGTTCCACACGCGATATGGCCGTGTACGTGGATTTCAGGGGTGCGCGGGAAGTTCCACACGCGATATGGCCGTGTACGTGGATTTCAGGGGTGCGCGGGAAGTTCCACACGCGATATGGCCGGGTACGTGGATTGCAGGGGTGCGCGGGAAGTTCCACACGCGATATGGCCGGGTACGTGGATTTCAGGGGTGCGCGGGAAGTTCCACACGCGATATGGCCGTGTACGTGGATTTCAGGGGTGCGCGGGAAGTTCCACACGCGATATGGCCGGGTACGTGGATTTCAGGGGTGCGCGGGAAGTTCCACACGCGATATGGCCGGTTACGTGGATTGCAGGGGTGCGCGGGAAGTTCCACACGCGATTAGTCAGGGTACGTGGATTTCAGGGGTGCGCGGGAAGTCCCACACGCGATATGGCCGGGTACGTTGATTTCAGGGGTGCGCGGGAAGTTCCACACGCGATATGGCCGGGTACGTGGATTTCAGGGGTGCGCGGGAAGTTCCACACGCGATATGGCCGGGTACGTGGATTGCAGGGGTGCGCGGGAAGTTCCACACGCGATTAGTCAGGGTACGTGGATTTCAGGGGTGCGCGGGAAGTACCACACGCGATATGGCCGGGTACGTGGATTGCAGGGGTGCGCGGGAAGTTCCACACGCGATATGGCAGGGTACGTGGATTTCAGGGGTGCGCGGGAAGTACCACACGCGATATGGCAGGGTACGTGGATTTCAGGGGTGCGCGGGAAGTACCACACGCGATATGGCAGGGTACGTGGATTTCAGGGGTGCGCGGGAAGTCCCACACGTGATATGGCCGGGTACGTTGATTTCAGGGGTGCGCGGGAAGTTCCACACGCGATATGGCCGGGTACGTGGATTTCAGGGGTGCGCGGGAAGTTCCACACGCGATATGGCCGTGTACGTGGATTGCAGGGGTGCGCGGGAAGTCCCACACGCGATATGGCCGGGTACGTGGATTTCAGGGGTGCGCGGGAAGTTCCACACGCGATATGGCCGTGTACGTGGATTTCAGGGGTGCGCGGGAAGTTCCACACACGATATGGCCGTGTACGTGGATTTCAGGGGTGCGCGGGAAGTTCCACACGCAATATGGCCGTGTACGTGGATTTCAGGGGTGCGCGGGAAGTTCCACACGCGATATGGCCGTGTACGTGGATTTCAGGGGTGCGCGGGAAGTACCACACGCGATATGGCAGGGTACGTGGAATTCAGGGGTGCGCGGGAAGTCCCACACGCGATATGGCCGGGTACGTGGATTTCAGGGGTGCGCGGGAAGTCCCACACGCGATATGGCTGTGTGCTCCCAGGCATTACCTGTACACCCTCCACGGCCCCTGCAGGCAGCACACACCACAGGGAACTACCCTGCACACCTGCTCATGTCTCCCACCACCCCCACCCCCCATCCACCAGGGACACCCTCCACCAGGCCCCCACCCATGTCTCCCACCACCCCCAGCACTGTGGGGAACCTGCCAGCAGGCCCCCACCCATGTCCAACCCATGTCTCCCACCACCCCCACCCCCAGCACTGTGGGGAACCTGCCAGCAGGCCCCCACCCATGTCGAACCCATGTCTCCCACCACCCCCACCCCCCATCCACCAGGGACACCCTCCACCAGGCCCCCACCCATGTCTCCCACCACCCCCAGCACTGTGGGGAACCTGCCAGCAGGCCCCCACCCATGTCCAACCCATGTCTCCCACCACCCCCACCCCCAGCACTGTGGGGAACCTGCCAGCAGGCCCCCACCCATGTCCAACCCATGTCTCCCACCACCCCCACCCCCCATCCACCAGGGACACCCTCCACCAGGCCCCCACCCATGTCTCCCACCACCCCCAGCACTGTGGGGAACCTGCCAGCAGGCCCCCACCCATGTCCAACCCATGTCTCCCACCACCTCCACCCCCCATCCACCAGGGACACCCTCCACCAGGCCCCCACCCATGTCTCCCACCACCCCCAGCACTGTGGGGAACCTGCCAGCAGGCCCCCACCCATGTCCAACCCATGTCTCCCACCACCCCCACCCCCCATCCACCAGGGACACCCTCCACCAGGCCCCCACCCATGTCTCCCACCACCCCCAGCACTGTGGGGAACCTGCCAGCAGGCCCCCACCCATGTCCCCCTGGCCCCAGGTCCTGACGATACACAATCATGGCAGTAATGGCCAGCATACCCAGCACAAACACCCAGGCAAGGATTGCATGCACCCACATAGTGAATGCAATCACATGACACAACCCTAAAGGCAAGTATGCAAAAGAACACATGTCTGTCACACACACATACACAATGGGTGCAAGTGAATGTCAAAACCCATATCATGACATGTAAGAAACCAAAGAGAAAATAACACAAGTGTAAGATAATATAAAAATGTATTAAAAACACAAATCAAGTAAACCAATAAAACTTACAACTATGTGGCAAAGTAAATAAAAGGTCCATGTCCGAGAACAAAAATGATAAACCAAAAAACAAAGGATTAAAAAATCAATATAATTTGTCCAAAGCAAAACCATGTAGTAGGAAATCAAAGAAAAACCATTACGTCATGGTGTAAACAATAAAAAAATTAAAAAATGTATCTCCCAAAATATATCAATATATACAGGAATGTTCCAGGGTCCATGAGCCCAACAGCACAAATGAAACCTAATACTAACTAATAAAATAAATATGTACAAAAAAGTGGCCATTGTCCGAGCGGTCCAAAATAATAAAAATAAATAAAGGAAACCTAGCACTAACTAACTAAAAAACTATATACAAAGGCAGCGGGCTAGTCCTGCGGCTCACTTGGTGATGCTGGCCAGGGCATCCTCGAACTCCATGTCAATGTCCTGGAGGCGGGACTCTGTCCTGGCCCCGAGGTCTCGCAGGGACAACCCCATGTGCTCACCAAAATCCCTGCGAGCCTCCTCGAGGCACTCAGCCCGCCTCAATGCCCGATGCATGGAGATCTCCGCCCTGGCCATGGCGAGCCGCTCCTCTTCCGCCCGCTGCCGCTCCGCACCTATCCGATGGCCAAACTCCTCCCACACGGAACACACCGCCATGCCAGGGTTGCCCTGCCCTCCGGCCGATGCCTGCCCCTCTGATCTTGATGGCCCTGAGCCATGATGCCTCCCACGTCGAGCCCGCTGCTGCCTCCGACGCCACTGCCTCTGCCAGCACGACGGCATCCAGGCTGATGGTAACCACCGACGCCGTCGTGCACCTGCCCTGCCCGATGATGCCGGCACATCTTCCATCTGCTGGGGTCCACTTGCTGTGTCGTCCACCCCTGCTGGACCTCCGACTCCCAACTGTGGCAGGGATGGGATCCCCACCGAGCTGGCTGCATTGGTCGGGGCAGGTCCACAGGGGGCCATGGTGGCATCTGGGCCGGAAGACGGCAAGGAGAACGACCGTTGGATAGCCTGCACAGAGGAGGAGAGGGCCGTCAGATTGGCCAACACATGCAGGAACCCCCCGAACATGGCCGATCCCAATTGGGCCACGTCGGCACGGTGCACTTCGTGATGACGTGCGTGCTCCTCCCGGGAAGCACGCACGTCATCACGAATCACAGCCGTGCGCATCGCGACCCCAATCAGGACCTGCTCCACGCGGCCAGGGGTTCCCACGGCCGCAGGTGGAGGGGAGTCAGTTGACATGGACATCCCCACTACCTGCGGACGGGCCTGGGACGGGGCATCCCTGCTGGTGCATGGTGGTGCACTCACAGGGTCAGGGACAGCGACATGCACAGGCACCTCCACGGTGACCTGTGCTGCCTCCTGCCCCTGGCCCTGGACTGCACCACTTGCACCAGCAGGGATGCTCCCACCAGGCCCCATGTGTGCACCAGTGTCGGCCTCCTCCTCCTCTGTGCAAACCACCAACCTGGATGGCTCCTCACGTCTCCCGCCGTAGCAGGCCCCTGTGGGGGCTCACCCACCCCTTCCGCTGCAGCCGTGGGGGCATCCCCGCCGCCTTGCTCCACAGCGCCGTCTCCGCCCTCTTCTTCACTAGCTGCTGCGTAGAGGGAGACAAAGGTCTCAAGCATCAGGCTACTGTAAAATGGTCCCCTAGACAGGAAGCAATAGCAGATGAGCACCCCTGTCAAAGTACACTTCCATCATGTCCCTCCACAACACATGGGTCAGTCCAGGCAAAACACACACAGTAACAGGCATGGTGCATGCCATGCACATTTCCATGCATGTCCAATTGACTCTTGAAACATTCAATGATATGTGACTCACATGCATCATGGCTCATGCATATCACATGCACACACTTCACCTCAGTCACATCCATCTGGCCCCAAACACAACGAACACAGGCGAAACAAGGGTTAGTTGGGTGCGTCACAGAATCTGTGCATTGTCACACACATGTGTCATGCATCCATGGCATGCACAAGTCACAGATACGCAGGTCAGGCACACAGACATGGCTACCATATATGTACCTGGCATCAGCACCCATCCTTCACCCCCATCCATGTCCAGGTACAGAGACTGGCATGCTCTCATGTCCTAAATCTGCATAGGGCTCCCCATGCCACATTTCAACACATGCAACAACCATGTGGGTCACACATCACTGGTCGCACATGCATTACCATGATGTCCCTGCACACATACATGCATACATGGCCCATGGCACACATACAGGCAAGTATCATAGAACCAGCACACCGCAGCATGCCCTGTCTCACACAGTAATGCTTGCACACTTACCGCTCAACTCCAGACGGGCCTCCCTCTCAAGGACCTGGGCGTGGAGCGCTGGGCGTACGCATTCCAGGACCCTCTTCTGGATGGAACTCATGCGGCCCCGGCCCCCCTCCACGAGGCGCCGGGCCTTCACAAGGGTCCTGGACCTCAAGTCCTCCCAGCGCTTCTTGATCTTCTGGACGTTGCGGGTTGCCATCCCCTCCGCGTTGATGGCAACCACACAGTCGGCCCAGATCCTCTCCCGTCCTTCCTTGCTGGCGCGGGACGATCCAAAGAGGGCATCATACTGCCCCAGGACATGCTCCACCAGGACACCAACTTCGGTGGCAGTGAAGCTGGTGCCCCTCTGCCCCTCTGGCCTGGGGTTGCCACTGGTGCCAGATGTCGAAGTGCCCGATATGGCAACCCCAGAGGCAGGTGTGGGTGGACAACTGGGTCCTGGGGCTGGGCTGTGGAGCGATGTAATCCCAGTTGGGAGTCTTCAGTTCCAGCAGGGGTGGACACAGCAACTGGACCCCTGCAGATGGCTGATGTGCAGGCACCAAATGGCAGGGCACGGTGGCAGCAGGCAGGCAGGCAGGCAGGCAGCAGCAGATAGCACGTGGGAGGCTGCTCAGGGCACTGGGGGGGCAGTAACTCGGCCTTCTGGGCAGGAGCGTGGTGTTCCGTGTGTTTTCGGGTGGCCAGCTTGATACGGAGTGATTTGGCACGTGAAATTCCTGCACGTCAGCGTGAAATCCGAGGAAAGGGCCTTAGCGCGTAAGTGCATCAGCACGCATACGCGATTCTATTGGACCAGAGTCCCTCACCGCGTAAGCGCGTCTGACGTGATCCGCACGGGCGTTCCCCACTCAGCACGTGATGACGGAGCACACGTGGAAATACTGCACGTCAGAGTGTCATCGCGTGTAATTGGCCAAAAGTGCGCGTACACGCGATTGGCCAATGTACGTGTATTACATCGCGTGTAATTGGCCAAAAGTGCGCGTACACGCGATTGGCCAATGTACGTGTATTACATCGCGTGTAATTGGCCAAAAGTGCGCGTACACGCCATTGGCCTATGTACGTGTATTACAGGGGTGCGCGGGCACTTACACACGCAAGTACGTCAGCGCACCTGTATGCCTGCTGCGTGGGAATTTCCACACGCTATTGGAGTGGGAACTAGATTCCAGGGGTGCGAGGGTCACACGCTCGCCTAGAACACGCACAAGGCATTAATTTGCGCACTTATCAATAAACAAGCCAGATGCCAGGATGAACATACCGTTCCTAGCAGCAGTGGCAGTAGGCTACCAAAGGAGGAGGAGGAGGAGAGTCAGGGCCAGAATATTCACACCCAGAACCAGCCTATTCGGGATGCCTGATGACCAGGTGTATGGGAGGTACAGGTTTCCAGCACACATCATACTGGACCTGGTCAGTGAGTGGGAGGATGACCTCACATCACCCACCCTGTGCTCCCAAGCACTCAGCCCCCTGCAGAAGGTCCTGAATGTACTGCACTTCTTGGCCACTGGATCCTTTCAGCGGACAAGTGCCATAGTGGGTGGTGTGTCACAGGCCACGCAGTCACGCTGCCTACACCAGGTCTTGAACATCATCACTGCACGGCCATCAGTCCGCAGGCACATATATCTCCCCAGGACTCATGCAGAAAGGCGGACGTGCATCCAGGAATTCTATGGTGTGGCTCAATTCCCCAAAGTGCTTGGTGCAATTGACTGCACACATGTGGCTCTACGTCCACCCAGGGCAACAGAGCACATCTATAGAAACCGCAAGCACTGGCATTCCATCAACGTGCAAGTTGTATGCAATGCCAAGGGAATAATCACATCAGTATATGCCAACTATCCCGGGTCCACCCACGACAGCTTCATCTACAGAATGTCTACACTATGCCCGGACCTGGAGGCTGGCCAGCATGGAGATACATGGCTGCTTGGTGAGCATGAATGCCACTGCACATGCATGCATGTCAGATACTGGGTCATGACACAACACCACTAATGATACCCATCACCACCTCCGCAGGGGACAGTGCCTACCCTATCAGCCCCCACATGATGACCCCAATCCGGAACCCCACCACGCCATCCGAGGTAAGGTACAACACAGCCCACATTGCAACACGGGGCATAGTGGAGCGCACATTCGGAGTGCTGAAGTCACGCTTTCGCTCCCTTGACCGTTCTGGCGGGCAGCTGTTATATGCTCCCCGAATAGTGTGCAGGATCATAGTGGCAGCATGTGTCCTGCACAACGTTGCAACACGCCGGGGCCTGCCCGTGGACATGGTGGTGCCCCCACATCCACAACCACATGCACGCCCGCTGCGCATGGGAGGGGAAAGGGCACGGGGGGTGGCAGCCCGTACGCAACTGGTGGCCAACTTCTTCACCTAGGAATCACAGTGCTGGCTAGTGCACACTGCTCTGGCACATACCATCTGACAATCAATGATGACACTACCTGACAATGTCACAAAATTACTCGACAATAAACTGTCAGATACACATCAGCCTGAGATTGTTAACATGGAAGTGTCACTATGTGTGCACCCCTACCTACACATACACCAGCAATGCATCACAACGAGAAGACACAACTCCATCAATCAAATATGCATTGCCACAGGCGATTCACTACATGACAACATTGCCATGTCACCCATTCCCTTCACAGTCCCGCCACTGAGGACACCATGTCATGGTATGTGAGAGCAAACAAACTGGCCATCACAACATGACACCGGTGTCACAAATAGCAGTGCCCCAAATGGAACATAGCCGCACTTGAACAGCTAACCGCGCTGGAGCCACTACTACACACCTGTGTAAGAGTAATTTCAATCAAATTACACACCAACCCACCCTGAAGCCCACCCAAACAAGACACAATGCATGTAATCAATGGTAGTCTCATTACCTGATTCTGCTGGTATGTCCTCACCGTCCAGATGTACAGTGATGGCGCCACACAAAAGTGTCAGTGCACATCTACCGACATGTAGTCTGACTCCAGAGAGTATGCCCGTGTGAAGAACTGTGTGAAATACCTGCAAAACATGAGCAACATATGTAAGTAGAGGCACATATCAAACCATCATGCATAGTTAGGTGCAACAACAATGTACACTATGAATGTCTACACAGTATTGACTATGGACTGGCCAACAGCTCATGGGAGTCCAATGTCACCGTGTAATTTGCTGTCACTTGGGCACACCCTTTGCAAGCCCATGGAAACGGAAGCAGGAGGGGTGTGGATGTCTGCTACCCAAGCATCTAAACCAAACTCAGGACAAGCCTGCATGTGCCCAGCCACAATACAGTGTATGCCCAGGTACCCACACAAGGCAACACTCTTGGAAAAGAAAAAAGAAAATTGAGAAAAAATGGCCATGAAAGGGCCGGCGGGGGGGGGGCCACCTATGAGGTCCGAGGACAGGATGCACGCCACAATCCACCTGTGTGGATCATGGGAAACTAAAACACCCCATAGGCTCGTGGCCCACACGGCTACTCTGTTGTGGGAGATGAGTCGCTATCGCTCTGGCCAGACCCTGCAGCTGACTCAGGAGGTGGGGGAGCTGCCTCAGAAGATGGTGTGACAATGGGAGGCAGCCCACGCAAAGCACGAGTTTGCTCCTCCATGGCTGCAAGCAGGCGGGTCTGGTAGTTCTGGTTCTGGGTTATAATCATGCGGAGGTCCCCATGCAGTAACTCCCGGGATGACCTGACCTCCGCACGAGTTGCCTGCATCTCGGCCGAGAGCGTCCGTGTCAGACGCTCCAGCTGCTCCTCTGTCCTTCTATGGGATGAAGCCTCAAGCTCTAACAGGGTCGACCTGAGGTGACGGAATTCTTCCCTCAGGCCTTCCCTGTGGCGCTGGGACTCCATGGAAAGTGATTCCCGCAGAGTCGCCAGTGCCGCCCGCCTGTCCTTGTTGGACGCCAACATATCCTCCCTGTGTGCCTGGCTGATGGACTCTGTAGCCTGCTCCAGTCGCTCCATCAGCCTTTCTGGGGGGACAATGGAAGTGGCCACCCTATCCATGGCCTGTGCAATCATCTCGGATGATGCTGCCTGTTGGTTGGCCATACCGTAGATGGATTGCTCCCAAGCGGTATTGCCAGGTGGCATACGGCCACCACGTTGACGGGCACCACACCTGCCTGGGGCAAGGCGGACTGCGCCTTGCTGTGCCGGCAAGGCCTCAGGCTGCAGGACTGCATTCCCTCTCTGATCTGCAGCCCCAGGAACAGGATCAGAGATTGTGTGGTGTGGCCCTGCATCCGTAACCACCGGAGGCTGAGCTGCCGACACTGACATCCCCATTGAGGGCAATGGCCCGGCTGCAGGTGGGTCGGACAGAGGAGATTCTCTCCCAAGAACACTCACCTGCGACTGCACATAGGTGTCATCCTCCGAGTCTACACCTGAATACTGCTCGGGGGAGGAACCCCCAGAGACACCCCTCGACAGCACGACCTGCAGCACTTGTGGGTTTTCACCCACAAACACACCACGTCCCTCACTTGTGGAAGGTCGGCCCGGGTTGCCCTCCTGGGACGGCTCAACCACCACATCCCCAGCATCAAGAAGTGCTTCGTCCCCTGCAAAGACATGAAAGAGAAAAATGGAAACAGGCATTAGCACCATGGCATGCAACAAGGGCTGATGAACAACAGAGGCAGTAGTTCTACGACACATGTCCCACATGACTGGGAGACCTCCTATGCATTCACCATCACTGGGTCTGTAGGGGAGGCTCAGGGCATACAATGTACAGATTGGAGAGCAACGCCTGCTCACCATGCTGCCTAGCACTGCCATCACACATTGGCCGGTGATTGCCATGTCAAAGGCACATGCCATCACACACATGGCATGTGACATAGCCACCAAGTGAAGAGGGAGAGGAGGGCAACTTTTTTGGATTTCTACCACTCTGGTCCTGACATTGCATCATCACATCAATAAGTTGACATGTTGTACATGGATCTGCTAGTCCAAATTGGCCACGATGCACAGTGCCTTGTCTACATCAACAAAATGCAGAAAACAATGAGATTCCACCTCCCCATCACCTGTAAAGGAATCATATAGCATTCGTGAAGCACCGGTCCAGAAATGTATGAAGGTACAGCGGAGCACTGAGGGGTGGTGGGGCAGTAGGGGATGCCAGTCAAC
Source organism: Ambystoma mexicanum (assembly GCF_040938575.1). Taxonomy (NCBI): domain Eukaryota; kingdom Metazoa; phylum Chordata; class Amphibia; order Caudata; family Ambystomatidae; genus Ambystoma; species Ambystoma mexicanum. The sequence goes on along the minus strand of NC_090925.1, from coordinate 535,341,179 downwards.
AATCCTACTGGTGCTGGTGTCATTCATGTCACGCAAGTGCAGGGGTGGGTGGCACAATGATGTGCAAGGGGAAGTGGCGGCTGGAAGTGCTGTACAAGGTAAGTAGGACTTAACCTCAAGGGCAGATGGTGTTAGGCGCAGACAAGTGCTGGGGGGGGGGTGGCCTATAGGGGTACAGAGACAATCATGCAGTGCTGTGGGCTCGGAGGGGACAGGGGAGGTACACACTGCATCTGGCTCGGCAAGGTCCTTGCAGATTTCTATCTGTCCTGCAGAGTTGTCACATGCCGCAGATATGTGCCCTTGGATTGGGGATCTCATCTTGGTGAAAAGGGTGAGGCGCTATTGCCTTTGGAGCATGTGGCAGGCCAGTTTGCCAGAGGATGAGCATGATGCAGGACATTCCCTCTCTGCCACCCGGCACCTGTGGTCTGGGTTCACATGATCCGAGTCATGCCAGGACTCTGCATTGGCATGGGGCTTCAGACAGGTGGTCATGACCGTGGCAAAGACATCCAGTGTACCTGACATAGAGTGGAGCATGGAGTGGGCCCTGTCAGGATGGGAGTGAGCCTAAGGGGGAGCTGGATGGGGGGGAGATTTTGGCAGCATGAGCCTCGACTGACACACACTTCATGGGTTGGAATACCAAGAAGGTGTGTGACAGTGGTGAGGGTGGCTTTGCCTGTGGTGTGGTGAGGGTGAGCTGGGAGGAGAGGAGAATGTGATCACTCCAGGAGAGAGGAGTGCAGAGATGGACGGAGAGGGGAAAGTCAGATGAGATCAGAGCATCAAGAGTGTGCCCTGCAGAATGAGTAGGGACAGACGGGAGTCTAGAGGGTGAGAGGGAGTTGCTGAGGTCACAGAAAGGTCACGTGGGGGGGTCAACAAGCATGCAGGTGGATGCGTACAGCAACAAGGAAGAGGATTTCTGTGTCTGGGGACATGAGTGAGGAGGAGAGGTGAGGACACTCAGAAAGGAAGTAGTACATTTGACCAGTTTTCCCAGACACAGTACGCACAGTTTGTGAATGTCAAGGTGTGGTAGAGAGAGACGTCACACAAGCCATTCCAGAGTGGAGTAGGTCTAAGTAGGAGTGACAGTGGCAGGAATACCCTCAGGGAAGCCAAGGGCACACCCCCCCTGCACAGTAGTGGCGGGCAAAGGAGAGGGTCTCCTGAACATCAGGTAGGAGTGTGTGAAGGATGCAGACAGAGCTGGCCGTCAGACATGTTTCCATGAGACCAAGGATGTCAAGGTGCATAACCTCATGTAAGTGACAGATATCGGTGGAATGCCTGATGCAGCCGCAGTGAAAGGAGTGTAATTGTGGAGGAGGTTGACAGCCTTGGAGGACTTACGGGGAGTGCTAGAGATCAGAGGTGCAGCATGTGTAGGAGTTGGAGTGGGAGGCGGAGAAGGATCATGGGAGGGTGCAGGGAGGCAGTGCAGGATTGATGAGGAGAGAGGAGGGGGGACAGCAGGAGAGGTAAGGAAGTTGATGAGATGTGGCTAGCATTTCTCAAGGAGAATGAGGTTGGCCTAAGGGCCTTGGACTGAGATGCTCCCATTACCATGCACATCAATTGTGGCCTCTGAGGATTGGAAGGAGGCCAGGAGTACACCCCAACGGGTCCCACCATTGATGGTGGAAGAGGAGCAAGGAGAGAGGACAGGGACCATGTGAAGGGTCTATGGGACAGGCAAAGGCATGTATGAGCAGATGTCAGTGAGAGTTGGCTTTGAGTAGGCTCAGATGCACTTGTCAGCAATAGGGTGGGTCGCATTGGAGGGCAGGGTGCCCTCATTTGACTGTTAGCAAGCAGGTGTCGTGAGTAGGGCACGATGGTCTGAACTGTAGAAGTCAGGGAAGATAGACCATGAAGAGCAGCATGGAGTGTGAGGGAATGGGGCTCGAAACCAGACGGTACCAAAGCACACAGGTAGGAGGTGGATGTCAAGGCAACATCCACAGTATGACAGCATGTTGGTTGGCATTTATATACAGAGGACGCATTAGCATGTGGTATCATTGCATGTCAGGCATGTGAAGATGAAACTTGATTGGCTGGGGGAAAGTATAGGAATGGTATGTAAGACATCAGATGAATAGACAGGGGAGTATGAGCAACAATGTAGTGACAAAATGACAATTCAAGGGCAACTTCCATGGTGTAGGGCCATATGTGCACTGTTGCCAGTTGGGATAGTGCTGTGGGCAGATGGTGTTGCACTGAACATACTGGATGAGGCACATGGGTGCCACTATCTACTCTGCCACACACCCCCTTGACAGGCACCCAACATGGATGCTTCACACACACACCATGCACATGGATAATACACACATGCATGTGCACTCACCGGATGATGCCTCGTAATCAGGGAGATCTCCCACACCTTGGAGTTGTCCCTCGGTGACGTAGGATCCAGCTACGGACTCGTGTGGTGTGAGTTCTATTTCCTGTGCTGGGGACCCACCTCCAGTCACCAAGGTTGCGGCATGACTTGAGGCCAGCTTATCCTTTGCCCTGCGCTTAAGGTCATTCCAGCGCTTCTGGCAATCACTAGCTGTGCGCCTCACTACTCCAAGGGCACTTATTCTGTCAGCAATGGTCTGCCAGTGTGCCTGGCGTCTGGCATGTGTGGTCTTGGACCCTGCAACGATGACCATTTCCCTATCATGATCTGACACATACTGAACAAGTGCATTCAGTTCGGCGTCTGTGAAGCTTGGCTTCCTTGATGGGCCGGACTGTGCAGCCGTGCCTGGGGAATCAGCCTGTGCCGGACGTGCACTCTTCCTCTTGCGCTTGGAAGGGGGTGGGGATCCAGAGTGTCCTACGCCGCTGTGGACACTAGGGGCAGGAGCCGTGGTGGACTCAGTACTGGGTGTGTGGGATTGCACACTCAGCATGGGAGTAGGTGCAGGCATTGGGGGTAGTGGGATGGGGTCAGGCCTGATCTGAGGTGCATGAACTAGGACCGACACAGTCTTGGCAGGGTGTATGAGAGGTGGGGTGGATGGAGCCACACCCTGGATACGGGGGCCAGCAGATGACCTATCTGGCATAGATGCGCGTGCCCTGATGACACCAATGTGCACCGGTGCACGTGCAGTGGACCTGCTGACCTGGATGTCAGCGATGGGATCACCCTCGGACAGGTCTGCTGCCACAATGGGCTGGTCCAACAAGGGCTGATCAGGGTTGGTATCAGCCACATGACCCTCAACTGGGGGGGGGGGAGGGGGGCATGGGTGTCCCTGACTGGTCCTCCAGACTGGGGGGGACAGGGGCACCCTGCAAGTCACAACCACGTCCCCTAGTGGATCCTCCACGGCCACCACGTGTGGCTCGGCCACCTTTGCCACCCTTACGGCTTGCATGCCTCCCAACCATGGCACTGATGTTATTGTGCGTATGGGAGTCGGTGTGCACAATTGTCCTGGGCAATTGGGTGTCAAAGGGGTTGGGTACCAGATGGTATTCGTACCCTAGTGCAGTGGCAAGGCTATATGACACCCCTGGGGAAAGATGACGGGTCACGCAACGCACAGGCACCCCAGAAAAGTTAAGGAACGTGCACAATACCCCTCCTAGACCACGTGTGCTGATGGAAAACCCTGCACTACGCTGTGGCATCCAGTAACACAATGAACGTATGCGTGTCACACGCAGCCTAGAATGACCTCTGAAGGGGTAGGCTACACACGGGGCAAGCACAGAAGTTAGATACGTGCGTGACTCACCGTCTGCCAGGTAAAAGAGCGTGAAAAATGAGCGCGTTTGGTTGGCAACACCCCCGCCAAAAGAAGATGTGTACGCTGTCTGAGGAGACAGGACAACAGTAGAAGGGGACACTGTTTGAGGGAACAGGCCCAGGTAAACCAGTACAAGAGGAAAAAGAGAAAAAGCTGTCAGAGGTAACAGGGAGTACGAACTGGAAACGCCGTGAAGTAAATCGCGTGTGAAACGACAAGAAGTACAGAATTCACCCACTCGCTCTCCACGAAAAGCACGTACAAGGAAATGGTGTTCAACACTACCTTATATACAGGCCCACACATACAGCGTCACTTACGGCGTGTACGTGCTTGGCCCATGTTCACCAATCACACGCTTTGTCACTTCTGCGTGTGGATCCTTTTTCACCAATCACACGCTTTGACACTCCTGCGTGTAGCTCACTTTTCACCAATCACACGCTTTGTCACTCCTGCGTGTAGATCAATTTTCACCAATCACACGCTTTGTCACTCCTGCGTGTAGATCCATTTTCACCAATCACACGCTTTGACACTGCACGTGCAGGTAACTATAGACGCACATATGCTGGTGACGGGTTTTCGCGCGATTCGCTGAGTGTGGGGTTTTCACGTGCAAAATCACTCCCTATCAGGCTGTCCACGCGTCCAAACACGAAAGACCACGCTCCTGGCCAGGAGGCCGAATTACAGTCCCCCAGAGCCCTGAGCACGCTCCCACCTGCCATCTGCTGCTGCCTGACTGCCTGCTGGCCACGTGCCCCACAGTGCTGGTGGGTGGGGGTGGTGGGAGACATGGGTGGGGGCCTGGTGGAGGGTGCCCCTGGTGGATGGGGGGTGGGGGTGGTGGGAGACATGGGTGGGGGCCTGATGGCAGGTGCCCCTGCACTGCTGGGGGGTGGGGGTGGTGGGAGACATGGGTGGGGGCCTGGTGGAGGGTGCCCCTGGTGGATGGGGGTGCAGGGGGACATGATCAGGTGTGCAGGGTAGTCCCCTGTTTTGTGGGCTGCCTGCAGGGGCCGTGGAGGGTGTACAGGGTACACCTGTGAGGGCCCACCCAGCCTATTCGCGTGTGATAATTCCCACGCACCCCTGTGATACACGTACCCTGGCCAATCGCGTGTTCTACTTCACGCGTACCCCTGTAATACACGTTCCCTGGCCAATCGCGTGTTGAACTTCCCGCTACCCCTGTAATACACGCACCCTGGCTGTTCGCGTGTGATAATTCCCGCGTACCCCTGTGATACACGTTCCCTGGCCTATCGCGTGTTCTACTTCACGCGTACCCCTGTAATACACGTTCCCTGGCCAATCGCGTGTTGAACTTCCCGCTACCCCTGTTATACACGCACCCTGGCTGTTCGCGTGTGATAATTCCCGCGTACCCCTGTAATACACGTTCCCTGGCCTATCGCGTGTTCTACTTCACGCGTACCCCTGTAATACACGTACCCTGGCCAATCGCGTGTTGAACTTCCCGCTACCCCTGTAATACACGCACCCTGGCTGTTCGCGTGTGATGATTCCCGCGTACCCCTGTAATACACGTTCCCTGGCCTATCGCGTGTTCTACTTCACGCGTACCCCTGTAATACACGTTCCCTGGCTAATCGCGTGTTGAACTTCCCGCGTACCCCTGTAATACACGTACCCTGGCTAATCGCATGTTAAACTTCCCGCATACCCCTGTAATACACGTACCCTGGCTAATCGCGTGTATAACTTCACGCGTACCCCTGATATGCACGTTACCCGCTTTGCGTTCCTTGTTTGCAGCCCTGTAAACTGGTCCAGGGTTAGCGCAGCCCTTTGCGATGATTTAGCAATTTTGATGGCTTTTCCTTGCGCGAGGGCGTTCTTGGGGGCGTTACTGGCGCTGCTGCAGGGTCGCTGCGATACTCTGCGCCACGGCTGGTTTGGGAGCCTAAAATCCATGAATACGCTGTGCGCCGGATTCGGTTTTGGCGCACGCGGCTGGCGCAGACTATCGCACGCGCACGCTGTGCGCCAGCCGCGTGCACTACTTGTGCGCTGAATTCTATGAATTACCCTGTCTGTATTTAGTAGCTTTCCTCCTTCTGCTTAGCTCAAAGGGAGAGACTCCTGTGGTACTGTGTGGTGTGAATCTATGAGTTAATACTGTCTCTCTCACCTTTGTTTTCCACTCTTTCCCCTTCGACCAAGCCCATCTGATGGCATCCTTGATCACCCTGTTGTATCTCTCTACAACACGATTGGATTGTGGGTGATAAATAGCACCCACCCTATGAACGATAGATCTCTCTTGCAAATATTTCTCCATTGTTCTAGATTTAGACTGCAGACCATTGTCTGTCAGCACTTCTTCTGGATACCCTTCACGCTCAAACAACTCTTCCACAAATTGAATCACTTTCTGAGTTGTAACCTGAGAAGTGAATGCAATCTCTACCCATCTCGTCAACATATCAATCACAACCAAACAAAAAGTAGAAGAACCCTCACTCCATATCGGATCCAACACATCAATCGCAATGTTCTTCCAACATCAATCGCAATTTTCTTCCAGGGTGCCTCTGGTATATCTCTCAACACCATCAGATACTTCCCTCCCATACACACTTAGTCACTCTTCAAGCAAAGGATACCGCTCCTGATTATTCTTTCCACCTGCAGGTCACACCCAGGCCACCATTACGTGTTCCTTGTCCTGCGTTTCATTTTCACCATGCCTTGATGGCCTTCATGACCAAGATGGATGATTTTTTCTCTGAGTCGTTCTGGAGGCATCAACTTGTCGCTTCTCATTAAGCCTCCACTTTGGACATATAGTTAATTTTTGACATTCCGGCATGCACTGGCTCCAGCTTTATTTTACTTTTGTTCCATCTCGCTTCTTCTACATTTCTCATGACCTCTAATAATATAGTGTCCTTCATCATCTCCTCATCCCATTCTTGTCTAGATATTGCTGCATCTGACTATTTACAGATCATTTTATGTTCATATATTTCCTCCTTCATGTCACTGCAAGTGGTCAATCTTGATAGACAATCCGCCGTGTGGTTCTTTGTACCAGGAATATAAACCATGGTGAAATTGAATTCTTGTAACCTGGACACCCATCTCCGAATTCCGCTCGAAACTTCATCCAAATCTTTTGTGGCAAATACTTCCACCAAGGGCTTGTGGTCTGTGTGAATTTCAAACTTAACACCCCAAACAAAACTCCTGAATTTCTCAGTAGCCCACTTGATGGCTAGGGCCTCTTTCTCTATAGTCGCATAAGCCTTCTCCACTCCCTTAAGTAGTCGTGAAGCAAAGGCTATCACCAACTCCCTTCCTTCATGGAATTGTATTAACGTTGCTCCTAGCCCTACATTGCTGGCATCCGTGGTAATAACTGTTCGCCTTCCTCTCACATAATTTTGAGTGCCGGAGCTTCAGCCAATGCGTCCTTCATAAACTTGAATTCACTTTCACACTCTTCATCCCATGTGAATTTCTTGTTAACCTTCAACAGGCTTCTTAGGTTGACTGTGTGATCTGAAAACCCTTTAATGAACTTGACATAGTACTCATCCATGCCTAGGAAGGTACTGAGGTGCTCCTTATTATTGGGTGTTATCATGAATTTTATCGAATCTGCCAGTTCTTTTTTTGGTGAAATTCCTTGTCCAGAAATCACATGCCCCAAAATACTCAATTTCTCTTCTATTGATTCTTGATTTGTCCTTGCTGAGCACTATTCCTGCCTGATGCAGTTTCCTAAACACTCTTTCTAACCTTTTATTGTGTTCCTCCTCGTTATTTGCATACACCAGGATGTCATCTTGAAAGAATATAACTCCACTTTCTCCATCCAGAATCTGGTATATGATCTTCTGGAATACCAAGGCTGTGGAAAAAAAGCTCAAAAGGCATTCTTCGTTACTGGTACAGTCCATCTGGGATAATGAAAGCTGTTAAATGTTTGGAATCCTTATGTAATTTCACCTGATGATAAGCTACAGTCAGATCCAACGTCGAAAATATTCTTGCTGAACCCATTATCGATATTAACTCCTGAATATTTGGTAATGGGTGCCTCGCCGGAATAATTCACTTGTTAAGTTCTCTCATATCAATGCACAATCTAACCTTTCTGGAACTCTTCCTCACTACAACCATTGGCGAAATCCATTCAGCCGCATCAATACTTTCGATGATCCCTTGATCTTCTAATTTCTTTAACTCATGTTTTACTTCTTCTCTAAGCGCCAAAGGTATATTGCGCACCTTTTGTGCAACTGGTTTAGTTCCCGATTTGAGTAAGATGCGATCAGAGAACCCTTTCACACATCCTATGGTATTCTCTTTGAACATTTCTGCTCATAGTCTTTCCATGTTTGTTTCTGTTACTTCTACTAGAAATACCAAATCATTTGCATTGGGATCCAACCAAACTTTTAACAACTTTTGGTGAGTCCAGCTAAGCAGTGAGGATCCTCCATTCTTTGAAACATAGATGCGACCCTCTGCTTCCCTTTCTTTAAATATTAGAATGGCACTGAACCACCCTATAATTTCAATCGTTGCTCCTCCATATGCGTTTGGTCTCACATCTACTTCATGTAGAAACTCCGGTCCACAACTCTTCCATACTCTCTCCAGAATTAGTGTATATCTAGCTCCTGAATCTACCATCATGACAATGGGATGTCCATTGACTACAATAGTCGTTCTTGGGCTATTAATCTCCTCGCCCTCATCTGATACCATGAATACACATTCTTCTCCTTCATCACTGTCTCCAATCCAATTCATGTTTGATCCGTCTTGTCGGCTTCTACAAAACCTGGCCAAATGACCTCTCCCGTTGCAATTCCTGCAAATAATCTTCAAAGCAGGACAAGTAGTGCTGTTCGCCCAATGCGATGGACTCCCACATCTGTAACATGTTTTCAGCATTGTTCATCCTCTTCCTCTCTGAGCACTCCCACCTCTGTTCTGGTGCTCTGGTTCTCGTCTCCTAGTCTTGTATCTTCCTTCTCGGGCCTCTCTCCTATCAGGATCAAACCTCTCATCATTCCTTGTTCTCCCTTCCATTTGGTAGCTTGTACTCACTCTTCTAGCATTATTGCCAACTACTCCTATGGTTTCCCCCAGATCTGGCTGTACAACACTAACTGCTGCTTTGATCGAGGTCTCCTTCATTCTGCTCTCCAAACTTTGCACACATTTTTCAGTGTGTTCTACTTCTTTAGCCATCCTCAAAACCACATTCAAAGAAGGATCATCTTCAGTCCAAAGCTTCTCCTTAACCTTGCTACTGCTACATTCTAGCATACACTGATCCAATATTCTCTCCTCCAATTGTTGATCGAATTTACAGGTCCTTGCCAGCTTCCTCAACACCGTGACATACTGTTCTACAGTCTCGCCGTCTTCCTGGGCTCTCTTCCCGAACTTGTACCTTTCCAAAATTGTACTAATCTTCTTCTCGTAATGCTTGTTCAGCTTTTGGACTGCCTTTTCATACTCATTCATGTCCCCACTTTCCCCCATCAGAAGGTCTGGCAAATCTTCATACTTCTCCTGACCAGTCGGTCGAGACAGTGCAGTAGCAAGGATTTCTTTCTCTCCACACTGGAGTTAGTTCCACACACCACATTGGCGTAATGCTCAAACGCGTTGAGCCACCTCTTCAAAGGTAAAATAGGTTCTCCCACCTCTGGCAGAAACATCTGAGGAGCTGGGACACTATGTATTAACATGCCTCCAGTACCTCTGTGAGTCGTGTCCATTTGATATCCAAATGTCTCCCTTGGGAAATGAGGTGTAATGTTGGGATTATCCTTTTTTTTTCCGACTGGTTTGTTGATTTCGTTCTGTTGTAATTTTCTTTGTTACTTTTGGTATTTTCACCAAATAATAGCAATGTAGCTGTTATAATTCGAGTCTAAGTATTTTACTGGTGTCTTGTGAACTTGTTCTTCAAAGAAAATGAGAAAGAAAAAAAATATGTAATGGGATGAGGAAGATGAGGATTCAATGATTATTGTTTCCTGCTGCCTGACCTTCAGAAGGAAGCAGTTGTATCACGTTGCGTCACGTTGTTACGTTGCAGCGTCCTTTCTTCAAATAAATGAATAGGCGTGAGCATGTGTGGTTCTGTTCATACGCTGCTCTTCAGCTAAATCACTAAATGTGAACTTTGGCAGTTTGGCGTGTGCCCGTCGCCACTGCGCTCCTACCTGCCCTCGGCCAGAGATCCTTCTCAATGGCCGTACAGAGATTCCCTGTTGCACTGAAGCATAAGCAGACGCGGATTACAAGGTAAGTAAAAGGGCTTTATTGGGAATAGTATTGTAGTAATATTTAACTTGGTATTTCTATGTAAATAACGAATGTAAGGGGATTAGAGGACATGGGTGCCATCCGCTGCCTTTCTCCCTCTGTTCCTTCTTTCACCAACTCTGCTCTCTCCGTTTCTCCAACACTCGAGTTCTCCCTCCGTTCCACTGCTGATCGCATGAGCATGCGACACTACAACTAACCTGTTGTGCAATTTTACCAGTCCTTCAGAACATGGCAGTCCATCAATGTGCCCCAACTCTGAATTGAATGTTGGATGGACAGAGGTAAACTGGGCAATACTGAAAATTGGAAGGTACAAGCAGGCTGGAAAGATTAAAAGTCTGAAAAGACTGGTGTAAGGTCAATCCCAGATGAGCGGCTGACTCTGTCCCAGCCCTACTAGTCTTGAGAAGGTACGGCTTTCTAAGGGCTCTTCTGCATAATTGGATAAATCTGAAGTTTGGCTTTTCATTTTCTTTAAATTAAACAACCATCTTTTTTTGTAAACAAATTTAAACAGTTGCACCTTTGAATTATGGGAGATCATCTATTAGCCCCCACACACTGCCCTCCCCAACCCTTTCCCTGGACAACCCTCCCAGAAGTGGTGCTAAATGTAGCTAGTTAGAGGTCTGGATTATGACACAATTCATAATAGCAGGAGCCACGTCACAGCAGCAGCAGCCACGTCCCAGCAGCAGGAGCCACGTCACATTTGGGTTTCTTTTTCTTTAGCTTGGCTCATGAAGGTGGCTGTACCCATGTGTAAACGGGAAAAAAACATTGGCATAGAAAGTACACACTGAGTTGGCACATGTGGTGTTTGTGAAGGACGCTTGTTTGCCAGTATCCTAGCCAATTGTTTGGTATGTCAATTCTTGTTACATTAAGGTGATTTAAAACATCCACATCTGTCTCCAAAAACAGCTGTGTGAAAGGTCATGGATGAAATACTCCTACTAATCATATCCCAGTACAATAAATATGTCTTACCAGCTTGGTATTTGGTGACTTTATTTATAAGTAATGCAGCACCTCTGCACACAGCCCTTAATTAAAGTGCCTAGCCTTTTTCCTTTTTTCCTTTTTGTAAAGAAAAGGCAAAGGTGAAGAGTAAAATGTTATCACTTTTGTAGGATTATTTGTAGAAATTGTAATATATAAACGTGTTATTTAATTATTTATTTGGGCATTTGTAAGGCGCTTATACATCAAGAGATTTGGGCCTCATTACGAGTTTGGATTACCTAATTACGCTTTTAGCTCCATGGCTGCCTCCAAACCGGGCTCCATTACCGGGTTCCTGCAATGGGGACTTACCGAGTCATTCCGACGTAGGAGGACCCGGTAATCCTCCTTGCAGGAACCATTCCCCATTCCCCATTCCCCATTCCCATTTGAGCCCCCATAAGGCTCAATGGGAATGGTGAGGGAGGTAATAACGGGCACATTACAACTGGCCCATTATTACCTCCCTCTTCCCCTTGCGGGACCCGGAAAAGAAGTCTGGTTTTACCAGACGTCTAGTCTGGGTCCCGCAAAGGGAACCTCATAATCGGCGCTCACGTAATGAAGGGTGCCGGTCCCGTACCGGCACCCTTCATTCCGTGGGCACCAGGGTCGTAGTGAGGCCCATTGTGTTTCAAAAAGCCCACAGGGCAAAGGGAAGGGAACAAGTATCAGCAAGACAATGAAATACGAAAAAAGTGATGGGAGAACAAAACAAAAACTGTCCTTCTAGGCCCTGAGAAAATTTGGAGCATGCAAGTGCAGAGAAAGAAGGGAAAAGGGGAAAGGGGTAAGTGATATAGGTCTCACAGCCCTATTCTGGATTCGATGGAGTGGGCGGAGAGAAGAAGAAGGTAGATTAAGGAAGACGGTGTTACAGTAGTCCAGTCTGGAGAGTGCCAGAGCTGTGGAGACGTTAAGCTTCTGGGGAAAAGTGAGGAAAGGGAGGATGCCCTTTAGGAGGTAAAGTTGGCAACAGGTCTTCTTGGCAAGGTCCAGGATGTGAGGAATGAAATAGAGAGAGGAGTCAAACATAACTTCATACAGAGGAAGGAGAGGGGGAGAGCCCATAGAGGGTGGCCAGAGTGAAGGGAGAAAAGAGGGAACAGGAGTTCCCGACAGGAAGAATCTCAGTCTTGCTGGCATTGAGACAGAGATCATTGGAGGTGCACCAAGACTGGATGGTGGACAGGCAGTCAGGAATGAGAAAGGAAGTTAGAAGTGATGCAGAGGGTAGTCTGAAGAAGAGTTGGATGTCATCTGCATAACACTGGAAGTGCGAGGAGAAAGTGGCGATAAGGTGAGCAAGATGGGCAAAATAGATGTTAAAGAACCAAGGTGAAAGGGTAGAGCCTTGGGGAACGCTGCAAGTGGAGATAGAGGCGGGTGAGGAGAAAGAACCCAGGATAACCTAGAAGGGATGGTCAGTGAGGAAGGCGGTCAGCCAGTCCAGTGCCCGCTGCGAGATATAAAGAGTGTCATTGAGCCGCTTTATGAGGATGGAATGGTTGACCGTGTCAAAAGCAGAGGTGAGATCGAGTAGAATAAAAAACAGCGTGTGAGTTGGAGTCAGAGATGCAAGCAAATCTTCATGGGTGATCTGGATGCTCAGAAACCAGATTGATATTTTAAACACAAATGAATGGGGAATCATGCCTGAATAAAGAAAAGTCACAGTTGGTGGCTTTTATTCTGCTTTTTATGTTATGTATTTTGCAGGTATTCCATGCATTGTTACATACTATTGTGTACTTATACATATGACCTGCTGATATTTTATCAGCTGGTTTAATGTGATTTATAACATGCTTTTATAGTTTCATCAGCTTTGATTTTAAGTTTTTTTTTAAATTAGGTTTACATATTACATAATTAGCATGTTAAACAAGTAATATGATATCATGTTGTAACCATGTTGTATAGTTCATCAAGAAATTCATAAACGATACATTTATAATACATTCTATTAATTTGCACTTAAATGTATCAATGAGAAGGAAAGAACCACAGTAACTTGTTAAATAGACTTCTTTTGAGTACAACCTACGAACGAGTCAACTTAATCATGTAATATGGCCAGATAGGTGCACGAAAATATCAGAAAGTCTTATAAGATATTTAAATCAGTAGCGAGACAAAGGACAATATTATAACTACACCACAGAGACATATATGCAAGAGGAAGGAGGGTAACAATAAAATTGGATTAATAGTATAATTGTCAGATAAGTAAATAAAAATGGCAAGCATATCTACATATGATTTGAAAATATGATGCTTATTCCATTAGTGATATGAACAAATGCAGTAACAAGTGGAACATAGCACATTTAATGCTGTACACATTTTTTTAATCAGAGACCTCCCTTTTACACCTCTTCGTCTACCCCGCTTCATACTGACTCCTATCCTCCCCATTCCCTCCTAAACATAAACATATGCACATATATATTTATGCTGGTTGTTCAGACAACCGAAGTGGAACTAAAAGTCGACGAGGTAATTGTAGTTGACGAAACCACAGAATACCACTTTCATGTTACTGTTATGCGATGTACTATTTAAGCAATATAACACGAGTGTCGGGGGCCTTACCGAAGGCCCCGGGGCATTACCAGATTCGGTAATGCCCCCGACACAGGGGTTATATTGCTATTAGTACCCCGGCCCACAAAAATTGCGTGACCGGGGCACTAAAAAGAAAATGGCTGACGCCATGGAAAGGGAAAACAGAGTCCGTTTTCCCTTTCCATGGCGGCCATCGGGAGCGGACGCGCTGGAAACACAAGTGTTCCCAGCGCGTCCGCTCCCGAAAAAGGATAAAAAAGAAGGTAAGTGGGGTTGGGAGGGCGGGAGTGGGATTGTGGGGGAGAAAACAAAAAAATAAAAAAACTACATGCATCCCCGGTGAGGGACGAGGGAAGCCTCCAGCCGCGTGGAGGCGCGGAGCGGAAGTGGCCCCGCTCCCAGTCTCCACACGTCTGGAGGCTTCCCTCGTCCCCGCCAGGGACGTAGGAACAAGAAGGTAAGTTGGGGGGGTGGTGGGAGGGAAGGGAATAAAAAAAAAGACCTACCCGAGTCCCCGGCAGGGGACGAAGGCAGCCTCTCAGCCGGGGGGAGGCTTGGAGCGAGGATGGCCCCGCTTCGAGCATCCTCATTGGCTGAGGGGCTGCCATGCCCCCCGCCGGGGACAAAGGCCATGGAATCCCGACGGAGGGATTCCCCGCCGGGTAAGGACCCGGCGAGAGCCAATCAGAATGTCATGTTGCATTCTGCTTCGCTCTCACCGGGTACTAATGTGTTTTATGGTATTACACAAAAATACTGAGAAAAAAAAACCTGAATGCACAAAAATGCTGAACACGGCTGTTAAAAAAAATACAAATTCCGCAAAAATATCAAACAAGGGGAATCGAGGTTGCAGGGGTTTGCTCCGCTTCCATAAAAAGAAAAACGCTGAACAAATACGTTTTCTAAAAAACACACCCCACGGCGGAAGTTCCGCCCCTCAATGATGATGTGGAAATTGTGTCACTGGGAAAAAGCTGCAGAGAAGGACAGCAGGTAAGTGTGCAGCCACAGGTAAGATTAATGGGTAGAGGGTGGGGGAATAAAGGGTGGGGGTGATGTACGTGATAATTCCGTGCCGTACATTTCAAAATCGTAATTTTAGAATCTGAAATTATAGGCTACGAAATAATCACGTAGATCTGTGTTTTATACAGTGTTTGTTATTTGTATTTTATAAAATGTATAACGTACTTTTGCCTAAGCCATGGAAGCAGGAACAGTTGAAGCTGGGAGCAAGAGCTCTTCTGGTATGCAGGGAATTAAGGAAACAAAGGTGAAAGGATATCCAAGACTGAATGGCAAGAGTGGAGACTATGTGAAAAGCAAGAGAAAGTAAAGAAAATCTGAGAGTCAGCATAATAAGAATGAAATGATAAATTAAAGGAAGAAATATAAGAGGAAGGAGGAACTGCATGAAGGATAAAAGAAGAGAGCATAGGACTAACTCTTGCGGGACACGGAAGGCAAGATGAAAAGTGGAAGATAGCTGTGATGTATTGTTAGCTCATGTGCTAATTCACTGTTTACTGCAGTCACATGCATTTGTGTATTATTTTGCATCTTTTTCCTATAAACTCTCACTTATTTCTTTATTTTAGGTTTTTTGTTTGGCATTCATGCCATCTTGTAGATACTTCTGATTGCTATGATAGAGAGGGGTGAACAAAGGAGAAAACCCTGCAGGCGAGGAGAAGTGGGGAGAGTAGCAGACTCCCTGTCACAGTCCTAAGGTGAGTGCCAGACTCCCTGCACCTGCCGGATTGGAGAGAACAATTAGGGAATGCCACTGACTGGTGGTGGCCTCCGGTTGTGTGCGGCAGGTGCGAGGATCCCTCTCCAAGCCGGCACACTGTAAAAGAGCAGCGAAGAGCTGTGGCTGAGGAGAGTCCTTTCTCGTTGGAATGCCTGTTTGGGAAATCCGGCGTCCATCTTAAAACAGGGACTGCCTGCCTGAAGTATATGTCTCTTTCCGAGCCCCAGCCTCTGTGAAACCCCTGGATGAACGAGGAAACAGATATAAGACAAACAATTTAAACCTGGACATACAAGGGCAGGCTCTCTTAAAATGTCTTGGTATGGACCCCAGGCATATTTTTCTGTGAGCAGCAGGGAATCCATAACTAAAGTATGGCCTCTAAGAAAGCACTAAGGTTCAATGAGGGGAAAATACCAGAAGTGTCATCTACTCCAGATCTAACCCCACCAACTCATTTGGCTAATTCGCCAATTAGTGAGGTCAGTTTGATTATGGCAGAGCACAATGCAATACAAAAGCCTACGTCCTCGATTGATAGGAGAACACAGGATTTCCAAGAGGATAAGAAGTCCTTCTGAAAAGGCATAAACCATTTTACTGGAAGACTGGAACACACAAATGAGAGGATTTTATGAGTTGAGGCTAGAATGTAATGCATGGAACATCTTCAAGGCATGCTATGTGAAATGGAAGCTGCCATCACTCAGCTCGAGGACAGGCACAGAATGAATAACGTTAGGATTTTTGAACTACCCGAAGAAGTGGAAGGATCAAATCCAGGGCTATGGCTGGAAAAATGCATACCCTCTGCACTGCAACTTCATTTTGATACCAGCCTGTAGATTCAAAGGGCCTACCGGGTAGGAAGAGAAGTTAACCAAAATGAAAAGCTGAGATCGCTAATTGTATGTCTTCTCCCACATTGCCATGTGGTCCAGATTCTGGATGCGGCAGAGAAGGGAACAGAACAGATATGATACGATGGTAATCAACTGTTTATCTCACAAGACTTCTCGAAAACGCACCATGATTACATTCCTTTCAATACGCCCAGAGCTATGCTGCAGAGGCATGAACTACGGATACTTAGTCTGTCAGAAATGGCTGTCAAACCTACAACAGGCCTGTCAAGGTTTTTCAAAGACCCAGCTTATCTCTGGAATTTCCTTGAGGCAACGTCAGAACGCCCCATGGACAACACTCTCCAATTTCTCTGTGAGAAAAACGGCAAGTCGGGGTGACAACACGGCTGAACACATTTGCCAGGAAGTTGAGACTATCTAGATTTAGATTCCAGAAAGCTCCAGCAGGAAGACCAAGGTCCGGCTTGCTGGACACAGCATCAGCATCCTGGCCAGAATGCAATGCAAGCAACAAGTCCAGGTCCCCCTTAAATCCAACAAGCTACTAGGCTCAAACAATGATACCTGACCGAGAAGACTCAGATAGGATTGGCAAGAAAGATGTTTCTAAGCTGACCAAGACCAGAGTTACCTGCACAATGTGTAATTTTGGACTACAGATATGGAATTGGGAACAAAGCAGCCCTTTTGGGACCTCCTCCCCCACCCATGATACCCTGTCCCGGATGGGGCAGGTGGCGGCTCCAGAGGTGCATGGGGCTAGCTTTGGTGGACAACCGCAGACTACCTGATGTAGTTGCCTGAGGTGCAACTGCATTGCAGCGATGTGATCCGCTGGTCTTATTGGTTGATAGTTCTCGTTGGATCATCAGATCCCAACACTCACTCTCCCTGTTTCTGCCTTTCTCCTGTCATTTTCTGTCCAACTGCCACTTTTTCTCCATCCATTTACAGTGTTATTCTGAAAATGTGTTAACATGTGATATTGGAGTACAAAGGGGAGCCCTGATCCCCTCTGTTGTGATGCAGATAGCCGTGTTGAATTTCACAATGCTGTAAGAAATCAAAGGTTCTATACAATTACGTTTTGCGTGCTCAGATGATAATTGTTATCTAGTGGAATGTAAAAGGAGTTAGGTCACCAATCAAAAGGCAAAGAATCAAAACACATTTGAGGAAACCAGATGCACACATAGCTCTGATTCGGGAAACTCACTGTTGCGATAAATAATGTTTGAAACCCTAGGGACATTGGGTAGGGCTGGTGTGTTTATAGAGTGCTTCTGCCCGAATGGGAGAAGTTGCAACACTCTTCCTCAAAAATCTCCCAATGAATGAGATAATGTCCAAAGCCAACAACGGAGGTAGATGGGTCTTAGCTGAATGCACTATGAACGCGACGCCAATAACAATTTTAAACATTTATTGGCAAAATCAAGCTGGCCCTGGATTCTGAAGCAACCTCACCACTTATAATTGTTTATTCGTTTATAACGTGCTTAATGTCGAAGGTTTCTAAGAGCAGACTCGGGATTTGAACCTGTGTTGCTCTGCATTGTTTTGTTTGCTTCCAAGACAAGGGCATTGCCACTGAGCAATAGTACCATGACAATAGTAGCTGTGGGGAATTGTAATCTTCCAGTAGATCCCTACCTTGACAGTAAATCATAGAATCACAGTGCAGGCATGTGACATCAAGGATGCACAAAGCATTTGAGCAATTTATCCTAGCCAATAATCTGATACATCAATGGAGGCTGTGGAACCCTCCACACTTTGACTACACATACTATTCCCTTATCCATGCGTCTTCTTCGAGAATAGACTACACATTCCTCAGTAAAGGGTTGGTATAAAAGGTATATAAGGTGGATCTGATGCAGGGTAGAAAAAGACAGCAAAACTAGAGGCGACAAAGGCTCTTTCTGCCATTCAAACTAACTCTAGAGACAAACTTTTTGAAGCCCTCTCAGAACAGCACTTAATATAGCTTCTTAGGACCAAATGTGAGTATACCAAATTAAGTACAGAAAAGGCATCTTGGATTCTATTTAAATATCACTCAAAATTCTTTGGTGGAGTCAGTAAAGCAGGAGCCATGTTGGTTTCCTATCTGAAAGCCAGGAGTCCGAACAACAAACTGGTATCACTAGTAAAAAGGCTCTACTATTTTGAAAGATGATGATATCGCAAGGGAGTTTTCAAAATGCTATGACTCTTTGTTTACTCCTGAAGTGATCACTGATCCCTCCAAAATCACAGTTGCATGGAAGACACCACACACCTTACCTGCCATATAATCCCTCAAAAAGAATTTGCAGCCTTGGAAAAGGAGATATCCCTGGAGGAATTAAGTTGGCGATGAGAAAAGTTTAAGAAGAGGAAAGCCCTGGGTCCAAATAGACTCCCTATAGATTTCTATGGTACTTTCATGGACCTACTTACCTTGAAGCTGCAAGACTTGTTCACAAGATACCACTATGAAAGGGCTTCAGCAGGATCTTTCTTTGATGACATGATACATGGAATTCCCAAGTTAGGCAGAGACCAATTGGCAATACAAAACTATAGGCCGCTCTCACTGATTAATGCTGCAGCAGAAATCGATGCCAAAGTGGTAGCACTACTACCCACATTGATTCATAAAGCCAGGACTGGTTTCTTTAAAGGCAGGCCATCCTGGCCAACATTTGCTTACTGAATGATGGAATGGAATTAGCCAGGAAGATGGATGTACTCTCGGCATCAGCCACCCTAGATGCAGAAAAGACTTTCACTAGGTTGAGCTGGCCCTTCTTAGAGAAGGCATAATGATGGCATCGTTTTTGTCCTTCGATAATTGGCTCCATTATGACATTCTATAGACATCCCAAAACGACAGTATTCATAAACGGTGTCTTTTCCCAATACTTCATACTATCTTGAGGCACAAGGCAGGGCACCCTTTATCCCCACTCCTTTTTGTTTTGTCCCTGGAGTCCTTACTACAACGCATACGTACAAACAATGACATCAAGGGAGAGATACACAGACAATATTCTAGCATATTTGGAAAATTCCTCAACCTCCTTCTCTCCCTTCCTGGGTGAGAAAGATCATTACTAAAGTGGGTCAGGTACAAGCTCAATCTGGACAAGACAGGAGTCATGCCGTTACTGCGTAGTATGGCAGCAAGGGAGTATTACTTACTTGGGGATCTACTTCACTAGATCATTAGGTGACATGCTAAGTCTCACCATGGAAATGGTCAAAACCAGTATAGAGGAGCCTTTGGGCAAAAGGTCACAGCTACTTCTGTTTTGGTGGGGTGCATGGAATCAATCAAGATGTGCATTTGACCAGTGATTTTGTATGGACTTGTCAAACTACCACTTGAATGGCCACCATCCATCTTTATGGTTATAGATAGACGTTTGAGTAGGTTCCTGTGGAAGAAACCCAGAATCTCTGCTAACAGATGCAATTCCATGCCTCCCTGGTGGGAGTGGTTCTTCCAAACGTTCAAAGATATTTGAATTGCGTTTGTGATACATCAAGGTCTGGGGTGGCATTCAGAGGCAAACCTGCATTGCTCCCGGTCTGGCATGAGCTGGAGTTGGCAGTGACTATCCCATTTGCTACAGAGAACCTCCTGTACCTTAAAGCCAAAACCTTACTCCAAGGGACTGGCCCTGTAGCTCTACACCACTGGGAAAATAGTACAGAATGGGCATGCATTTCCCCCTGAATCTTAGCCCCAGTGGTTTAATGACATTATGAAGATTGCTGGGAGGTCATTGTACTGGCCACATTGGAGAGAAAGGTATACTGTATAGGAGTCAGCTGTGGTTTGTGTTAGGGAGAATTCTCATTCAATGGCTAATTTCCCTTACCTATACAGTCTCCCAGCAGCTTTGCTGGATTTGAAGGGTTTGTTTCTTTTTTCCTGCTAAGAGTGAGACTCTTTTTCCCACTCTTAGGCATTTTTTTCTATGTGTGTTCTAGGCTATTTTTGTGTTTAATGTCTATGGGGAGCAGGTGCAAGTGGATCTAGGTCACCTGGCCTAAGCCCCGCCCACCTGGTACCTTCCTGCCTGTTGCTCATTTTCACCACTTAGCAAGACCCGCCCGCCTGGTGCCTTCCTTCCCCATCACTGTCTTGTGGCCAATGCTGACTTTTATGGACTTCATTCATTCTTGGTGTGTCACTCTTTCTCAACTCTCATGCTGGACTTCCTTTGCATCTTGTACTCATGGTGGCCCTGAATAATGCTGTTCCCATCTTCATCTTGTATCCTGGCTTGCAACATTATGGGCCTCATTAGGACCCAGGCGGTAAGGGGTTTACGGCGGCGTAAACAGCGCCGACCCTTACCGCCTGATTCCGAGGTCCCTTAGCGCCATGGAGGATTTAACACCTGCTTTCAGCAGGTGTTAAAATCCATGGCGCTAAGGGACCTTGTTGTTAATTACGCCACCGTAATTTACGGTGGCGTAATTAACGCCTTCCCCACTCCCATTATGCCCTATGGGGCAAAAATGGGAATGGGGAAGGGTAAATGGGGATTGGGGACTTACCGCCCCGCCAACCTCGGAATGGGGCGGTAAGTCCGCCAACCACCATGGCGTAAACATAGTTTACGCCATGGTGGTAAAGGTACGACCCAGGCGGTAACTTACCGCCTGTGTCGTAATGAGGCCCTATGTGTTAATACTGACTTCTGCAATTGTATTCGCTCTCCACTCTTGCTTCTCCACTCTTTTTCACTGCTTACTCCCTTTTCTCTCCTCCTTTCCCTTCTCCCTTTTCCTTTCTCCTCCCCTTACTTTCTTCTATGCACTTACTCTATCAGAATTGTCCTTGGACCTAATATGATAGCAACCTCGTCTGTTTCCTCCACCCTCCCATTACTGTTATTTTACTCCCAACCATCCCTCCAGCACTATCTGAAATGTCGTCAGGCCTAGTATGATAGTCGCTTGTTTTGTTCCTCCCCTCACTTTCTGCACCCCTCTCCCTCACCTTTTGTTTTTCTCCGGCTCTACCAGAAATGTCGTCAGGCCTAGTACGGTAGTCGCCTGTCTGTTTCCATTTCCTTCCCATTCTCTCCCTCCCTTCCTTTTCTATGTCTTAGCTCTTGCACTATCTGAAATGTCATCAGGCCGAGTACGATAGTTAATTTCACATCCTTACTGTTCATGGGCTGTAAGAATGTGGTTGTATTTTCCATTGTTCCCTCCCTTGCCTTGAAGCGCTTTGAAACATATTGGGCCTCATTACACGGATGACGGTAAGGGTTAACGGTCACCGTTAATGGTACCGGTGACCGTTAACCCTTACCGCCTGATTACGAGGTCCCTTTGCGGGTTGGAGACTTTAACGCCTGCTTTTTGCAGGCGTTAAAAACCAACCCGCAAAGGGACCGGGGAGCTAATTACGGTACCGCAATTTGCGGTGCCGTAATTAGCACCTTCCCCATTCCCATTATGCCCTATGGGGCAAAAATGGGAATGGGGAAGGGCAATGGGGGAAGGGGGAATTACCGCCCCACCAACCTTGGAATAGGGCGGTAATTCCCCTTTCCTCCAAGGCGGTGCCGGTATTTTACCGGCATGGACCAAGGTGCTAATAGCACCTTTGTCCACCGCCGTCCGTGTAATGAGGCCCAAATATAGGCGCTATATAAATAAACGATCATATCATATCATATGGGATTTTCTCATCCCCATAGGAACCATCTTTATTCACATGTGTTACACAGCACCCTCCGTGCAGTGACACAGAGGTGTCGTAGCGACCCCCAAACATAGACTCCATACCCTGGGACTGACTACTGTCTCCCAGGACATGTAAAGTCCCAATTGATCCCCTGGTTATTCTCTAGGCTCCCCCCTGTTGCATCTGATGTGGTAATGGAGTTGGGGGAGTTGGATAGGATGGATTATGAATGTGTAAAGCTACCTTTGATAGCTAGATTTGGGAAGACTCCTTCCCAGTACCTTAAGAGGTTTAGGAACCTCAGAAAGCATGGTAGTACCCCTTGGGCTACTTGGGTGAATGAGTGTTTGAAGAACTTAGAGGGATGGATTAAGGGTTATAGAGTTAACACTTATGAAGGCATGAGCAATCTTGTAATGATGGAGTATATCTATGATGCCTGCTCTCCTGAGCTCAAACAGCACTTGGCTGAGTCTAAGGAAATGGATCCTAGAAAGTTAGGCAAGGCTGCTGACTTGTGGGTTGCCAACAGGGCTACTCACAAGGATTCAGGGGTCACTCAGAAAAAGGATGAGGGAAAGCAGCCACCAAAAGAGAACCAAGAGAATTCTAATATCTCCCATACCAAAGAAGGCCACAAACAACAAAATAACCAGGATAAGCCCCAAGGGAAACCAAATAGGGCTAGTGAGTCCTCTGTTGTTCAACCAGAAAGAGGTCCGCAGAAGCCCCATTTCAGAGAGCATTTGGAACCTGCTATGTCTGTGGGTCAACTAACCATATCAAAGGGGATCCCAGGTGTAAGGGTAAACCTGCAGGGATCAGCACAGTCTCCTTAGCCTTCACTCCTGAGGAGGAAGTACAAATCTTAGCGTCCATGGGTAGGGTTAGCAAACAGAATAGGGGTGTGTATGACTCCCTTCCAGAAAACTCTAAAGTATATTACATGGACAGTGTTCTTGTCAATGGCCAGGATACTCCTGCCAGGAGAGACACTGGGGCCAGCAGAACAGTGGTGGATGAATGCTTTTTCAAGCCTGAGGATGTTGCTAAGGCACCCAAAGGCCCCACTAAATTTTCTGGAGGTCCTGTCCAGTTGGTCCCTATTCTACCAGCCCTCATTCAGTGTAATAACATGGCAGTGAGGATTCCTGTCAGTGTTCAAACTGAGGTGCCTGGGAGAGTCCTGTTAGGGAATGATCTAAAAACTCTAGGAGTAGTATCCAGTACCCCCAGGCCTCCCAGTATGGAGAAGCAGAACCAAACCAAATTGGCTAGAGAGACAACCTTAAGGGACCACTCTAAGCCTGTGGGAACCTCTACAGAGAACCCCACTACAAGCCCTGGCGTTAGTAAATTGACCTCTAACCCAGGCAAATGTCAGGCTAGTATATTAGGGAAATGGGAGCCCCAAACAAGCACCATCATTGTTCCCACAGTTTTAGAGTCTCTGACTCCCCCTGCTTCTGAGGAAGAGGTGGATAGACCAACTGGACCCCTCTCTAGGCCTAAGAGAACTGGTAATTCTCAGTGCTGGTGGAAAACCAGAAAAGAAAAGTCTAAGGCCAAAGACCTTCAGACTGTTGGACCTTCTACTGAAGACTCCAACTCAAATCCTAGTATTAGGAGGGAAACTCCTAAAGTAGGTAAGGCTAGTTCTAAGAGGAATGGGAAGCAGGTACATTGCCTAACCCCAACCCCTCCAACCAAGAGGCCTAAGACCCAACCTGCTCCCAACAGAGAGGTAGTGAGGAACCCTCGAGGGCCCTCTATATCTAAGGGAATCCTTTATAAGGACCCCTTGAAAAAGCCTAACACAGGTTCAGGAGTTGTACCAACTTCTGAGGGACTAGTCAACCAGATCCCCTATAGCTTTAAAAAGAAAGATGTTTCTCAAATGGTTTATAGGTCTTATAACTTACAAAGGAAAACCTTTGATTTTACCATTGAACACAGGTCAGGATGTCACCACCAAAATGCTGATGGTCTCTCTTGGATGTTTTTAACCGACTAGAGGTAAGAGACTCATCCAGGAGTGGATTAGATCCTCCTGTCCCTTAGTCTGGGGGGGGGGGGAGTGTTAGGGAGAATTCTCATTCTATGGCTAATTTCCCTTACCTATAGAGTCCCCCAGCAGCTTTGCTGGATTTGAAGGTTTTGTTTCTTTTTTTCTGCTAAGAGTGAGACTCTTTTTCCCACTCTTAGGCATTTTTTGTTATGTGTGTTCTAGGCTATTTTTGTGTTTAATGTCTTTGGGATTTGCTCAACCCCATAGGAACCATCTTTATTCACATGTGTTACACAGCACCCTCCGTGCAGTGACACAGGGGTGCCGTAGCAACCCCCAAAAATAGACTCCATACCCTGGAACTGACTACTGTCTCCCAGGACATGTAAAGTCCCAATTGACTTTACTAGTCAATTTTTATGAACTAAACCAGTACAAACCATCTTACTATGGCGGTACTGGAAAGGGGTAATAGTTTTTTCCTAATGTTCATTTTCGAGAGTGTACCGTACAGTCCCTCTCTCAAAAGTTTCTGGCTGGTGGCAGTGGTTACTACCATAAATATTCAACCGCAAATATTTTCCTATGGGATTTTCCCATTGTTCGAGGCTACCACTTTTTCTGACATCCTCTAACATACCATTTTAATATGAACTTGACTTCGGTAGGTTTCATTTGCCAGAACTTTAATATAACTTCTTTCTCGTGTCTTTCTCTAAACTCCTAACCCAGGTCGGGGATCCTTTGTTCGTCCTTTTGGCGGGCTTCTGCCGAGAAGCCCTCCTTTCGGCGCCACTGAGTCTGGGGTGGGTCCATTGTGTGGGAGGGGGAGTAGGAGCCCTGGACAAGGTTGCCTCAGCAACCCATGTCGCACTCTATCCTGATAGGCTGGAGGGTCTCCCACCAAGATGACCACTCCACTGTGTGAGTGACAGGTAGGCTGTATGAATGGGGATCTTTTTGCATAAAAGCAGGGTCCTGAGGACTGGAAGAGGAAGGCGTCGCCAATGGAACTAAGAAGCCGAAGAGGAGAGAAGCCAAAGACATCTGCAATGACTGAACCACCGGTGAAGCCCTGCTGCAGCGTCTCACCACTTTCCTCCACACGACGAGAGAAGATCTTCATCTGCAAGAGCATTCTTCCCTTGAGCTGGTGGGGCCAATCAGTTTGCCAATCGCCTTCCCGGACCTGCCTTGGTCGAATCTCCCGTACCCTGTACTCGGAGGCCTGATAGCCAGGCACCAGTCCACCCGGACCGCGATTTAAAGGAGCGTACCTTTTATTCGTCGGGCAGCACCGCGGCTGGTTTCATCCCTGGGTAATGCAGTAACTCGAACCTTCCTCCACGACAAGAGCCTCTCTTCCTCTGCTGGATCACCCAAACTGCAGGAACTACCAGGAACAACCGCCACTGCAGGAGCCACTTCTTCATTTTAAAGGTACAGTGTTCCGCCAGGCCGCCTTTTCTTTGCGGTAACACTAAAGGTGTTTTAAATCCTTTATCTACCTGATGGGTTGGCCGTCCCTCTCTCTTAACATTGTCTTTCAACCTCTGCATCCACCATTTCAAAAT
The DNA here is from genome assembly GCF_040938575.1 of Ambystoma mexicanum. Classification (NCBI taxonomy): domain Eukaryota; kingdom Metazoa; phylum Chordata; class Amphibia; order Caudata; family Ambystomatidae; genus Ambystoma; species Ambystoma mexicanum. The sequence goes on along the minus strand of NC_090925.1, from coordinate 535,315,613 downwards.
CGTTAACCAAAGACTTGACTGCAGCTACAAGCACATTTTGCTCCTGGGCCCTTGCCCTGTACCACTGACTCTGGCACAGGCGTACTGACTCTGGCTACATTTGTTAGAACTGCCTTCTTTAGAATGATTCTCAATTAGAAATGTGTTGGTGCACCTACTTCTTATAACTACCCTTTTCTTCCCCTTTCTAAACCTTGTGAAATGCCATTTTGCTCAGTTTTCATTTAAGTATTGTCTATACTGTTGCTCTGTCCTGCTTAATCTGCTTCACAAACTTATGGGAAGTGTTGCTAGTGTGTGTAAGAAGCTATTTCTATATAACTTGTGCTTTCCCTCCCTTGTGAGAAATTGATAGAGTATCCCTTGTGTGTGGTTTTCACTGTGCCGTTTTGCTCAGTTTTCACTCTGGTTCACTTGGTCTACAATTTAACTAGGGAGTGTGTATATTTTTCCTCTGACTTATTTAACTTGCTTGATGACTGTGATACATGTGTTTTATTAGAAGTGTATAAAATAAATATATATCTACTTTTTAATACAAAGCTTTGGTCAGTGTTTCCTTGTGCCATAGTATTGTAGGCCTATTGTGTAAACCCTGAATACTGCTCATCTCCCTCTTGAGATAAGTCTGACTGCTCAGCCACAGCTACCAACTAAATCTTTGTGGTACAGCCTGATACCAAAAGGGATTTATTGCTCTCACCTGTAGTCTTAAAGGAATGGTTCGGTCAAAATGTTTTATTGTCCCTACGGGTCGGCCATGTGTTTTTAAGCCTAAGTCGCTCGATTTGAGAAAAATTTCCTATGGACCTTACCCGAGTTTTCGTCCATTAAACACACGCGAAAACAGGCAGTAGGGCGCCACCATTTTGTGATAATCCTATCACTTGCTGCATCACCCTGGCTGACCTGCTTTTGCGGCACTAAATCATATCCTCCTCCCCTGAGCCTGACATTATCAAAACATTCATGTTCCCCGCCTCTCTCCGTGACGTTACTGTGCTGCGTAGGCAAACGCGCCCAGTCGTCTTCTACGTGACTTCAGAGAGAACCCGGAAACCAACACAGATCAACTCACAACACATCGCGCCACAATTCGGAATATGAAACTACTTTCAAATCAAACAGCAACACGGTACATTTGGTAAAGTACATTTATTTAACATTAAATGTTTATAGAATATTCAGCAATAGACATATTAAATCGGAATGCGATTTTTTTTCTTTTGTCTCTATCTGCAAATCCTGTTCCGTTTTATCATGAGTCACGCGCTGTTCCTTTATGGTACACAGGGTGTTGGTTTTCATTGAAAGAAGCACTTTGGTCGCACGGTGAACCGCAAGGCTGTTCCATGAACTAGGCACTAGGCCAGCGTAAAGGTTGATATGTTGCTTCTAGCCGTTAGTACCTCGTAAGGGCATATGGGCCCTTGGCGATCGTCCCATAAGATCGTCAAAGTGGTGCAGTTGTTTACGATAAGCTGCAGCTGGCGGTTGAAAAAAACATCTGCCGAGGTCTGAAACTGGTGGCAGTAGGGTAGGATATACCTGTTTTGAAAACATAAAAATTATAATTAGTCTCGCCAGCCGATCTTTATTAATATTATTAATTTTATTTATTACGGCCGATCTGAAACTATTTGCTTTCAAGGATAGTGCAATGGAGTATGTTCGGCTCTAAAATCAATGCGAAAACTAACGAAATAAATCGAGGTTAACACACAATGAGAAGCGACTGTTTGTCTACATGCGTGTGGAATGTGGACCTGCATGCCCATGTGCCCATTACAAAGACTATCCCACAAACGTTTTACTTGCTCTTCATTCATTCATTCATTCATTCATTCATGTATCCATTCATTACTTCTTCATTCCGGTATAAAAGCGTCTAAAGAGTTACTTACATTATATTTGCAATTTCCATTGTGTCTCTGCGTAATGCAGTCCGTAAATCCCACTCTGCTCTTGACAACGATTTTTCGTTTACTGAACTAACATGAAACTCTTACGTTATTGCACCCCTCCTTCAAATGAAGTTCTTTCGGCATGGTCCCTGTCTCTCAAGGTCAAAAAACAATAGAACCTTATACAGCCAGTGCGAGCTGTGGGCCTCTTCAGGCCGCCAGCTGAAAATCAAAGCCGCTGAACTTCACTCTAAATGAGCATACATTCTTACTTTGAAACATCCCGTGTAAAGCCATCTTTGAGAACTTGAATTTTTGAATCCATCAATGTACTAGGCCTCAATGTGCAAATGTGAACTGGCTTCTCTCCCATCATCTGCAACGGCTCGCTTGGCGCGTTCTGAAGCCCCCAATTTTGTCCTCGTTGTCCGCGAGCTTTGCAGCCCTAGAGAACCATAACTATGGAGACATTGACATTTTGGGGGAAGGTCAGGGAAAGTATAACGTACCCGAGGAGTTGAGTTGAAAGTGAGATTTATTGTTTGTTTTATTATTTGCAATACGCAAGCCCCCCCTCGGTTAACAGTGCGCAGCATTTACATGAGATTGCGAAACTTAGTTACAGCAACAAAAATATATACATCCACATATTGACAAGGTCAGCGATATGAGGTGAATAGAGAGAGAAGTCAAAGATGACACCCAGGTTGTTCGGCACCCAGGATGGTGAAGGGAGGGGTTAGGGTTAGCATACTTTGTATGTACACTGTACAATAACATTTATTTACAAAAAGACAGTCATATTACAATTATTTTAACCGGGATTTGTACTTCACAACCAGCTCTGCTTTGGGTGGACATGGCACAGTGGCAATGTTTGGTGGCAATGGATCAGTGCTCTGCACACACAAAAACATTCAAAATCCCATATCTGTCCTTCTCGAGTAGAGCAACAATAAGGCTTTGTACAAAGTTGAACTCCATTTCCTCAAAGACTGGTTTGATCACCCATTGCTTACTTCTTTTAGAAAACACCTTAGTGTAGCGAGGCATCCTTACATTACCCGTAGTCCTAGATTGTTCACGGCAGAGATTCTCGTTATGGGCCAAGACCACAACTAGAGTCCTATGTTTCATTCCCTGTATGCTGAAATGCAAGCGCTTTGGCATGTACTTTAGGCAAATATTGTGGAACACCTCCAAACCTCCTGTGTGACCGAATTCTGTCAGTCCTCTCAAATCTCTTGATAGAGTTTTATCGAAAACAATCTTCTCAATGGCTTTGTGTGTCGGTGAAGTTGGAATCAACCACTTCTTCTTCCTTGCCTCCTCTGGGGACAAAGGGCCATGTTCACATTGGTGGAAATGTAGATTTTCTGACCAGCGGTGAACGTTGGTACAGTGGTGCATCAGTGACCGCCATTTTTCAAGTAGTATTTCCACTGACCCTTCACAAGTTTTGGAACTCCACCAAAGATGGTTGTTGATAGACTGGGACCACTGTGAAATACTTTCCAAACCTTTTTTTTTCCCTGCAGCCAAGATTTTCTTATTGATTGATTTAACAAGATGCCATACATCAAATTGATGTTTAATATGTGGGAACTGTTCTCTAACTTCTTATAACTGGAGCCACTAAAAAGTGATGCAGCTGCACACAGTAGATTGCCTGCTGCCAGTTTCCCCAGCATCGGTTGTGCAGACCATGAGAACATATAATTTAATCTACAGGCGGCATGTATTGTGATGTTACTGCCTTGTTTTTGACGAGTCACATGAATCAATGGCTTCCCACATACTTTCCCTCTGACAGAATGTCCACATTTCAGCATACTTATAATATCCATCAAACAACTGTCGAATACTATGTATTTGCCCTCTTTCATTAGACTGTCATCCGGCATTACACTTGTTTCGGACTGCATCGTTGAGGACATATCAGCAGCATTGAAAGAAATATCGCCAATATCAGGTTCTGATGCGTCGGTGAATGCTGCTGCTGGTTCATTCTCTGTCATTTCAACATCTGTTACTTCAACATTGATGGGAGAACACAAAAATGTCGACAGCTTTTTTGGTGGAAATTTTTTGGCGGGTGTATATTGTGTGAATTGATCTGCGACTACTTCAGAGCTATCTTCAATACATTCAGTATCATCTTCTTGTGGTGTTGCAGTCGCACTGTAGCAATGGTCCATTACAACTTTACTGGATTCTCCGGACACATTCATTTCATGTTCTGGCCATTGGACATGAGCATCTCTAGTCTCAACACGCGATGTCTGAATTAATAGTTCCTCCATAGTGTAGTGGCAAGCAACATCTCTCATTCGCTTCACTGTCTGTGTATGTATAGTTCGTGCACCCACGGGTAAGTAGAGGACAGATTGCAAAAGGGATGTTCAGTTTAAACACAAGATAAAGGGCCTCATTACATGGTAGGCGGTGGACCAAGGTGCTATTAGCACCTTGGTACATGCCGGTAAAATGCCGGCACCGCCTTGGAGGAAAGGGGAATTACCGCCCTATTCCAAGGTTGGCGGGGTGGTAATTCCCCCTTCCCCCATTGCCCTTCCCCATTCCTATTTTTGCCCCATATGGCATAATGGGAATGGGGAAGGTGCTAATTACGGTACCGCAAATTGCGGTACCGTAATTAGCACCCTGGTCCCTTAGCGGGTTGGTTTTTAACGCCTGCTAAAAAGCAGGCGTTAAAGTACCAACCTGCAAAGGGACCTCGTAGTAAGGCGGTAAGGGTACCATTACCGGTGACGTTAACCCTTACCGCCTTCCGTCTAATGAGGCCCAAAGTATAGTACAATTGACTGGAAAAAACATAAAATAGTCCCCAGCACAAAGAAAGTCTAAAGTTATGAACTGTTTGTAACTAACCTTATTTTTGTTTCTTTTCTTTGCAACTTTCTTGACTCGACCTTCAACATCTGCACGCTGTAGCTCCGATTCGTTTCAGCATCTCTTCCCTTCCTCTTGCGCTGCAACAACTATATCTTCTGTATCCGCATAGACAGCACGGAATGAGGCTCCATCGACTCCCTGAAACCTAGTACTTTCATTACTATGTATCACAATATTGATAACATAAAACACACGTGAGGACGTACACACAGGTACATCTCAATAGCTCAACACGAATTAAACATTGTGTAGAACAATCAAACGACAAGTATTCGAGCTCTGATGACCTAGTTCCATGGAACTGTCAGTATCCATACCTCTGGCTCTGCATGGACTGCCATGAATGATTGTATTGGAGAGGAGGCATCAGCAACTCCCTGAAACACAGTACTTGCGTTAGTATGGTTTTCAATATTGTAAACATAACACACACTTGGGGTCGACGGCACATGTACATATGAAGAGATAACCACAAATGATGCATTGTCTAAAAGAATCAAGGAATATTTAAATATGATCAGATTTAATCAACTTATTTCTCTGATTTCTTTAAATCTGCATCATCTAAATGGGATCTTTTGATTGTAGTGGAAGCTCCATCGTCTCCCTGAAACACAGTACTTGCGTTAATAGGGAAGAAAGTATAGCAAATGGAATCACGTTATATGATCACGCATGATGGAGCTGTCAGTATCCATACCTCGTGCTGCTGAAGAATATCTATGGATGTTGCAAATGTAGTGCGCACTTCCGAAAGCTGTTGCGCCGATTCTTATACGCATGGTCCCGCTTCCACTTCCCCTGGAATTACTTGAATGTCAGGCTCCGCATCAAGTGCAGGGGTTGACGCTCCATCAACTGCCTGAAACATAGTACTTGCATTAGTGAGGATTACAATATTGAAAACACAACACACACTTGGGGTTGACCACACAGGTACATATCAATGGCTAACCACGGATGAAACATGGTGTAGAACAATCAAACGACAAGTGTTCCAGTCCTGATGATCACGGTCGATGGAGCTGTCAGTATCTATACCTCGTGCTGCTAAAGAACATCTAGGGCTGTTGTCAATGTGGTGGACGCTTCAGCATCTCCCTGAAAGACAGTACTTGCATTAGTATGGATAACACTAATTATAACTGAAAACAAACACTGGGGGACAACAACTAAGGTGTATATCAATTGGAAAGCACTAACCAAACAATTGGTAAAATAATCACACGATACATAAAAACTATTACTTGACATGCATAAAACAAGTCTGTAGCGGAATAGCCAAGAATGATTACCTGATACGTGCTACAAGTGGTTGATAACTGCGGGCACGTCACGGATGTAGAATGTTCTTGCTTCAGATTCAGTGGGTAGTCAAGCAGTTGTAAAGGTAAATTATTGTTTGATAATGAAATGCAAATATAAAAAAATTGCCATGTAAACCGACATAATACTTGAGAATAATGCGCAATATAGCACAATTCCCTGTGTGCCCATAAATAGATTTCCTTTGGGGGTTATAAAATCGAAAAATAATTTAATTGATAAATGTCATTATTCAAAAATCTATACACTCATATCAATATCGAAAGTATTACAAGGGACACAACACCTAAAATATCAATTAATCCATTCGGCTACCTACACACTATCGCAAGGCCTAAAGCTAAATCTGGATACTTGACTCACCAGTGGCGGAATGTGGACGAATAGAGTTGGAATAGCGCTTGTGAGCAATTTTCGCGTCGTTCGCCGTTTATTCTTCTTTGTTACCCAAGATGTGGCGTACATGTTCGAGGAAAAGTGCCGGCTGCAGATGCGGTATCGATCACCCCTCTTGTCCTCAAAGACTTTCTGGACTCTACTTTCAAGCTCTTCCAGTGGATATCCGCAATGTCTGACCCATTCTATTATTCGATCAACAGTTTTAGGGAATACATGCATTGTAGTGCCTTCAGATTTAGCATGGGTCTTCGAAGGGCAACCGCTAATCGAACAGGCAGTCATTGTTGAAAATTCTGAAAAGTAAATATCTAGGTCATTATAAAACCTTGATGAATAAAAATGTCATAAAAAAGTAAATGAACCATACCATGTTCAATGCAAGGTTTGTTTTGGTCGCCGGAACTAGACCAGTTCATCATGTGCGGCTTAGTATTTGCATAAGTTACAGACATTTTTTAAATGATGTGACTAAACTCTGAACATGTGACTCGTCCCTTGGATATTCTGTCTTGCATGAGAAGGAAACATGCTTACATTACTGGACCCCCGAAGGATGCAATTCGATGACAATTGACACGGATGAAAATAAATAGATCTATTGATAGCATAACAATTGAAACTCAAGTCAATAGCAATGAGACCAATCACCATAATACTATTGGGTACTTTAATCGCAAATAGATAGAAATGTAAAAATGACCGAAATATGACTAAGATACATGGCCTTACCTTGACCAACAAACAGTTGGACTCAGCAGGCCGAGCAGTATGTTGCAGGAGTACAGGTAGATGGCCACAGGTAGCACAATGACGAGTTTGCTCGAAGCGGTCACAGATGGCACGACGAGGAGCAGATTAGCATAGATCTTAGTGCTTCTCAGGTAGAAGGTTCAGGAGTTGACTTGCAAAGCACAAAGATGTTCTCATGAGACATATCAAGTAGTTTATAAAGTATTAGAAACAGGGGTGTGTTTGTGAATGAATGACGTGTGTATGTCGTGGTATTATGTGGTTTGCAGGGGGGCGGCCTCCCTCAGGGGAGGCCTGCCTGGAGACACGGGGTCTGAGGAGGCCATGTGAGCGATGGCCCCTGGGCGTGGGATACCTTTTGAAGTGTACATGCTGTTTGGCACCTTGGCCGTTTGCGCCCGTGACAGCCCCCCATGCCAGCGCTCATTCCGGCTGCGTACCACCTTTGATAGAGGGGGGTGGGATGGATGGGCCTGGGGCGTGCAGATAAGGCACAGGAAGACTGCTGAATGGAGACACACTTATGTGGATTGCAGGGAGGCGGCCTGCCTCAGGGGAGGCCTGCCTGGAGACCCGCGGTCTGAGGAGGCCATGTGAGCGATGGCCCCTGGGCATGGGATACCTTTTGAAGTGTCCATGCTGTTTGGCACCTTGGTCGTTTGTGGCCGTGACAGCCCCCCATGCCAGCGCTCATCCCCGGGTGCGAACCGCCTTTGATAGAGGGGGGTGGGATGGATTTGCCGGTGGACGTGCAGGCAAGTGTGTGGGAGCGAGGGGCCATCAGGCCCTTCTCATCCTTTACTTCTCAGTAGAAACTCGGACCAAGTGCCTCCAGTAGTGGGTTTGCCCCTTGACCTTATGTGATGTTAACTTGGTTGACATTCGTATAGATGGGACCACTGAGCAGGACACGGGGCATCCATTTTTGTACCCCCTTTCCACTCCATCTTGGTGACCAAGCCTCACTGCGCAGAGCACATGGCCCCCAGCCTCGTTCCCACTCTGACTGGAAAACTCCAGAGGTATTTGCACCAGCTAATAAATGTAACACATCACTCTTCCTCTGAGATCACTGTCCTTCATATGAACCAGCCTGAACTAAGCACATAGCTCGTTCATCTCCACAAACGTGTCCTTGCCCAGGCACCCTCGCCAGTGGAAACCTACTGCCATTCTGACCCTGTGTCCCTGCAAGGTATTCTCTTCATGTGCCAGACCACTGACCACGCCATGATGCCCACCTAGCAGATCCCCAACTAACATTAGACCCCTACTGCAGTATATAGTTGCCTATCAATAACAAATGCCACATACCGGAGATTCTTGTGAGCACAGACCCACACTTCAAACAGTGTATTATAGTGGTCAAGACCCTTAACCTAAGGCCTGTATAATCCAATGTTAATTGATAGTATAGATATATGTGAGACTTTTATAGAGACATTACCGACTGAAAGACTTTGAACAAGTGTTATTTAGTGCATGCATTATTGAGAATATATTATGTTAGCTTAGATAGTGACCACCCTGCTTCACAGCGACCTGACCTTACCCCATTCGGAGCACAGATGTCTGACGTCCATCCTTGAATGGAGACACATTTGATTCATTTAAAAAATCGAAACAACCGTTGTTAAAATATATGTGGTGTTTTATTTTGTATCTTATTTTGATGACACAAAAATACAAGACTTTACACATTGTACAGGTCAGGTTGCAGCACAGTGAGAGAAAATCCCCTGTACTGACCGCTGTCACTTGGGAAAGTTTCTCTTATGGCACGAACGGCACAGGCGGGTATTACTCTTCAAATGCAGTGTCAAAGCCTCCCGTGAAGCCATCATGTAAAGGAACGATAGGCCACCAGCCTGTACCACCTGTGAAAAGGAATGAAACAAACTGTTTTTAAATGACCAAGATAAGTTTAATAAATGTTTGTTTTCAATGACAATTCTGGTAACTAATGGCATTCTGCTCGGATAAATGCTATCTAGACACTGCACTCTATTGAACGACTTTCATGCGTTACAATGATATGTATATGTAATTTTGGATATAGTAGAAGACCATGAAATAGGAGTGGCATGACAAGCAGAGTATACTTACTCGTTACTCAGATTACGAGGACGAACAGTTGCGCGAAGTTTGTGCATAAGCACCATCATTATCCTCAACATGGACTGTGTGAGGAAGGGTGCCCTGAAGTCTGGCAGCTCGGTGATGCATTGCGTTCGTGGCTCGCCTTCCGAAATGTAGGCCTCGCATCCCGAGTTTTCACAGCAGCAGCAGTTCTCGTCCTCGGTTGGCATTAGCTCGCACCGATTGCATGTGCACCAGGTGGAAACACCATCCATGCGACTAGTTCCAGGCTCTTCAGCTGTTGAATCATCCTCCCAACTGCCGTCCGAAGACCCATCGTTTTTGCGTGTTTCCCTTTCCAGTAGTTCCTCCTCAGTATACTCGGGCTCGTACATGTAGGGCATTATTGTAGCCATTGTGTGTTAAACAAACTAAAATAATTTATAGCGGTGGTACTGGTATCTGTTCACACGGGCTACAAGCAACAAAGGTAGCTGACCAGAGCACAGAAATGAGTCACAGAATACTCAAAGTAACACAGAGAGAGGAATGGAATGGAAATCTGCTGCTGTGTGTTGTGAAACGGTCTGTTTATACTTATTGAGGAAAGAGGCGTCCCGCCATTTCCATGGAGACACGTCATTAGCTGAAGCGCAGTGAATGTTGACACGAGACGTGCTTTGGCGTTGTGAAATGGGTGGTACGCGTCTGCTGATGACAGGCTCAGGGGCGGGGGATATGATTTAGTGCCGCAAAAGCAGGTCAGCCAGGGTGATGCAGCAAGTGATAGGATTATCAAAAAATGGCGGCGCCCTACTGCCTGTTTTCGCATGTGTTTAATGGACGAAAACTCGTGTAAGGTCCATCGGAAATTTTTCTAAAATTGAGCGACTTAGGTTTAAAAACACATGGCTGACCCATAGGGACAATAAAAAATGTTGACCGAACCATTCCTTTAATCTTCTGTAGTGCTCCCTAAGGGAACTGCACAGGATTCTGCCTAACAGTTTGCTTCTGGTACGCACCCCTGCACTTTACTGCATACGAGATATGGTCTCGCGGACACAGACTTCCTGAGGTATCTGCAGTTGCCTCATTATTTCAAGCAATCAAGAGTGGAAAGAGTCTGAAACATCCGAATGCAGAAGAAGCCACCCAACATCGGCTGCAGACATTTACAAGGTTCTTTCTTCCCTCAATTTGCCCAACCCCAACAGGAAGGCAGACCAGGCGTGGAACGAGGACTGTGAAGTTCCACTCCCGGCTATCATATGGCCGGTTATATAGGGGAAAATATGTCACATGTCAATGGTGGCTTCGACTACCCAGACTTTGTAAATGCTCTACAACAGAGCCTTCTTCACACCATCCCGGCTCGCGAGTACTGAGGGCGAGCATCACATTACACATGCTGGTCCTGCACGCAGGAGAAGGGGATACTAAAGCACGGGCTTTTTTCATCCAGATACACTAGGGTCTTCTGGGAGGCAGTATGGCTCGGGATCTTACAGATTTGTCGTTGCTCCCTTATGGTCTCCCTCTCGCCATCATTCCCGGAAGTGTGCACCCTCTGTTCGACTGCAAAAGAATCCAGGGGAGGTTGTTGGACTCATTAATTGCTAAAACCATCAAGGTATCCACATCAAATTAGTAACACCTCTCCAACTATCGCTGCCAGCATAGCGGAACCCGGTGGCGCATGCTCACTGAATGGATTCATATATACACAGGAAAGCGTTGTGTGCATATGCAAGGACTTTCGCCCTGGACCTGCTAGAACACTACTTCAACTTTTTACAATAAAAGCTCACTTTCCCATCTGTCAGCATGCAATAGAGTTATGTGTCTCTCACGAATCCCCTCTCTCCCACCAGGGAGATCTTAAAGCCAGTTACCAGTAGTTTCTGGAACCAGGATCTAAATTAAAATGTTCCGGGTCAGTGATTAATTTCTAAACGTGGTGCGGAGTGTATGGGTTAGTACAAGAGGGTTTTGTGTACTTCAGGAAGGGGTTCCGGAAGCTTCGATGTACAATACATGCAGGCTATCTGTAACCATATTGTTGATTCCTGCATCACAGCCAGCCAACCAACTTTCTTTCTTTCTTTCCTTCCTTCCTTCCTTCCTTCCTTCCTTCCTTCCTTCCTTCCTTCCTTCCTTCCTTCCTTCCTTCCTTCCTTCCTTCCTTCCTTCCTTCCTTCCTTCCTTCCTTCCTTCCTTCCTTCCTTCCTTCCTTCCTTCCTTCCTTCCTTCCTTCCTTCCTTCCTTCCTTCCTTCCTTCCCTCCTTCCCTTTCTCCCTCCCTCCCTCCCTCCCTCCCTCCCTCCCTCCCTCCCTCCCTCCCTCCCTCCCTCCCTCCCTCCCTCCCTCCCTCCCTTCCTTCCTTCCTTCCTTCCTTCCTTCCTTCCTTCCTTCCTTCCTTCCTTCCTTCCTTCCTTCCTTCCTTCCTTCCTTCCTTCCTTCCTTCCTTCCTTCCTTCCTTCCTTCCTTCCTTCCTTCCTTCCTTCCTTCCTTCCTTCCTTCCTTCCTTCCTTCCTTCCTTCCTTCCTTCCTTCCTTCCTTCCTTCCTTCCTTCCTTCCTTCCTTCCTTCCTTCCTTCCTTCCTTCCTTCCTTCCTCCCTCCCTCCCTCCCTCCCTCCCTCTTTCATATGCTTGTTTGAACAAAGCGGCGAGTAATACTGACGAGTGTTGCTCTTTATCAATAAAAATGTGTTAACTCAAAAGTCTGCTGGCAGATCAATGATTGGACATTGGCGACAGGTCGGGATAAGTGATGACCAGTGTCAATACCATCAATGGTACAAAGCATCAAGAAGCAGAAAGAAGATAGATGCCAAAAGGGTCCGTTTTTCAGGGAACTTTTCACCAAACGATTCATGGCACAGGTGAACCTTGAGGCCTTCCCGGAATCACCCGTCTCCCATTTATCTTATGTAATTAAATTAGCCTATAATTGATACTACTCATCTTCCTGTATTAAATCGCCCTAAGCGTTTTAGTATATTAGCGATTGATCAACATGTTGCTTCACTCTTCTCTGACATTTACATGTGAAACGCTTATAATTGGGCTCATCAATAGCACCCTGCTGCTGGTGTCACATGTGTTCGTTTATCACTCATGTTGCATAATTTGTCTTCAATGAACCATTTGCTTAATAAGAAACCTTTTGTACAGCTCTCAGTTGTGGAAATAATGTTTCCAGTTGAAGCACATGACATTGTGTGAAAAATGTGCTGGACATTACATTTTATAAGCTAGTGTATGAAATTTGAAAATGCATAAATAGCGAACAAAGTCCCTCTTTACAAGCCTCATGTCTGGCCTAATAGCTGCTGGGAAACACTCAGTGCTAACATCTGCATCTCCTTGGAACCGGGCTCTGGATGGACACTGGCAAAGGGGAAATGCAAAAACAGCACGGACCAGTCTACGTGTTAACAGACCATCTGCCTGATTTACAAAAGCCTTTTATAATGGCACAATCAAACTGAAAAACGCTTTGTAAACCGGGCCTGTGGATGATATCAAATAAGAACTATGGTCAAAATTGCCCAAGTGCAAGAAACATCTCGTTTCAATGCATTTTTGCACCAGGGCAATGTTTGCCATAGTCCCAGCACTGGTGCAGAATTTGCCCTGGTGCAACGATGCATTGAAAGAATATGGGCCTCATTACGAGTCCGGCGGTAACCGTGCCTGAAATTCTGGCAGGTTACCGCTGGACTCGTATTACCATTCCGCCTCCGTGATTCCCGGAATTACCGGGGCATTACGACCCCGGTGACCCGGGAATTCCGGAGGCGGAATTCGGTAAATCCCCATTCCCATTGAGTCCCATAGGACTCAATGGGAATGGGGAAGTGGAAACACCGGCACCATCTCGTGATGGTGCCGGTGTTTCCACAACCGCTTGCAGGCGGGTGGTGTTAAACCCGCCAGGTCAGCCCTGGCGGGAATGACACCTCCCACCTGCAGGACTCGAGATCTCCCGGTCCGGAAACAACGGTGGTTGCGGGTTTACCGCCACCGTTATTTCCAGACCGGCTGACTCGTAATGAGGCCCTATGTCTTTTGCGCCTGGGTAATTTTTGTCCAAGTGCTAGCGCTTATACCATTGCATGATTCTGTAAAATGGCGGTCCATGTAGATACAAGGGTGCCCCATCAGATCAGCACAAAGAAAAACATCTAACCTTGCACAGGCCCAGGCAGCACAAATTCCACACATAGGCATTTAAAAGAGCAAGTTGTAAAAATCAAGTCTGGCCACGACGTGTGCAAGAAAGTCAGTGTCTTGGTGAAGGAAGGTGAAGGAAGGAAGGTAAGGCTTTAACATGCTGCACCCAAGCTCACCGATTTCAGTGCACAGTTATTCATGCACGGATAAGAAACACTTCTCCTCTAAGATGCGCGTGGGTACAGCTTTGCTGAGCTCAATGCTTTAAACCCTTTTCTAGGGGATTAGGAATGTAAAAGATTGCGTAACAGATTCCATATTAGTTCAGAAAATAAAGAACTCAAGGTCCACGCAAAGCTAACGCAAAAGGTTGGAATTCATCATGGGACAGTAAACATATCCATATGAAGCAATGAATCGACAAGTGGGATACAAAAATTCTGAAAAAATTCTGGAATTCTGCGTGCTTCTGCAAGAGTGCCTGCTGAGTGCTGTTCAGCTGTGGAGCGCTGGCAGACAGCGTTTGTACGTCGCTTCCCATTGCATAGTAGATTTCACTTACTGAGACTCTTGCTCTTCCTGAAAGTGAGCGTGGCTCCGCCCACTTAAATCAACAACCTACAAATTCAAGAGGGCCTGCCGAGTGCTGTTCGGCTGTTCAGAAGGGCAGCTGACAGCGAACAAACCTCTGCAGGATAACTCTCATTGCGTAGTGAGACTCATTGGGCCTCATTATGAGTACGGCGGTAGGGGCTTAACGGCACCAGTAAGGATGCCGGTGGCTATAACCCCCTACCCGCCCTTAGCGGGAGGCGCTAAGGGACGAGGGAGCTAATAACAGGTCCGCTATTTGCAGGCCCATTATTAGCTCCTTCCCCATTCCCATTGAGCACTATGGAGGCTCGAATGGGAATAGGGAATGGTTTTCTGAATGGGGACTTACCGGATCACCCAAGGTTGGAATGACCCGGTAAATCCCCATTCCGACTACCCGGACCCAAACTCGTAATGAGGCCCATTCTCTTTGAATGGAGTATTGCAGTAGTGGACTATCTCAATGAACGTCGATACTTTAAAAACGAATATGCCTTTGAATAATACGGAAAGAGGAGCTGAAACGGAATTCCTGCCACTTGATACTTCCTTTGCCCCTCAGGTGGGAAAAACAGTAAAAAATGGCAAAAAAATGAGGCGTAACGTCTGATATTAGGCAACTCTGGTTCTCTATTCAAAATACTAACAAGCTTGTTCCCAAAAAAACTGTGAACAAAGCATCTGCACAGCAAGATTTAAATGACGCTTCTCAGCATTCTGTGCCAACATCCATCCCAAATGCACTGTTACGGACAAAAAAATACTGACCTGCAATACACAGGGTGAAACTGCCCCGCTGAAGGAACCTATAAAACTCAAGCCCCCAGCTGTAAAATCTACAATGCATAATACCAAAACGGATCTTTATCATGCTAGCAGAACATTTCAAAACATTCCATTATATTCTTCAATAAAAAAAAAACAACTTCATGGAGCCAATGAAAGCGGGGAATTTTGTAGCTAATAACGCTGCTACTGAATCAACATCAGCAATCAGACCTGACCTAAATTGCAATAACTCAAACCTAATTAAGCTAGAATTGGAAGGTAACAACATGGCTGCAAACTTTAATCTATCTCCCATACAATGTAACACTTTAAAATCTGTTACTCTCTTGGAACAACCTGACAATGAGATGCAAGTCTTCTATGAGCTTGCTAAACTCAAACTTATCCCAATCACTTGCATTATTCGAGATTCGAAATGCATCTCTCAACAGCAGCCCCACACATTCCGAAATCACCTTTGCGAAACCAATGGCTAGACCTTCATTCGATTTAAGACCATCTCTGAATCCATCGTATGAAATAACTTTGACAGCTATGAACACAGCATTATTTAGTTTAACAAAGCTATTTGAGAATTTGGACAAAAAACGGATTGAGCGATAAGTGATCACACAAATAATGTGCTCAAGACTAGAACCAATGCAATCATTATTATTTAATCAAACTGTGCTGGAGAAATCGATGAATAATCAACCAACAATCAGCCAAGACTTAATAAAGAAATGTGATCAAATGCTAGCCATAGTATCTATCGTTGCGCCTCCATCGGCTCCAGCCTGATATCAGTGAGAATGTGTCTGTGATCAAAATAGAACCCATTGCCCCTGAAGAGGTAAGCATGGTTATAACTGTTTGTCATGAAAAGCTTCTAGGCGCTTGCAGTAACCTGCACTTGCACTAACCTACTGAGCTATCTTGCATATATTTAGAGCTTATTCAAAGTGTGGAGGAAAAATGCTGAATCAGCAGGCCTCTCGGACTGAGTGAGCCAGCATGCTTGCGAGGGGTTAACTGCGAAGGCCCTTCTTGAAGACATAAACATCTAGCTTTACAAGAAGCTCTGCGCAGCCTTTAGGAGCCAGGCACAGCCTTGCTCGTCTTCGCTCTGGAAGTCAGGTGCATGATAACACAGGATTGTCAGGCCTTCCCAAAACAACGTACACGGAGCCTGGGAGCCAAGACTGGCTGTTTCCAGTCTTGTAACTTTCCAGGCAAAAACATGTTTTGCCGCATAAAGGATGGGCCCAGAAGATTCTCGAAGAGCTAGTGCATCATAGTGATTCACATACAGCCCATAATAAGAAAACTTTACCTGGGCCAGCTAGGGAGGGACTCATCCTGGCCTGTTGGTGAAACGCACGCACGAAGAGGAACAGTGCCTGGACGACCCGCCGTGCACTAGAGTGCCGAGACTCCTAGCATCACATCCTGCTCTGGTGCAGGCCTGTGGGGGGCTTGGGCAGTCCTCCCCTCCCTTCTCTAGGGGTGCCGGGCACTTGGAGTGGCGAGGGTCCTGGGTGTGATTCAATCGTGTCTTCATCCACGATATTTAGGAGCATAAGATTAATAATTGCATATTCATCTGTGATTGATAATTGGAATTATTCAGCTTGCACTTTCATTCCCATATTATTGTAAAATGCTGCTTAATTCTCATTAGACACTGTAGTAATAAATGCAAGCATCAAAGCTTCTGTGTCATTGGCTTTCCTCCAGACTGAGCTCACTGTGCTTCGCATAGATACTTACTTGTGTGGGAATGTGATTAGGAGTGATTATTGCACTAAAGGCTGGCCCCAGGGGGGGTGCGGGATCCCCCTTTTCACTACATTTGGCGTGGTCGATTGCAGGATTTGCGAGCACGATGCCTTTCTGGAAGAAACAAGCAAAGGATGAATGCAATGTGGGGGATAGTGCACTCTGTCACATTCCAGGATGGCTGGCAACAAATGCCTTGCCGGGTGTTGCAGACATTTTGCATCGGTACTCGGCACCAAGGGCATACGACATGCTTGAAAATGATGTTTCTCCAGCGGTAATTAGTGAGTGCTTGGAGAGTTTGCCACTTGGGAAATGCAGACGGGAGCTAAAAGCAGCAGGAAACATAGGCTGGTTATTCCTGCAGGCGCTCAGGAAGTTGCATGAGAATGAATTGCTTAAAGAAGCGCAGATTCTCAAATTGAACGATGAGATTTCCCTTCTACAGGAGCAACAAATCATTATGAGAGAGACCCTTGAATCGTCCGTTAAGCGGGCCAATCAGATGGAGGACAGGTGTGCCTCTTTAGCTGTGCGTGTAGCCACGCACAAGCGCAGACAGCGGCGGGGCAATCCCTCAAAGATAAGGATTTGTGCACTAATTAGGAAAGATAACTGGGACCCAAATTTATGGTCGGGTGAAGTTAGTGACAGCAAAACTGAACAAACATTTGACTGGAATGAATCTGTTGAAGTCAGGCTTGCAGAGTTAGACTGCTCTGACGAAGAGGTGCTGGAATGTGCTCCAAAGAAATGTGTTTATCCAGCACGGCCATTAATCACTAACAAGTCAAAAGGCCAAGCTGGCTGTGGAAACATTCAGAATACTAGGATTGTCCGCGATTATACACAGACAGAGCTTTTAGACATTGCCAAGTTATTCAGACAGAGGGCAGGTGAAGCACTTCTGAAGTGGTATCTACGTTTGTGGGATACGGGTGCCGATGGGATCTTCTTAACCCCAGAAGAATTGTTAAAAATGGGTTCACTCACTACTAATGTAATGCTGGGGCAGATAGTGCGCGGTGCGCTAGGGCAGCAAGGCTCGCATTCCTTGTTTAATTGGCTCCAGACTGCCCTATTGAATCTGTATGCGCGTCCGATGGATATGGAAGAGAATTGGGGCCTTTGGGGGGTCACTAACGGAAGCAACAGATCAGCTTAGCGAGATGGGTTTACAGTGCGCACTATACAGTGCAAATTTTGCAGGGCCTGACATGGAGTTATTTACAGCTGGAATGTGCGTGCACTTGTTGAGAAATGCTCTGAGTCATATGAAGGGAGCATTGCTTTCATTGCTGGGTCCAGCGCAAGGTAAAGCCATCGGTGAGGTTGCACTGCTGCTAGGGCAATTAGAAGGGCTGGATGTGCGCAAAGCAGCGCGCCTAGTGGCTGCGAGTAATGACTCAGAGAAAAAGCTACATCTGTGCTGCTTGAGAAATGGAAAAAACTAAAAAAACAGGGGTCAGGAAAAACTAAGCCCTCTGCACCCTCTGAAGAAGAGGTGTTGAAGCCCAAAGTGCGAGCAAAAGGTTACCCTGATTTGGCAAAGGACAAGTGGGAGGTCCCAGACCCCATTTTTGATTGAAGGGCTGGCTCTGTCTTTGAGGTACGGTTAATAAAGAGAACCAGTCCCAGAGACAGATGCCCTTTTGTGCCACTTACATTGTATTTGGATGAGAAAGAAAAACATGTCCTGGCTCTATTAGACACAGGAGCTGAGGTAACCATTTTGAATAGCAATCCCAGTAAATTATCTGGTCCCAGAGTCCTAGTCAATGGGTATGGGGGAGCAGAAACTGTTGAAAAAGCTTTTAATGTAAAAATGTCAATTGGCAAGGGATTGCCTTTCACAGCAAATTTCTTGATTGCAGACATACCGGAATATATTCTTGACATGGATGTGTTGTGACTACCGATTTAGGTGAATTTGTGTTTGGCAATCGGAAAAATCCATGTGAGAGTTGTTAACCCTGTGGTGGTTGGGCACGCAAAATGGTCCCCCTTGCATTTACCTCCTCCTGCTGAGCCAGGGTGTGTGAAACAGTACAGGTTGCCAGGAGGGCACAAAGAGATCGGTAAAACTATTGAGTCATTGGTGAAAAGCTGGCACAATGAGGCCGGCAGTCAGTCCGGTCAACTCGCCAATCTGGCCTGTTCGCCACCCAGATGGGCCGTGGCGTCTGAACATTGATTATCGTGCTTTGAACAAAAATGTGGCACCCTTAGCTGTGGCGGTGCCAGACATCATTACTCTGATTGAAAACCTCACGAAAGAAGTGGGTGAATGGCATGTGGTCCTTGACCTGGCCAATGCATTTTTCTCCATTGATATTGACACTGAATCGCAAGACCAATTCGCTATCACTTGGGGAGACAGACAATTTACCTTTACTAAATTGCCTCAGGGGTATTTGCATAGTCCCACTCTGTGTCATGGATTGATTGAGACTTAAAAATGGTACAGTTGGATGATGTGTATGTTGCACATTTCATTGATGATATCATGCTGGCCAGTGCTGAGAAAGAACATGTAGAAAAATCTGCAGAAAAGTTGATCACACACATGCAAAACCGGGGGTGGGCCACAAATCCCAAAAAGGTACAGGGGCCCGCTCAAGAGGTGACATTTTTAGGTGCAATCTGGTCTGGGTCAGTTAAGAAAATTCCCGACCCTGTAATTGACATGGTTCAGCAGATGGCTCCACCAGCAGATAAAAAAGAGGCACAAAGGTTCATTGGGTTAATGGGTTTTTGGAGAAATCACATACCTCATTTAAGCCTGATACTGAAACCCATCTACAACGTTACCAGAAAGAAACATGATTTTACATGGGGCCTAGAGCAACAGTCTGCCTTTCAGCAGGCTAAGGACGCTTTGCAGAATTACATCACGCTGGGCCCCATGACAAAAAACGATCCTTTTGAATGGAAATTCTTGTCTACAATGATGTTGCTGTGTGGAGCTTGTGGCAAAAGCAAGTACAGAAAAGAGTGCTGCAAGGTTTCTGGTCAAGAAAAATCACTGATCCTATGACAAGATACACTCCGCTTGAGAAACAGGTTGCTGAAGTGTACTGGGCTCTAGTTGAGACTGAAAGAATCACAGGCAAGCAACCAGTGACAATTTGCATAGAAATTCCGATCATGCAAGCAGAAAAAGTGGCAGAGCGCAAGACGCCACTCATGTCAAATGGAAATGGTATTTACAGCAACGTGCGAAAGCTGGCCGCACAGGGGTTTCCAGACTGCAAGAACAAATGCTAGAGGCAGCAGATCTGGATGCGATGCCTGAACCGAGCACCCCCGTGGCGCTGCCAGAATCTCCCTTCAAAGTCGCACCTGCCTATGATACATTGACAGAGGAAGAACAAAAGTCTTCATGGTTCACGGACAGGACCGCAAAGTATGATAAAGGGCAAAGACATTGGCAAGCTGTTGCATTCCAGCCCCACCGAGATACACTGCAGGAGAAGATGTGGGAGGATCCAGTCAATATGCTGAACTGCAGGCAGTGGCCTCCGTGATTGAACAGGTGAAATAGACAGAGACTGCATACATATTCACGGACAGTTGGGCCACATATAAAGGCCTGACATATTGGGCACCGGCATGGAGGAGAGACGGCTGGCAGATCAAGAACACTCCGATCTGGGGAGGGCCGGACATCTGGGAAGAGATGTGGTGCAAAGGTGAGAGGTGCAAAATCTGCATTGGGCATGTTGATGCACACATGCCACCTGACACCTCACTGGCTGCCTTGTTCAACAACAAAGTGGATCAAATGTCAAAGATTCGCACAGTGACAACACCTGAAGAAGCTTAGGTACTGTAAGGAATGGCGGACTGGGCACACCAAACCTCAGGGCATCTAGGGCAAACAGGAACATATCAATGGGCTAAAGAAAGGAGACAATTGCTTATTACCATGGATCAAGCCTAGCAGGCTGCCTCCCAATGTTCCGTGTGCTGCGAAGTAAAGCACTACCCTCTGGAGAGGAAGCCTCAAGGCCCTTTGAGAAGAGGCGAAAGAGCTGCTAGCATATGGCAAGTTGATTACATTGGCCCTTTACCGCACAAGAATGGAAAGCATTACGTGTTGACCATGGCAGACACATACTCTGGACTGCTGTTAGCTTATCCAGTCACCCATGCAGATCAACGGGTTACCTTGCAAGGAATGGAATACCTCATCAGACACTATGGCATTATGGATGAAATCCAATCAGACCAAGGCAGCCATTTTGCCAGACACACTGTGCAAAACTGGGGGCTAGAGCAAGGCATCAAATGGAAACTGCACATTAGTCGGTACCCAGAATCCTCTGCTCTGGTGGAGCGCAGCAATGGGCTGCTCAAGCAACAAATAAAGAAGCTGACTAAGACTCACACTCTCAAGCGGTGGTCCAAACACCTGGCACAAGCGCTATTTCAACTGAACAATCGTCCGTTGGAAAACAGGCAGACCCCCTTTGTGAGACTGACAAGTGAGAAAGTGGAATGCACAAAGGCTCGTGTGTGGAAAACGGACAAAGAAGCAAAGCTTCCTGTGCAAGACACTGCAGGCAGCATTGGGCTTGATCTATCTACCTGTGAAGATGATGTTATACCAGCGGGGCCAACCAAATCCATATCGATGGGTATTGGCATCAAATTGCCGGCTGGCACTTATGGACGCATTGCTGCACGATCCAGCCTCGCGAAAAAAGGCATTGGCCCTCATTACGACCCTGGCGGAAAGTGACTGACCTGACCGCCATAGCGTAAATAGCGTTTCCGCCATTGCACGACGGAGCAAAGTGCGGCTAATTCCGACCCATCGGGCACGAGCACTACGCCATGGCGGAAGTGCAAAGTCCGCGATGGCGGAAATGACCCCAAAACGCCCCTCACCGCCGTCGTACGGCGCCCTAGGTGCAATTCTGCCACCCATCTTAGCGGTCACCGTAATGAGCGGCAATCGGAAAGTACGGTGACCGTAAATATACGGAAACGGAAGTAAAAACATGGGCCCGGAACGGGAAACAGCACACCGTACACCTATAAAATCAGAATTCCCACACAACCATAAAAAATACTACCCTGAGACACATCCCAACCCGTCATCCACCCTAGTGAAAGCAATAAAAATGGGAAAAGTAGCGAAAAAAGCGTGCGACCGCAAGCGGCAGGTCCACTTCTCCCGTGAGGAACTCACCGTGCTCACAGAGACCCTCCAGGAGAATGCTGCCGTCGTCTTCTCGACGCAAATGACCAGGACGGCACTTGCGAACAAGAAGGCCATATGGGCCCTGGTGGCACAGCGGGTAAGTGCGGTGGGGACCGCACCCCGCAACCCACAGCAATGCAGAAAGCGATGGGACGACCTGCGGATACGCGTACGGAGCATACTATCCGCCAACCGTAACATTGCCACAGCTACCGGGGGAGGATCGGAATCACCCATCAAGTTGACCCCCTGGGAAGAAATCTGTGCCTCCACCATTGGAATGGAGAGTATAGAGGGAGTCGGAGGGATGGAGAAAGGAGTGCAGACATCCGAAGAATCAGGTAGGTGGCCCAAATAAAACAATGCTAAATCCACAATGTCCAATCATGTGAAGAACCATGTGTGCAACAGTAACACATGTCCAGGAGAACGTCCACATACATTGGCCTGATAGGGCACTTTAAAACTCACATTAAATACATAAATAATTAAAAATCCTAAAAAAACCCTCTACACGTGCAGCAGGCACACCCTAACTGCAGGCTGCAAAACAACTGCATCCTCAATCCACACAAAAATGAAACCACCTCCAGGCCCCGACCCAAATCACCCTCAGGTACCCCCCCAATGCATGTGATACATTGCCATTCCAATTTCCACAGACCCATTAATAACGCTCGCCCTCCTTTACTCCACCACAGGGTCCGATTCAAACGACGAGCTCCAGGACACCCCTACCAGCACACCTGCAAAGAGGGCCAAGACCAACGGCCAAAGACCCTCCACCTCAGCTGCACGCATCAAGACACGGCAGCTGCACAAATCAAGTGGCAGCACACAGGAGGGAACTTCAACAGGCACCCCAGCAGCCAGCATGCCCACAACAGCACCACCAAAGGTCCCCCCAATGGATGCCACAGAAGGCACTGCTTCTGGTGACATCAGCACCATAGGTGACACTGCATTAATGGCAGCATGCTCCGACACAGAAAACGGGGATGTCGAAGTAAGTTACATCCATGATTTGTCTCAATCCCCCTGTTTGTTTCATCCCGTACACCATGAGGATACCACGCAGGGGCACCCACAAGACGACGACTGGCCATCCCCCACAAGCCCTGTGGCAAGGCAACATGAGGTGACCAGCCCCTCTGTGACACCACCGCAAATGGCCATGGCACAGCAGAGGCAACAGTCCCTCGACCAGGTGATCGTGCAACAGCAGCAACTGGCCACGCTCCTCAAGGACCATGCTGATGAATGTGGGGGTACTAAGGCAGCCATAGAAACATCAACTGAGACACTTAGGGCAGAAATGGAGAGAAGCACCGAGAGCCTGAGAGTACAAATGGAGAGAAGCACCGAGAGCCTGAGGGGGGAACTGCATGCGACGTCCAAAGACGTATGTGCTGAACTTGCCGCTGTGCGCCGTGTGCTCACTGAGCTCTCACAAACCCTTAGGGACATGCATGGACGTGAGCAGGCAGAGACATCATCCGTTGCAAGTTCCGTCCAGGGCAGCCC
This sequence comes from Ambystoma mexicanum, assembly GCF_040938575.1. Lineage (NCBI taxonomy): Eukaryota > Metazoa > Chordata > Amphibia > Caudata > Ambystomatidae > Ambystoma > Ambystoma mexicanum. The sequence goes on along the minus strand of NC_090925.1, from coordinate 535,292,187 downwards.
CCAACGTAGATCTGGGAGGAACCTGCGCTCCACAGGCAGGGGTGCCCCTGATACCCGGAGAGGGGGCTTGCAATAGCGTCTGCCCACTGACAATGAGCATCTTTGGACACTGGTGTTCGGGGGGGAGGTAGGAGGGTGGAGGGGGTGTGTTGGGCTCACTTGGGTGGCGGGTCGATGGGGTGTGTAACATAATTTCACATATGCTATAAACATTGCACAATCATCCAATGAGATGTGTGGACATTGATCTTTGTGTACGAGGCCTTTATAGGCGTACAGTCCATATTGTGCATGTTCCAGACACACACAGTGCCACAAGTCCCGTGTCCATGTATCAGCCACCAGGCGTGAGTGCTAGAAGCATGAATCTATGAGAATCTGCCGAATTTCACGGCCCTCCTGTGCCTCGCAGACTCCTTGAGGTGCTGCCACATCCCCACCCTCATCATGACCATCTTCAGGTGCTAGCAGTTCTGCGTCAGGGGGCATGGGCACATTTCTACGTACGCACATGTTGTGTAGCATGACACATGCCATGACCATCTTTGCAACCTTCTCATGGCGGTACAGGAGTGCCCCGCCAGACCTGCTGAGGCAGCGGAAACAAGTCTTCAGTAGGCCGAATGCCTGTTCTATGACTATACGGGTACGTGAGTGGGCATGGTTGTAGTCCTCCTCATGCTGGTTCTGTGGGTTCCGGAGTGGTGTAAGGAGCCATCTCTTCAGTGGATACCCGGCATCACCTGTATGTGGATAATAAAGGATGTTTGTGGAATGACATTGCTACGTACGCACCCCCCCCCCCCTTCCTGCCAGGTCATTGCCGCATCACATACCCCACATTATCATGCATGAAGTGAGACTCACCGAGTAGCCAGGATCTGTTCCCTGCGTGTCGCTCCATGTAGCGTGGTATTGTAGAGTTCCTCAAGACCATAGAATCATGGGTTGATCCAGGAAATCGGGCACAACAATGTGTAATGATCCTGTTGGAGTCACACACCATTTGTACATTGAGGGAATGAAATTGTTTTCGGTTGCGGTACTGGGCCTCCATGGCATGTGGGACGACCAATTCCACATGGGTGCAGTCGATGGCACCAATGCAACCCGGTATGCCGCCAAGTGCATGGAATCCCACTTTTGTGTTCGTAATTTCCTGCTCCGAGCGTGGTAGAGAGATGTAGTCGTCTGCGTGCTTCAGGAGGGCATCGAGCACTTGCAATAGTGTCCGTGACAACAGTGGCTGTGAAATGCCATGCAACTGTCCGACTGTGTGCTGGTAGGTGCCTGTGGCCAGGAAGTGGAGTACAGACACCACCTTCAGTAGGGGTGGGATGGCGGTTGGGCTATCTATCATGCTGACAAGGTCAGCCTGTGTCATGTCCACAATGGCGGTTATGGTGTCCCGGTCCAAACGGTAGAGGGTGTGGATCTGCTCATCAGTGAGGGTGAACGGATGAGCTCAGAGGCGTGGGATTGCGGGCTGCCTGCGTGGTGGTAGTGGCTGTGCTGGCGGGCCTTGCTGGCCCTGCCTTGCCCTCCTCCTCCTCCTGCGTCTCCTCTGTGCGGCCGGTTGTTGTAGTAGTTGGTGTTCGTCTTCTTCTTGAAGTTGGAGTACTTGCAGTGCTATCAGGTCCCCCAGGGCCAACATCGCTAGTCCTGCCGGTAGCATTTTGGAGTGGGTGTGGTTGTGGGAGGGGGTTGGGTGTGCAATTTATGAGTTTTCAGGCTGTATAGCCTCCACCTGTGGTGATTCATTCCACCTGTGCAAGCTGCAATCCCCTTTGGGCGAGCACGTCCCGCACACAACGCTGCAATTTGACGCATGCCATCTTGCTATTACAATCATGTGTTTGATCCCGATGGCAGTGAAATATTGGTTCATATGTTCATTCTGCTATGGTCCCATTGTTTCACATACTATCTTTGCAGTCGCGAACAAACTTGTGAAGGGTCAGTGGAATGTAGTACTCGATTAACGGTGGACCCTCATGCAGCACTGTACCTCGGTTCACCGACGGGCGGGGCGTCCCATTTGTGAGTGAAGCCAGTTTGCATTTTCACACATTGCCGCACTACATGGATGAATTTGTGATTTCAAGTGGTCACAGATGCCTTTTCGACGTGATGTTGCAAATGAGGAATTCGAAGGACGGCGCTTTCGGTCTTCAGCTAGCGGCGAGGAGACGCCCACAGGTCTGACTGCAAATATAACGTTCTATTGTTTAATGTCCTTGGGACAGGGGCCATGGCGAGAATGCAATGATTGATATGAATAGTATGGGATGCGCAATAGCGTAGTGGACGATTAGGCAGGACGTTCCCAAATACATGTTACTTCACAACACTGGAATTCCGGCCTGGAGCACAGTGGATTCTGCAGACTGCATTACGCACAGACTCAATGGAAATTTCACATGTTATGTGAGTGAATAATCAGGCGTTTTCATACCGGGATGAGGGAATGATGTATGGATGCATGGACAGATGATTTAATAGAGAGTTTGCCATGTACAGGGCTTTTTGGGATCTATCCACCTCCCCTGCGCTATGTGATGCAGAGCTGCCATAGTGGGACCATCGTCTATCTGCCCTTGTTGAACCCTCCCTGTCTCGACGCGCCTTCAAACACTTGTGTCTATGCACGTTACTAATCCCATCGAATGGATTCTGTTTTGACAGACGCATGCACACAAACACTCGTTTGTAATAGTGTTTTCACCTCGATTTTTATAGTTATGATTCGCAAGTGATTTTTGGGTGGGAATAATCCTTTGGAGTGGGCTAGCATGCATATGGCTGTAGATTTAGTGTGATCATTGAATTGAGTAATACAAATCAAGTTCTGATGGCCATACTATTCTTTTTCATTTCATTTGGGTGACAGGTATCTCCTCCCCTTTTGCCGCTGCCATCTGTATGCCACTCCTGCAGTTGGCTTTTACTCCCGACACCTGCTGCTTCGAGTTAATCAGTGGAGCACCATTACGATCTTATGGGACGATCGCCAATGGGCCACATGCCCTTACGCAGTACTAGTGGCTAGGAGCAACATTTCGACCTTTCAGCTGGACTAGTGCCTACCTAATGGGACGGCCCTGCGGTTCTAGGCGCTTCCATGTTGGCTTTTTGAACGTGAATGTAGCCCCTGTGTACCATGAAGGAACAGGGCGTCACACAAGAAGAAGCTGGTCATTTATTGCGGATGCAGCCCACAATAATGAAATATATTTTGGAGTTCATGACCTAATGGCTGTATGGGCTTGGTGATTTTGTGGTGCATTAAATTTCTATTCTGATATTCACCGTGTAGCGTTCTTCTTTGCAAGTAATGTAGCATATCCCTATTTGTGGAGCGATGTATTGTGAGAAGATCTGGATTGGGTTCCGGCTTCTGAGTATAGTTGCGTGGTACTGTACTGGGCGCGTTTGCCTATGAAGCCCAGTGTGGTCAGGGATAGGGGCTACCATTATGACTGTTTTAATGATGTCATGCTCAGGGGCGGGGGATTAGCTTTTGTGTAACAGATGCCGGTCAGCCAGGTGGATTGGTGGAATGATGTGATTATCAGAATATGGCTGGTCACAGGTGCCTGTGTTTGCGTGCGTTTCTTGGAGGGAGACTGAGGTCATGTCCATTGGAATAGCTTCTGTATTCGTGCCATCTGTGCCCTGCAGCTCCCATTGGCCCCTCTTGAGATGAGCCTGGCTGCTCAGTCACTCTGCCAACTTGTGTGGTACATGCTTATGCTGATGGTTGGTTTGTTTACTGGCAGGAGTACAGGGCTGGTGCAGTCTCCCTCAGGATACTGCTTTGAATGTTGCCTTACACTGGTGTCAGTCGATGGGGGGGCCTGTTTTTGTTTGTCTCAGTTCATGTTGCTGTACTTGAACCTTCACATGCCTGTGCTGCATCAGTGCGGCAATGGTGCCATGGCAAATATGGATGGCCACTCACAAGGCACTTGGAGCCCCTAGATTCATTTGTTCGTTGGCATGCATGGGTGACTTGTACATTTCACTGGTTGCATTGTGTGACTTCATTGCACCTACGAGGAGTTGTGCAATGTGGCCAGGGAGTGGTGTACAGGCACTCAGTAGGGCCGTTTACGGTTGATTCGCGATGCCGTACTTCTCACCATGGCGGAATGGTACTTTCCGCCATGCTTGATGGCGTTAGGTACATGTCCGCTAGGGTCAGAATTCGCGTACCGTTGCGCCATGGTGGTAATTACGGTTTGGCATGGCGCGCGTGCGCGTACTTGGTGCAGTTAGCGTTGGCGTTCACTACGGTGTCGCTAATGACATCGTACTTTACGGTGACGGGTCATAATCGCACCGAGCGCTATTCGATGGCGGTATTGCATTTCCGCCATCGTTTTTCGATTTCCGCCAGGGTCGTAATGAGGGCCATTGACATTTTGGGGGGTGTGATTGATCCTGATTATAGAGGGACTGTTTCTTTACTTTTACATAATGCTGGTGCATCTGCAGTACCATTAACCAAATATGACCGAATTGCACAATTGATTTGTGAGCAAGCAGTTGTTCCCCTAGTGGTTGAAAGTAAGCAAGCCCCAGACACTACACTGAGGGGGGAAGGAGGCTTCGGTAGCACCTGGAAAAAGGTGTGGGTTCACCATCCAAACAAAAAGCCTGAGGCTCGGGAGGTGTTAAGTCAAGGTGTTGGAAGTACTTATGTTGTACTTTTGCAGAATTCTGACATGCATGTTTATATTCCCGATACTAGGCTCACACTACGAACGTAGAGCAGTATGATGGGGATAGGACTTGCCTTGCTGTGGGTGCTCCTGACCTGCCAAGCAAACGCTTTCTCTGTAAAGAATGGGTTGATACAAGATGCTACATGGACTCTGAGAATCGCATGCACTACACCTGATTCTCCAGTCCTGCGTGACAACCACAACCGCACCGTAACCTGTGAGAAAACCGCTACAAATGAGTATCCACATGGAACTGCAAGAGTTCTGGCTTGTCACATTGTCGGGCATCTTTTGTCACTGACTCATATGACTGGCGCTTATGAAATCTTAGGTCCAAATGTTTCAGTGAATGGATCCAATAATTTGTTTGATGTTTCATGTTTCTTCTGCCCCAAGAACTGCAGTGAGTGTACTCGCCAAGACTTTTTGGACAATAACTTGACTAAATGCATTTCATACAATTGTGTGTTGAAACAGCCACTGCCGGATGGTAGTATGGTGTTTGTATCTAAAACTAATTTTGTATATGGTAGGCATCCCACTTGGAGGATGGTGTTTTTCAAATCACACAAAGTAGAAACTGTGATCATGCTAGATTTCCCAGTAGTAAGACAACATTTAAATTGCAAACACGTAATGCTCACGTCTATCATTTCTGAGTTACACTTAGACATAGATTTATCACGAGGCAATGTTTCCTTATTACTACCAAGCTGCTACAAATGCAGTCAATTTATATGGTCCATCGCCAAATTGCGCGTAGCTAGGGGATTAGATTTATTGATTGCGGGAGCAGTGGGGGTGGGAACGGGAGCTTTAAATGATTTTGACACAGAAACTGTGCGCAATAAGTTAGCCACTATGGGTTCTGATGCCAGCGCTGCTATAAAACTTCTGGCCCAGTGGGGCCCTTTGATAAGCCCTACCCTGCGCAACACTGCTACAAGTATTGGCAACCACTGGAGATGGCAGAATTTTAGCTATGAAAACATTTTTTCTGCCATAGGGCAGGTCAACAAGACTGCTAAAGACACACAATGCATTTTATGGCAAACTTTGTTAAATCAGCAGGTGTTGGCTTTCCGCTCCGAATGGGGGCAACTATCCTCAACCGACTGGCACATAGAGCCACAGTTACCAGCAAAGGTATGGATTAAACCGCTTGCTTTTGATTGCATGAATAACACATGCCATGCTTTAATGCAAGTTAGTAGAACCGCTTATGCTTTAGAAATATGGTGTCCTTTTAAAGTCTTGCCTATGAAAATAACTGGTTCCTGGTGGGTTCAGCAGATACGAGGGGAGTGGTTAGACAGCCAAAACTATACCATCCACAATCACACCTGCATGCCCTGGGATCAGGGGTGGGTGTGTCCCCAAACTGGAAGGATTCCGGACCCATGCATGCATCCCATAGCAGGGGAATGCACCTGGATGCAATACCACATTAATGGGACTGACATTTTCCAGACAGATCAGCATAAAGCCTGCGTAGTTACTAATCATTCCTTACTTATTCACAACTATAGGTTATTAGGGAATCCTACAATTTTATGCGTAGATCAGGTTGTGACTATCTTAGACATTGTTACTCACACCTTATATTCATTAACCCAGTGCTCTCACGCTATGTCATGCCGCCGGTGTCTAGTCGCCGGTGGGGGCTATGGAACGCCTGGCGTTGGCGGCGCCATTAGGTCGTCCATTGTTTTCCTGTCCATTTCCGGGTTCTGCCCGCTCTAGTCTTTCTCTGTCTCCCTGGTTTCGCTACTTAAGCACCGCCCACTTCTGGGTTCGGTGCGTTGCAACTTTGTTTCTTTCCCTTGTTGCTTGCTCCGTGTGCTTTTTCCTCCGTGATTACCTTGCTGACCCTTGGGCCTCCAGTCGGCGTCTCTTCGCCGTTCTTTCTCTCTTTTTTCTCGCCCGCGGCGCACCTCCGCCGTTCTGGTTCTCCTGTCTTTCTTTCCTTTTCTCTCTATGCCGCTTGCCCTCTCCGGCTGTTTTTCCTCGTCCTCCTCTCCTGGAAACTTCTAAGGACTTACTTCGCCTCCAGAACCCTGTCCAGGATCCTTGCATCAGACGTCCTCCTTCTGACATCGGATCTGCAGTTTTTCATCGCTTCACTCTCCGGACCTGTTGGACTGTTATCTTGTTCACCGAGGGTTTTTTTAAGCATCCGCTTTTTTCCCTCGTCTATTCGGTCCCTGCGGGAAGGAAGCCTCTTGCTTCCCTGCTTGGCAGGGAATCAGGGTGGCTTCCCACCGCGGATGGCCCTACCTCTTCTCAAAGAAGAAGAAGATCGGAAAGAAGGCTAACCGCCGCAAAACTAGAGGACTCAGGTGAGGAGGAAGGGGAGGAGGTAGAGGATATAACTGATACACCTTCTAAAGCTGCGGAGGTTGACAGTTTGCAACGCCCACAGTTAAGAACCATGGCCTCTCCCGAGCAGGTGCAAGAACTGCTAACAGCTGTCCATAATCTCACTCAAGAGTTACAGGTAGTAAAGACGGAAAACACTACCCTCAGACAAAGGTTGGACCGCTTCGAGCAGTCCCGTAGTGACCTTCCTCCTATGCCTTTATCCTGTGGCAAATACGACGGATCACCCAACAAATTTAAGGAATTCATGGAGGCTTGCGTGATTTATTTCACAGTTAGACCTCAGTCTTACGCTAAAGACCAAGCCCGCATAGGGTTCCTCATCTCTAATTTGACCGGAAATGCCCTGTCATGGGCAGCCCCTTTGGTTACCAGTGCCAGTCCTCTCCTTCAGGATTATGCTGGGTTCAACGCCCAGTTCAAACTGGCGTTTGAACAACAAGAGACTACATTAGTAGCCAGTGAACAGCTACTAGATATCCGTCAGGGAAGCATGGACCTTTTGTCCTATATCTCCCACTTTAAACGGGTGGCCGCTGATGCGGGTTGGCAAAAGAATGCTCAGTACACTATTTTTCGTCGAGGTCTGAGAGAAGACCTTAAGGATGAACTTGCTAGGGTTAGCCGCCCTTCCACACTCTCGGAGCTCTGGGCTACTGTCCTTCAGCTCGATTATCGGTTATCCGAAAGACGGTCTGAGCAGCGGAGACAACGTGGGTTCCCCACTTCTGCTAACCCAGCTCCATCCTGCTCCGTTCCCTCGGGTTCAGCTAAAGATGAGCCCATGCAGATCGGAACCACCAGGGGACCTCTTACCCCCGAAGAATGGAAGCGGCGCAGAGACCTCAATCTATGCATGTACTGCAGTTCCAACACCCATGTCTTAAGGGACTGTCCAGACGTACCTCCCCGCAGGTCGGGAAACGCCATACCTCGGAACTAGTGGGGACCACTTACCGAGGGGGCTATTCCGGTCCCTACGTCTCTCTGTCTATCACACCTACCATCAACCCCTCCGAAGATAATAACCTCATGGTTATTGCAGTCCAGTTGAACCACTTACATCAGACATTCGAAGTCCTAGCGCTACTGGACTGCGGGGCAGCTGGATGCTTTATGGACGTCGTCTGGGCTGACAAGACTGGCATCAGTCGTCTGGAGAAGGAGGAAGACCAAAAGGTTGAGGGCGTTGATGGTACACCCATAAGCTCCAGTCTCATCACTCATGCTACCTCTCCCATGATTATGAAGGTTCTCCATCATACTGAGACCATCCAATTCGACTTGATCCGAGCAGCTCATTTTCCCGTCATCCTGGGGGTTTCCTGGCTCCGGAAGCATAACCCTACTATTGATTGGACCAAGAACCAACTGTCTTTTTCTTCTAGTTTTTGTAAGAAGTTCTGCTCGATACAACCCTTGGCTGCAACGATCCACACCCTTCCGGATCCTCCTACCCTGACAGATGTTCTATCCGTGAACAATATTCCTAAGGAGTGTCTTCGTTATCAGGAAGTTTTTCATGGTGAAGGTCCTCAAGAACTACCTCCACATCGGCCAGAGGATTGCCATATCACTGTGGTGCCCAATGCGGTGGTACCGTTTGGCCGTATGTTTTCTCTTTCCCTCAAGGAGAAGAGAGTTCTCAAGGACTACCTGGACTCCAATTTACAACACGGTCTCATCCAACATTCCCACTCTCTTGCAGGGGCATCTCTGTTTCTTGTTACGCAAAAAAGGTTCGGATGAATTAAGACCGTGCATCGACTACCGGGGCCTCAATCAAGTGACAGTAAGAGACTGTTACCCCATGCCTCTCATGAAGGATATTCTAGAGGCGGTGCAGGGAGCATGGATCTTTTCAAAGATCGACCTTCGAAGAGCCTACCATCTTCTGCGCATCCATCCTGGGGACGAATGGAAGACTGCGTTCCGGACTCTGTTCGGTCATTACGAGTACTGTGTAATGCCGTTTGGCTTGGTCAATGCGCCGTCTATCTTCCAGCGCTTTATGGACAGAACATTCTCTGATCTTCTTTTTCATTGTGTCATAATCTACCTCGATGATATCTTGATATACTCAAAAACTGCACAGATCCATAGTACTCATCTCATCCAAGTTCTTAAAAGGCTACAGGACCACCATCTCAAGGCCAATGTAGAGAAGTGTGTCTTTGGAGTTTCTCAGGTAACCTACCTTGGTTTTATCCTTTCCGCGGAAGGCATCCGCATGGACCCAGCTAAGACCAAAGCTATTTTGCATTGGCCTACTCCGGAATCAGTGAAGGATATCCAGAGGTTCCTTGGTCTTGCAAATTTTCATCGCAAATTCATTCAGGGATTCTCGGAGACGGTTCTCCCTATCTCCAGGCTACTTAAGAATACTTCCAATCCTTTTTCCTGGACTCAAGAAGCTGATCTATCCTTCTTACTGTTAAAGGAGAAGTTTTGCTCTGCCCCCATCCTCCGGCAACCGGACCAAGGATTAAGATTCATTGTGGAGACCGATGCCTCGTCAGCTGCCTTGGGTGCAGTTCTCTTACAGGAGCATGCTGGACTCGAATACCCAATAGCCTATCTTTCCAAGACCTTGAATGTCAGTCAATCACATTACTCCGTCATTGAGAAGGAGCTTCTGGCCATGAAGACTGCTTGTGAAGAATGGCGACATCTTCTGCAGGGGGGCATTCACCCATTTGAGATAAGAACGGACCACAAGAACCTCAAGGTCCTGCAGAATATGGAGTGTGTCAATTCACGCCAGGCACGGTGGGCCCATTTTTTCTCTCAATACGACTTTCTCCTGACCTATCTACCGGGATCTAAGAATATCCTAGCAGATGCCCTTTCTCGAAGGCCATGTTCCGGTGGCACAACCAGAGACCTTCCCAGTTTGCTTCTTACGGATGTAAAATTCATATTTACTGTAGATGCCTTTTGGAGAGGGTACGTAAAGGCACACAGTCTGAGGGTCTTCCCCTTACCGTTCTCCACTCAGATGACATCACCATCCAGAATGGCCTGGGATTCAAGCAACAACGTCTCTACCTGCCCGATTCCCAGACTCGACGCACCGCACTAAGATGGTGCCACGACGATCTTGCTGCTGGTCAAAGGGGGGTGAAGAATACTCTGGAACTTCTTCGACAGAGTTTTTGGTGGCCAGAAATGTCTAAAGAGGTGGACTTGTATGTTCGCTCCTGCCCTATATGCTGTAGATCTAAGCATTCTACCCAACGACCCATTGGTTACCTACAGCAGAGTGAGGTACCAAAGAGACCCTCGAGTAATATCTCAACGGACTTCATTGTGGAACTGCCTGCTTCAGAGGGATGTTCCTGTATTATGGTCACGGTTGACTGTTTCTCAAAAATGGCCCATTTTACACCCTTGGCTGGGTTACCCACGGCAGCGGAGATGGCAACCGTGTTTGCCAGAGAGATCTTCCGCCTACATGGCACTGCCAGTAGAATTATCTCGGACAGGGGTTCACAATATACGTCACGCTTCTGGAGGGAACTTTGTAAGAGGCTGGACATTGACCGTGCCTTATCGTCAGGTTTCCATCCCCAAACCAATGGACAGACAGAAAGGACAAATGCCACTCTGGAGCAATATCTACGTTGCTTCACCAACAACCAGCAGGACAATTGGGTTAGCCTTCTCCCGACTGCGGAGTTTGCCTACAATAATTCTGTTCACAGTGCCACTGGTCTTAGTCCTTTCTACTGCTCTTATGGGTATCATCCCAGCTTTACTCCTTCCTTGTCTCTTGCTCCTTCTACTGTTCCTTCTGTGGACTTTCTTCTCCTCACTTTGCAAGAGGCCCATAAGACTGCCATCGATAGTCTACGGGCTCGTAGCCGGCGCTATTGTACTCAGAGTAACCCCAAGCGCTTGCCCTCCCCCGCTTGGCAGAAGGGGACTAAGGTATGGTTATCCACCAAATACCTCCCGCGTTGGCTTCACCCCTCTAAGTTGTCTCCCATACTACGCAGGATCAACCCTGTTGCCTATCGGCTTTCTTTGCCCAAACACATGCACCGCTTGCACCCTGTTTTTCATTCCTCTCTTTTGAGGGAGTTTAGGCCAGATCCCTATCACCGCTCCATTCCGGCTGTACCGCCCCCGGTTGCTTTGCCCCCGAAGGAGTATGAGGTGGCCTCCGTTTTGGACTCCCGCTTGTGGGGTGGTCGCCTGGAATATCTCATCCATTGGAAGGCGTACCCCCATTCTGAGGATTCCTGGGAACCTGTCTCCCATGTCCATGCCCCGTCTTTGGTTCAGAGGTTTCATCGTCTCTTTCCGGGCAAGCCGGGGGGGCTCTCCATTGGAAGGGGGCATACCGTCATGCCGCCGGCGTCTAGTCGCCGGTGGGGGCTATGGAACGCCTGGCGTTGGCGGCGCCATTAGGTCGTCCATTGTTTTCCTGTCCATTTCCGGGTTCTGCCCGCTCTAGTCTTTCTCTGTCTCCCTGGTTTCGCTACTTAAGCACCACCCACTTCCGGATTCGGTGCGTTGAAACTTTGTTTCTTTCCCTTGTTGCTTGCTCCGTGTGCTTTTGCCTCCGTGCTTACCTTGCTGACCCTAGGGCCTCCCGTCGGCATCTCTTCGCCGTTCTTTCTCTCTTTTTTCTCACCCGCGGCGCTCCTCCGCCGTTCTGGTTCTCCTGTCTTTCTTTCCTTTTCTCTCTATGCCGCTTGCCCTCTCCGGCTGTTTTTCCTCGTCCTCCTCTCCTGGAAACTTCTAAGGACTTACTTCGCCTCCAGAACCTTGTCCAGGATCCTTGCATCAGACATCCTCCTTCTGACATCGGATCTGCAGTTTTTCATCGCTTCACTCTCCGGACCTGTTGGACTGTTATCTTGTTCACAGAGGTTTTTTTTAAGCATCCGCTTTTTCCCCTCGTCTATTCAGTCCCTGCGGGAAGGAAGCCTCTTGCTTCCCTGCTTGGCAGGGAATCAGGGTGGCTTCCCACCGCGGACGGCCCTACCTCTTCTCAAAGAAGAAGAAGATCGGAAAGAAGGCTAACCGCCGCGAAACTTCTCCAGAGGACTCAGGTGAGGAAGGGGAGGAGGTAGAGGATATAACTGATAAACCTTCTAAAGCTGCAGAGGTTGACACGCTACTCTGCATGCCGAGCTCACGCATCTGCTTAACTGGACTCTACCCTATGGGGTAATTACTGCCCGGCTTCAAGCTATTAGACAATTTGCTCAAACTGCTTGGAACGATTTCCAAACGCTAGCTACCTCAGTTATCTCTGCAGAGTGCAAGTTGATGATAGACAGGAATCAATTAATTAAAACTGCTGACAATCTGCAATCGGTTGCTACTCACCACTGGCGGAATGTATTCACTGGATGGTCTCCCTCCTCCACTAAGCTGCTTATTATAATGTTGCATCCATTGCTATGGCTGCTGATTTCCCTAATATTTATTCTTATCACTTTCATTGGGCTCTTGCGCAGAATGTCTTTCCTCTATAATAGAATGACTGCGATAGAAAAACGATTGATCGGCCTACAGCACACCGTACATGCTTCTAAATCATGGCACTGAGTCAGCATTTTCAAGCCTCACTTCGAAAGGGGTGGAATGTCATGAAAGGCCTCTAGGCACTTGCAGTAAGCTGCACTTGCACTAACCTACTGAGCTATCTTGTGTATATTTAGAGCTTATTCGAAGTGTGGAGGAAAAATGCTCAACCAGCCAGGCCTCTCGGACTGAGTGAGCCAGCATGCTTGCGAGGGGTTAACTGCGAAGGCCCTTCTTGAAGACATAAACATCTAGCTTTGCAAGAAGCTCTGCACAGCCTTTAGGAGCCAGGCACAGCCTTGCTCATCTTCGCTCTGCGAGTCAGGTGCACTGATAACACAGGAATGTCAGGCCTTCCCAAAACAGCGTACTGGGAGCCTGGGAGCCAAGACTGGCTGTTTCCAGTCTTGTAACTTTCCAGGCGAAAACATGTTTTGCCACATAAAGGATGGGCCCAGAAGATTCTCGAAGAGCTAGTGCATCATAGTGATTGACATACAGCCCCTAATAAGAGAACCTTACCTGGGCTAGCTAGGGAGGGACTCATCCTGGGCTGTTGGTGAAACGCGCGCACGAAGAGGAACAGCGCCTGGACGACCAGCCTTGAACTAGAGGGCCGAGACTCCTAGCATCACATCCCCGCTCTGGTGCAGGCCTGTGAGGGGTTTGGCCAGTACCCCCCTCCCTTCTCGAGGGGTGCCGGGCACTTGGAGTGGCGAGGGTCCTGGGTGTGATTCAATCGTGTCTTCATCCACGATATTTAGGAGCGTAAGATCAATAATTGCATATTCATCTGTGATTGATAATTGGAATTATTCAGCTTGCACTTTCATTCCCATATTATTGTATAACGCTGCTTAATTCTCATTGGACACTGTAGTAATAAATGCAAGCATCAAAGCTTCTGTGTCATTGGCTTTCCTCCAGACTGAGTTCACTGTGCTTCGCATAGATACTTACTTGTGTGGGAAGGTGATTAGGAGTGATTATTGCACTAAGGGCTGGCCCCAGGGAAGGGAGCGGGATCCCCCTTTTCACTACACCGCTGCATCGACAAAGACAATTAATTCAGCACATTTCACTCATCATTAACATCTCCCAAGTCCAGTGAGAACAAAGAGAACACTGCTGCTCACTCTCATACACTTTATGAGGTATTTGCATGTTCCAAAGGAAAAAAAGTTAAAGTGGCTCCTTATCCGAACATGCAACAACAAGTAAGCCAAAATAAAAAAGTTAAAAAAAGAAAATGAGAAATCTAAGGAAAAAAAGTAGAACTCAAATACAAAGAATTTCATAAATAAAATAAGCATAATGATGATATCGAGGAAATACCTATAACAAGTAACAATGGGAATACATCACAGCAAGCTCTAAAAAATTGGATGGTTAACCCTTAGGCAAAATAAAATATAAACCAACCATGATCATCACTCCTTCTGATGAGGAATTAATGAACTTATCTAAATATTCCACAAATACAATTCTTGAAATAACTGAAAATGAGAGATACTCCTCTAGCAGTGATGATGAATGTGAGAGATCTAGCCGGGAAAGACAAGTAATGATTGAAAATACCCCAAGCCCCAATGTGAAAGCCAACCCCAGGAGTGCTCTTATACTCGAACAAAGAAAATGAAAAGATGATACAAACACAGGAAACAACCAAGTCAAAGAGTATAGCAATTGATTCAAATAATAAGAAACTTCAGAATCATGAGAAGGATACTAACATAGGAATTCCAGAAGCTTTGAATACTTTGGATGTCAAATCTAAAAATCTAGACACTGAAGAGGAATACAGCAAAGATGAGAAAATAAGCAGGGCTGATACCCTAATGATAACCATGATCGACAGAGCAAGAAATTACCCATTTCCTAATTGAACTAATATATTGACAGGATTTTTTTCAACAGACGAATGAAAACAAATCGAGTCACGAGATATAGAAGCAATCTATATAAAAACATGAGAACATGGATATACCAATATTAACTAACCCCTCTTTTATTGTAAAGGAAAAAAATATGAAAGTGCAAAGATGCTGTGATTGAACTCGCATTCGAAATATGTGCCGAAAGATCATATACCACCACACACAACAGGGACGAAATCAACCAATGAAGAGAGAACAACATCTGTAAATGAATTGTGAAGGACCGAAAGGAAATTTACAAAGATAAGTCTACTCTGCACCACATAAAGACAGATCTTCCTTGTCAAATGGTCTTGGCTCCAAAGAGCAATTGAGAAGATGAACCATGACTAAACTAGAGCCAACCAAACCAAATCAATTTAAAGCAATCATATGGAACACAACAGGATTAACCCATCTACTGAAAACAAATCCCGAATGCTCTCTTGTAATCTATTATTGCTACAACAAACATTGATCACATCGCAGCCTGAAATTCCAAATTATGAATTATGCTGGAATCCAGCAATAAAACAAGCAAGGGAAGACATATGGCAGGATTAATAGTGGCACTATGCCTTGACTCTGGGGGTAGAATAACTCAATGGTTAACACCTCACCCCTGTATACAAGTCGTGAAATTAGAATTTGAATCTAAAAATCATCCATTAACCAATCATGTAGATGTTTTAAATCTATATTGGAACACCTCATTAATCTTGGATACTATCTTTATAAAGCAAATAACAGATATATTATATATTATTCAAAATAAACCCATACAATGCACAATACTACTTGCTGCTGATCTAAACACAAATTGTTCAGCAAAAAATTTCAATTTAACCGTCTAAAGGGAAAGCATGGATGAAATTAATGGAAGAGACTAATATCATCATTCTTAATGGAACTGTGTCTGGATCATCAAGTCTAAAACCCACCTGGAAAAGAAAGGAGATAAACTCCATAAAAGGTTATGCGTTTATATTGTCCCAAGATTTAAGTGAGATCTACTATTCATTTAAAATAATAGATTCTTCACAGAGCGATCCCAACATTCTCGAAATAATCTGGAATTTTACGACTACACCCAAAAGACCATTGTACGCCGGTAACATATTCTTAAATAACGGCCGAAACAGACTTAAATGGTCCCCTGCAAAAATAGATCAACTGTTGCTAAAGCTTACTCAAGAAAACATCCATCTAACCAAATAATCAAGTCCAACTGATATAGTATCATACAATCATTTCCTAGCCCTCTTCCATGACCAAATTCGGCCCAGTAGATGACCGGATCTTATCTATAAACATTTAGTCGAACCAAAAATGTAAATGTTAAAATCACAAATGAAACAGAAACTGAGAACGACATTGCTCATGCCAGAGGGAATATGAATAAAATAATCAAAAAAGATCAAATCAAAGTACAAAAATCAAATAAAACAAATAATAGCAGAACAGAAACAAGAAACAAATGAAAATATGCTGAAAGCACTATGCTCTAAATCAAGCGCTCGAATATGGCAATAGCTAAAGAATACAAACAACAATGGAAACAAATCACTTCTTCTAAATGCAATAAGTGAAAAGAATTGGTAGGTATAATAATCTATTTCAAAATACAAACAAAAACCTTGAACTAGAAAATAATCCATATCATTTAATGGAATTAAAAATAGATCGACTCTATGTTCAAATAGAAATTAAAAAAATTAAGTACATCACGAGCGCCAGGGCCTGATGGGATTTCAAATGAAGTATTAAAAAACAGAAAAACAGAGAAATGGGCGGAAGTACTTTTCAATATACATCAATCAGTACTAAAGACTAGAACCATCAATATGGAAGGAATCCGCTTTGATTCCCATATTTAAAAAAGGAGATAGTAGCAATCCAGCAAAATACAGACTGATAGTGCTCCTTGATACAGCAGGTAAAATCTTTCCCAGATGCGAGGGACCTAAAACAATGACTCACTACATTGAAACATCTTGATCAAAATCCAGAAGTATAACAGGCATTGGTATGAGCGCTAACCTAATAACTATGTCCATATTAAAAGAACAAGCAATAAAATCGCGAACGCCCCTTTACATTGCATTCATTGACTTTCCTAGAAGCTTTCGATTCAGTACGTAGAGATAAAATGTGGAACAAATTACAAAAAACTGAATGTTCAAATTATAAACTAAGCACAATTCTACAAGTCTACACTGGTACTAGCATAAGAATCAAACTGGACGAAAAGGGCGGTTGTCTGAACCTATATCTATCTCCCTCGGATTGAAGCAAGGCTGCATACTTGCAGCCACTCTTTTTAATTTCTATATAAGTGATATAGGCATAGATCCTCCGAGCCGGAGGAGCCTGAGAAACTTGGAAAGAAAAACCGCAGCATTTTCAAACACAATAACATTGTATTTATGTTTGCAGTAGCTTCAAAAGCTACCGCAAACATAAATACAACGTTTTTAAAGCTACAGTTTTATTTCTAAGTTTTCCGGGCTCCTCCAGCCCGGAAAACTTAGAAAAAAAAACGCAGCTAGTGTTTATTTTTATTAAAAAATAGCACTTACCGAGATGCAGCTGCAGCTTTTCTGCCTGTAGTCTCCGGTCTCCGTCCTCCGAGTCCCGGCACCAATGAAGGAAAAGCCACCCAGTGGTAGCTTTTGTTTACTACAGCTGGCTGGCTTTTCCTACATTAGTGCCGCAAAAGCCAAAGCAATCACAGCGGCGGGCATCCATTTCACAAAATGGCTGCCCCCATGTGCTTCCCTTTGAGCTTCATTTTCTCAAAATTTTACATAGGGACTTAAAAAAAAAGAAAAGTGGCAATCGATTTTTTTTATTATTGCCCATCTTTTATTGCAATAAAATGTTTTGGGCGAACCATTCCTTTAAGCCAGTTCATCAACAGTCCCAGTGACTCTCTTGTACTTAAGAGATACAATGCAGAATAGTTAAGTCACCCTCTTCATCCTAACTACTTTGGCACCCAAAGGACCTAAATGCAGCCCCTTTGTCATAAATCTTTATGACCCTGTCCATGCTGTGACCCCATGATCCCTCCTTTAGCATCTCCTGAATGATAGCGCCCTAAAACAGGTGCTCATTTAATTTTTCTCTGGCACATGCAACATAGCTGTTATGTTCTCCATATCAATTATGTTCCCAGCCTTATTCACACAGTCTCTCTCATTAGGCAAGGACTCACTTTTCCACTTCATTATCAAACAAGCTCTGCCTGCCAGCAGCAGAAAATGTGCCGTGTGCAGAATGGAAACCCAGCTTTCTTTCCGCTTCTCCAAGCCAAAAAGCACCAACATCGGGTCCAATTCTCTGTGTACCATTTCTACCCTCTTGATCCATCTCAAAACATCCCTCCAGAATAGATGAACAACACTACAAGACCACCACATATGTCAATAGCCAATAGACAGCCCTCTCCCCACATGCACTCCAATAGTAGGGGCTTACTGGTGAAAACATCCCAGAGAGCCTCACCCGATCATAATGCATCTAGGCAAAAGAGTTTAATGCCAAGTAACTGTTAAGATGGATTTCTGAACTCTGACCTGGAGGGGCAGAGGTTCAGAAGGCCAGCCTAGTTTCTAGGAACAGGGCAACCTCTGGTCAAGCCAGACCAATCTGGGTAGCTATGGCAGGAGGTCAAGACTAGGTCTCAGGAGCGGTGAGGGTGACTGAAGGAACTCAATGAGCACACAAAGCAAGGACACTTACAAATTACTCCATACAGGTGTTATATCCAAAATATAGACAAATTTATTACAAGGCCTTTGTAACATAGACCATAGCAAAAGAATCACGGTAACACTAGGTAAACCAGCATAACACTATCAACACAATGTATATACACGACCATTGGGGAGTAAAGGGGTTAAATACACTAAATATGTCGACAACCTAGATGCGAAGGAAACTGGCAGTGCAGATAGCCTTCAGGCCCCTTTCGACATCGACAACACACCTAACTAAGAGGCAGTCCAAGCCCTAAGAAGAGACAAGCCTTATGCTCAATAGTACATGCAATGCAAGCACACGCAGTGTTCCAATTGACAAAATAGGGTCTCTTCAGGGGTCTCTAGCAGCTCAGGAAGGTGGATGAGGCGATGAAGAACAAGTTCCCACTATTCAGGGAGGACCACCATCTGAAGGCAGAGGCAGTTCCAGAGAGCAGGATGGAGTCGTTAGTTCTCAATAGCAGTGGAAAGGAGAGGGACCCCAGGGGCCCTCTTGCGTAACAGGGGCCCTTGGTGCCAGGGGCCACCGGTTAGTGTTGTAAGTACTCACCGGTCCCAGATGCACTTGGACCCAAACTTCACCCATTTAGTCCACTCGGGTTGCAGGTTCGAACGTGACAAAAGGATGTCCCTGCGGCTTTTAGATCCTGAGTTACAGCGATAATTCCCAAACGGGACAGTGGCGATTTCTTTGCTCCAGGTGGATGAATCGACCCAGTTTCACTGCAGCAGGCTTCAGCGGTAAGAGGGTCACAAATGCAGCGTACTGGCAAAAGACGTTGCCGTGGCAGGGTAACATGGTAACCGCGTTTACTCCGGCCCCGGCGCACTCGTCCCACTTCAGACCTGGGAATGCCAAGTGTACAAAATTTGGTGTGAGGGTGCCGGGGACACAGAGCTAGCAGTTTACCTAGTTTCGAGGGCCTCCTCGAAACGACAGCGGAGACAGAGCAAAGGTCCTGCGTAAGCGGGTCAGCCCACTGGTTGGCCCAGGGACACTTCTGAGAAAGTTTACTTGCAGGTTTTGGTGAAGGTGCCGAGAATAGTTGGTCCCACTATTCCAATGGGTTGAAGCGTCTTCGCAGACCTTCTAGGACGACCAGATGCAGAGGGGTCCCACGGGACGACAGCGGGCTCAAGGTGCCAAACCTTCCAGCGGGTCACCAGCGGTTCTTAGACTCGGCTTTATAGTTGCAGGATACTTGGATCCTATCCTTTGTTCAGTGAGAACTCAGGAAATAGACATTGAAGGGGTGTTTTTGGCCTTGTCTTATCAAAAGTTCCCTTTATGCCAAAACGAAGAGGCCCCAATGGGAGATCTGCTCACAAACACACACTCCATACATGGACCAATCACAGACCACGGTGGTCCCAGTCATTCAGGGCACTCCAGACTCTCTGGCACCCAGGATGTGTATTGGACTCAGACGTTCCAGCCCACATCCTGGAGGCACACACACAAAGCATGCAGAAGCCCACGAAAGCATTGGGTTTCGCGGGAAAGTGCATGACCAAATAAGGACTGACCCAGGTCAACTCGACCTGGGGAAGGTGAAGGGGCAACATGGCCAAAGGGCCAGACAAAGAACCTCGTGGCATGGCCATTTTGGAGTCAGGCCACCTATTCGTGCAAAACGCAGTTAACGTGGTTAACATGGCAGGAAAGGGTTAAAAATATTGCAAAAAGATAGCTGCCACCAGTCCTGTCCATGACCCACCTGCACAGTTCATAAAAACTCCAGTGAGAGTATCTAGGGCCTTTGGAAAGTGGCTATAGACCCAAGTGTGCTGTATCGTAAGATACATTGCACACTTGTTACATGTTGCACAAAAGTTGCAACACGGGAAAAGGACTAAGGGAAACTAATTCTCCCAGTACTGACTGTCTTAAGGGCATGTCAGTTTCCCCATAAAAAGCGAGCGAAAGCCCCGAGGAGTGCAGCTGAAGATTGTGCTTCTCTGGCAAAGTCAGTAAATGTAACTAAACAACAGCACACAGTTTGGGGGGTGTAGAGATGGAGGGAAAATTACATGCAATTATGAAATCCTTCCCAACAGTAACTTATACTGACGGGCTACTGATATTTTATGGGCTCTCCCACTGTCCCTCTTCCAGTTCTATCCCTAAATCCCATTCCCATTTACCCCTGAGCCCCTCTGCTTCATGGACCCTAGCTAGGACCAGGGCAGCATAAATCCCAGAGGTTAGGCACATAGCTGTTTTGTGATATTTGTACCCTTTCAATCTGTGTCAATTCCCAATGGAAGCTATTCCCCAATTTTCCGGCCGTCACCTACCTTTCAATTGTAGGTAAAGAAATACAGACATCTTTCCAATCCTGAGGCACTCATCCAGTTGCTGAATAGTGACAAATGTACCTACCTGCCACACTTGTCCATCCCTTTCAAGCCCGCCCTAAAACCACTGTTGAAACCTCAACAGCTCTGGGAAGTCCTCCTTGATTGGTGGCACCCGTATGTGGGTCAGTGGAGTGGGCCAAGACGTAACCCTTTGCATACCCTTCTGAGTTTTCCAGATGTCCCAAATCATCCACAATAGGGAGTGGGCCAAAACCCTCTTCAGCAAGGACTGCTGTGGCACCCAAAGCCACTCGCCCACTGTGACAGATCTCAAACAATAATTTTCCAGAAATATCCATTGTTTAGCGGTGTCATCCTAAAATTGTATTGCATTGTATTCGTTATTTATACAGTGTTCTTTCCCCATTTGAATGGCTTCAATGTGCTTTATGACTGGAGCGCCCTCGGTGACCGAAGTCAATTTGTAGAAGGTTCTAAGAGTTTAGATTAAGAGGTGCTTCTGTGGATTTTCTCTGGTTTAGGATTTAGGTCACTGGCTAGTCTCCAGTAAGCAGCCCAGAGGTCCGGCACGTGGGTGGGCGCTGTTGGTGGTTTGGGATAGAGTTCTATTGTTGAAGATTCGATGTGTGCCCAGCTATACAAAATTTTATTTTCGTTGCTAGTCGGTGTATGCTAGTGGCAGAGGTGTTGAGATACGTCAAGGGTTTCATTGTGGACGGCTATGTTCGCTGCTAAACCGGATTGGCATAGCCATAGCTGCATTCTATGGTGCATGGATGGAAGGCCGTGCCTGCGGCTTGTGTCCACAGAAGTGGTGTAAGGTACATGTACCGTATGCTTTGAAGTAATTCAGCTCAGCGTTCTTTTTCTGTGTCCAATGTAGACAGCATGGTCTCGTTATTGGTGGTGTCTCTGGATGGAAGGTCTGAGAAGCAGGGCGAGTCCCAGAGGGGGGGGCGGTTTGGGGGATGTGGAGGATGATAGGGGCAGAGGGAGGACAACTGTGAGGGCAAAGGTTTGTTGTTGAGTGCCTTTGTGAAAGCAATGGGGGAGGGGGCACACCTAACAAAGCATACTACAGTAGGAAGAAAGGTGCTTTAGAATCTGGATTTCGGTATTAGGGGGCTAACAACAAATGGTTAAATCCAGTGGCACCTGGATTTGGGAACAGCAGGGTGGTGGGAGAGACACCTTACTGGAGTACAGCAGTAGACACTAAATAGACTGGCACCTAGATTTGAAGGCAGTGAAGTACAGTGGTACTTGGGTTTGGAACACCTGTATAATGGGAGAAAACACCTAATGGGTCTTTTTAACAGTCAAATACAGTTGCACCTAGGTTTGGGACACCTGGATAATGGGAGAAAACTCCTAATGGCCTTTTCAGACAGTCAAATACAGCAGCACCCGGGTTTGGGACACCTGGTTAAGGAACAAGTTACTTACCTGTAACTATTGTTCTCCAGCATGGGTCTGGCATGGACTCACATGCCCATGAACAGTCCCCATCGGCAGGCCCGGAATCCTCGGCAAAAGAAAAAACTGTTTCACTCTCACCCACAAATTGCACCCCTCCTTCAAACCAATCACTGTCTTCCGGGCCACACCATAGGAGAAAACAGGGCCCTCATTTGAGATGCCAGGCATTTCCAGAGGTTTAAGATTAATTCTAAACCTTCCAGCCATCACCTCTTTGTTTTGCTTTTTCATTCACAGAATAAAGCCTGAAGTTACTGTTCTACAGATGTAGCTTAAAGAGATACCAGTGGTATGTGTTTTGGGCAGGGAAAGGCCAGTAGTGGCTTGAAATGACCGTAAGAACTAGCATGGTCAGCACAGTCAATGGGCGGTTAAGTAACCAAACAACACCCACAGGCTATGTGTCCCTCCTCACATGCCATCTCTCTCCTATCCTTACTAAACCCATGACAGTAGTTTCGGTTTATAGCAGTGTTTTCATCGCCACTTAATAGTCAAAACTAAAAAAGGCCTGAACAAATAGACCTAAGTTAATGCCAGACCAATGTACAGATTATAGGACCATTGGAATTTTGGAGTGACAGGATCCCATTTGTGAGGGTTCTCTATTCTGAGCTTTATTGGTTTTTTCTATTCCAAATGATGTTTTCTCTCTCATAAAGTACTCTCCACCAAACAAGCATCACAATTGCTTCCCTGTGACTGGTGCGTTTATTAGAGTCTTTTTTGTATTGCTGTCTGGGGCCTGACATTTCACTCAAAATAGATTTTAGTCCAGCCCTGGATGCCACTTTACTCTCTACAGGGAAGGCTTGACACCTTTCCAGGATGACAGGGTATACCCACAGTGGATAGGATGGGAACTGAGTACCTCAAGGGGATCTCTACATTGCTGCAGTCTTTTCGATCTCAAGCAGACAGGGTATGGTGACATACAGAGCTGATGAGTAAGGGTCTGTACACGGGAAGAAGGTTCCCACCATCTTGAAAATGCCTAGCCCCCACACCCATCCTGTGACCCCTTAAAGCCTAATTCACTCAAGGCACTTTAGGGGCTGACATCAGGAGGAAAACACATTGTTATAGCATTAGGATTGGCCCCTTACAGAAGGATTGGAATGGAGCAATCACAATGGCAAAATGACAATATGAGAAGGTAAAAGCCTCCTTCAAAGAATCATCTTTGAGTCATCATTAAAGAACCATCTTGAAGAGGATTTTGCTGGAACCTTGTTTGGGTAAAATATGCCTGAAGTCCTTAACAATTGGGGGGATGATATGTATTTCCAGGAAGGGTTCAGGCCTTCCCCCTACCCAATTCAGTCTGACATTTGAAGTGAGCTGATGCTGGAAAGCATGACTGCTGCTTGTACTGGTACCCAAGATTCTGCCTGCTGAAGTAGCAAACCTGCAAGTGTCTAGCCCAGTGGAGGTTCTTACAACACCCAGTGATAAAAAAAATGCTTTGTCTGGCTCTATTTATAACTTCTCTATTTATAACTTTGAACAATTTTGAGCCGCTTTGACTGTCTTCAAACTCGTTCTAGTTACATCAAAGTACCAAATCAGATGCCTTTTACACTCTGTGCTTTGTACCACTTTAAACTGCTATACGTCAGATGAACCACACATTGCCACCTGTTCCAAGCATCATTGTTGCAGCTTGTTGAACGACACAGCTCTGTCAGATCCAGTTGAGTAACCTTACCACTGAAGTAAATCGCCACATCAGGACCCTGTCAAACTTTAGAGCTGTGTGGATACCAGCACTGCCCCTTGCTAAATGGCACCACAATCCGGAATTCCATTGAACCAGCCCTACCAACTCAAACCTGATTAAATCCAAGAGAAAACACAGAGAAGAGTTCCTGAAAGAAGATATTACTGTATCTACAGTGACTCTGTCCTCCTAGGCATGTTTATTTGGCCCTAGTGACATTCAAGACCACACTTAAACCCTTCAAGAAATATTCATGAACTTGAACTTGATATAATGACTATTTACCTGCACACTCATGTGTATCACAACCCAGAGGACCCCTTTTGTATTTGTATTTATTGAATTTTATATAGTGCTTTCAACCAAAGCGCTTTAGAGAAAACAATATGCATTACATAACATAAGCAATGTTGGAACATTTCAGAATCATGTAGCAAAGAACAATATTCAGAACAATTTACAAAGAAACAGTCAGTAATACAAACTTGCGCACTGTGGGACGGTGTTCAGAATCAGCCGTTAACAGTCAGGCAGGTGACTGAAGTACGTGCATTTTTAAAGATGAGCAGAAGGAGGAGTAGGTAGTAATGGAGCGGAGAGAGGGAGGGAGAAGGTTCCAATGAAGAGGAGCAAGAAGTTGGAAGGATCGGAAACGGGATTGTGCACAAGTATTTTTAATCTTAATTTTTCTAGAAATTCTATTGGATATTTCTTTTATGTTGGAATTTACTGTACTATTGCCGTTCATGATGATTCCATGCTGGCTGACACCCTTCTGAATATGATGGCCTGTCCTCCTCCAATGCTATCCTGAGGAGGCAAAGGAGGTATACCAATTATGTTACGTTTTTAACAGCTTCATGATTGGGATCACTGCTGTTTTAGTATTAGAGTGGGGCTGTGTAGGAGTTTAGAAACCACTATTCATCCCTGTACTCCCACAGAGCAGTAGTCATTTCATCACACTGGTGGCAAGTGCTTAGAATCCAGTATGGATGGCTACAGTTTAGTCTGGTAAAATGAAATAACTATGCATGCAATGTCAGAAACACTGAAAGGTAATTTGTGCACAATGGAACTGAACGTGGACACTGCGAAGAGATTAAAAGTTAGTGTCTTTCATGATCTGTGTGAGGAACGTGCATGCAAATCAGTGTCCAAGCTTTTGATAAAGCAAGGGTGATTGAGGAGCCACTCTGGATAGGTAGTGATCTTGAGGCCCAAAGCAAGGTACCCATTTCCGTGGGGGTGTAGTAGAAGATGGGAATAGCAACAAATAGAGCTGTTCCCACTAAACTTTCCAACAGGGTCTGGGTAGTGTGGTTTCCTAAAGTTCCCGATTCTCAGACAGGTCTCAGCGTAGTCTCAGTGCAACTGAGTTTGCTACTAGAACGATCCTTCTGGATGAGAGGAAGGTAATAGTAACAGAACAGATTCAGAAAGATGAGACACAGAGGCAGAGAGCTTGGGTGATGTTAAACAAGGTACAGCTTGAGGAGGAGAGGGAGGCTTGCAGACATAATTCTGGTGAGCAGGGAAGTACTTCGAGCCAAGGCAGCAGGGATAAAGCCAGGTGCCAGCTCTCCAAAGATATAGTACACGCCTAGCTGAGGTGGTGAATGACAAATTAAATTGGTTTGCTGCACTAGACTTAGCCTTCCTCCAGCATGTGAATGAGGGACAGCCGGGTGCTGCCCTGATGATCCCTTGAAGATCAAGGGTACTGTTGCTATCATTCTGCCGGCTCCCTAGGGGAGTCCCATTTATTACATAATTAAATCAGCCATCCTCTAGAAGTTTTGAAGAACCCAAGAGAAATAACCTGTGTGTTTTAGAGAACATTTGAAAAATGGGAAAACATACTTTCAAGAATGTATTTAACTCATTTGTCTTTTTATGTATCTGAATTGGTGGGTGACTGGAAACAAAGTTGACATATTTGAAGGAATGTTTAATTTGGTTTCATACAACCATATTATTAAAAATTGTGCGAGGAGTACTCGACGAGCGCTGTTCTGCTGTGCGAATCTCTGCATGTATCTTTCAATCTGAACTTTAATATCATCCTACGCTTGGAAGCAACTATTTGATAAAATGTTGCATTTTTTTGGCAACTTTTTTCTTTCCTTGCCTACAGCTCCACCCACTTATGCCGACACCCTTAAAAGCAGACAGGCGCGCGCTTCGAGGAGTGCTCGACAAGTGCTGTTTGGCAGCTTGGTAGCAAGGTAGGCAGTGCAATCCTTCACTCCACAGTCGAACAAACACCTTTTACACCAACATTTTACTTAATTCTTTCCACCCTTTCCAAATTCTATTGAGTTATGTACAGCCTAAAGACAGCTATGCCACACATGTAAGCGCACTTTGCAAGCCTTCAACATCATCCATTCCTCCGGCGGTAATGACTTTGCGGGCAAAGACCATACCGCGCTCTAAATACCTCTCTGCCAACATCATACCTTACTGGCGAAAAAGAATCTTGAAACTGTTCTTTCCCTCAGTATCAACAACCTTTACAATCGCCCTTCCAACCGGCACCAGATATGGTGTCGAATCAATCTCAAACCACATAAGAATTACTAGAGCCTATGCCGATTCTGCAATACCCATTGATTCAAACCAACCAACCATACCAACGGACAGTCGGTCCTCAGCAGAATCACAAAAAGTACATACAGCGCCTGCCGCCTGATGCCAAATCAGTCACCTTATTTATGGAAGCAATTGTTTATAACTTCAGTGACAGAGCCCAGTCACAACTATATTTGTAAATTCTACAAACCCTGACTACCCGAGAACTGCCATGCCCAATCATATCACAGACATCAAAGAAGACATCACAATTATCCTTTCTGCCTACTCTAAGAGATTCTGATACGCATATATCAACTCAGCATAAAGGAATACTTGTTCCAGAGACCCAACAAGAAAATCTGTAGCGCCCACTTTGTCTCCCTGCTTCCCCCATTTGATATCCTAATTCCACTAAATCATCTTTGCTAGACTCACTCCGAGACCCTCTTTTGGCATGGATCCAGTCTCTACCTCTGTTATCGAAATAATGCTTATAACCCTTAATAATCATCTCACAACATCATACTATTTGAAACATTAGATGCTAAAGCGACTAATCAAAACACCACAAATGAAACATTGGGATCCAAATTTGCGGCCTTGGAACAGTCACTCATCACTTTTAAGCCCATACCATGTTTTAATCCATATAAAGAACATTCTGTCTCCGAAGAGACAGTAGCAATAAAATATCCGTCGTCTAATAACACTCTCCAGGAGAACAACAAGGAGACACCTCTTCACCTCTCTGCAGACTCTCACAACATTGATATTTCCGATCTTTGAAGTGCCCCCCCCCTTCTGCAGCCAAACAAACCATCGAGACTACCACCTGATAGTGAGAGCCAAGCAGAACCACTATATGAGGACGCAGAACCAGCGACCAAAGCAAAAATGAAAAAAAAAAAAGAAACCCATTTGTGGAGTCGGCAAATGAGGACCAATTCCCCCTGGTACCTCAACCAGCACCCGCCTCACAAAAAAATCTAACATCTTCACTTCAGGATATAGATCTGATGGATCTATCAACATATATTATTCCATTCCTTCTCACTCTTCATATTCCTTATGCACACCCCCTCAGAAGCCATCATCCTTACACAGTTCTCTCAATGATTGTAGGTCCTCTGAGAGACATGAGACCATTCCAGACAGAATCTCAGTCTCACAACAAGAATTTAATACCCTTGAACATCCTTCACAAATCAAAAGAACAAACACCTATCTTGATGCAGGAGTGAAATTCAAAACCATTGTTGCAAAATCAGATCCCTGCAGAAAGTGGCACAAGATCCAACATTTCATACAATAAAAATGCTCAGCAACTCAATTCACCTAAAAAAAGATCACCCAAATTGTATGCATTTAAGAATGAAAGATAGATAACATTATGATCCATACCCAAATAGAACAACCATTCTTACTATTCATAAAACTATTCCATCCCTGAAAACCATTCAATCACGAGATATAAAATACATCTGGTACACTAATTAACTAAATTTTGATGAAGTAAACCTCATCATACCCTCTCAGCTCGTAAGATAAATACTATGGGATGCTAAACATCAACTTAGACATCGTGGATTCACAATAGAGATCCATAAATACTGTCACAGAGCGGTTCACACAACCCACCCAAGGGGTAACACAATACGTTGCGAAGAACAAGAACAAATTTCCTTTGAACCTTTAAACA
The DNA here is from genome assembly GCF_040938575.1 of Ambystoma mexicanum. Classification (NCBI taxonomy): domain Eukaryota; kingdom Metazoa; phylum Chordata; class Amphibia; order Caudata; family Ambystomatidae; genus Ambystoma; species Ambystoma mexicanum. Next base: position 535,264,066 of record NC_090925.1, on the reverse strand, counting down.
TCCTGTGTCATGGCAGTCAAGGCAAACTCATGAGAGAAGAAGCATCCAAAGACCACACCACTAAGCACCAATTCACAAATCACAAATTGGTCATGGCTCCAAGACACCCTATGACATAATAAAAGATGCACTTTAGAAAAAAACATTAATTTATAAACTCACCATTGCAGTACGGAACACAAAGGGCTTCAACCACTTGTTTTCACAACAAACCTCCAATTTATCATCCTCATTTGACATCATTCTTCTACAAGAAACTGGATCCTCGCTCAGCCTCTCTGGTCAGGGTATTCCATTGCTTGGATCCCTGCCTTTAAAGGCCCCAAGGGTCATCCCACTGCTGGCCTGCTGACCGCTTGAAGAATGGACACAAGGCTATCACTTCGTCCATGGACCTCGCTGCATCCTTTTATTCAGCTGACGAGACTAGGCTACACAGAAACCTGCACCTCAGGCACCGAAGAGTCTTCCTTCTTAAATCTTTATTAGAATCCCACATGAATCTCAGATGTCGACTTTATAACAGCAGTCGAATCCACCCTACTTTTCATTATGGCCGACAAAAGTATCAACATGATTCTAATAGCAGGTGATCTGAACATCAAATGCCTGCACGTCCCTCATCATCTTCTTTCTAAGCGGGCTAAGAGATGGCTAGACCTAAGGGATAATAGAGGATTCTTCATGCTTCATGGAACCCTTAAAGGAGATATCCCCCCCAGCCCACTTGGAAGAGAGAGGCGCAATCAGCCATAATTATTACATTTTCATCACCAGTCATTCCTTACCCTCATTCTCAATTATAAGTTTACTCGGAAACAGATTATCTATAAACCATAGACAGAGTAAGAATACATAGCAATACAAAATCCATTTCCACAATTTCTTAGAAAAAAACATCTGTAATATAAAATTACAAACATTACATAAGAAAGAAGATTAAAATGTGCATGTGTGTGAATCAAAATAAAATCCCAGAGGACATCCAAACAGCTTGATGGAATTTCAGAGTTCGATAAAATTTCAGGGTTCGATCATGTTTTGGGCAATAAATGTAGTTCTCCGATACCAAGCCCTTCTAAAGTAGTCCACCATACCCCAGGCCACTGGCATCGTAATAGCTGAAAGCAGGTAACACAGAGCAGGCCTAGCATGAGACATGCCAGTGGACCTAAGTAAGTGTTTTCCGTCTTAGGTCCATGTAGTGTGGGCAGAACAGCATAAAATGTAGAAGGTCCTCCACCGGCCACTCACAACAGGGGCAAGCTATGGGTTGCACATTACGAGTCCAACTTTTTGTTCATGCCCCTAGCCATAGATAATCAAACCGGGCTCGGGTCAAGGCCCAGCGATCTGCAGGATTATCACTGTGGAGCAAATACGGCTGAATAGCGTCTGCAGATATTAACACAATATGCCTTCTGTTTGCAGGAATGCCCAAGGCATCAGACTCCCTGTTTGCCACCAGAATAGATTTAAACATTTGCTTGTATGCCCGACCGCACACGGGGTCAAGAAGATTGAAGGGCAAACAAAATTAGGACAATATAACTGTCTAATACATTTCAGGATGTACATAAGCCATGGGATTTTCTTTACTACTGAGCTACTCACCAGGGCTCTTATGATCTTGTGTGAGAGGATGGCTTTCTGGTTGGCCCATGTTGCCAGCCAGTACGAAACTGGGGCCAGTAACCACTCATGAGCAATATGGGGACATCCCAATTCCAAATGTATCCCATAGTTTGGAGCAGACTGGGTAAGCCCAAGCAGTTTTTTAAAGAAAGGAATTCTCCACATTTTACATTTTAGGGATCCTTTCCATACCCCACAGTGCTACCCCTTAATTAGTGGCAGTGCTGTTTGGACCCTCTATACTTCGAGAATTAATTTAATTGGGCGCTCCACGCAATTATGTTGAAAGCGGGACAGACCCCAAAGTGCCTGTCTCATCCTCATACATTGCCTATCGGCATGGCCAAACCCTCGCCAGTTCTCGTTACCTCATATGGATCATTTTCAAGTTCTTCTGTCCCAAACCAGTGATCATGACATTTTATCCTTGACTTGAAATCAAAGCAGGAAGTCAAAAAATGAATACTACCTACCTGAAGTTCAACCAACAGCAGGCATGAACAGATTAATATGGACAGAACCTAAATTACAATATATCACTGCTTGTCTAACTAATGCTTGTCATTCAACCAAAGACCACATTTCTGAATCCTACACTACATTTTTGAACATGTTCACAGAACATACTAATAGAGGGCTTTGCCCTCCTTCACACACAAACACATTTATGATAAGGAATTCAGGAACATGACAATCTTTGGTAGAAAGGAGCGGAAAAAAGCACTATAAGGAGCTTTAGATGATAGAGCTCTTTTGCTAAAAAAGTTCAAGTCACAACACAATTTTTTTTCCAGAATGCACTTAGCGAAGAAGATCCAAATAGATGGAGAAGCCATGCTCTCTGCAATAACTTCAAATTCTAATGTTCAGATCCGGCAATTGCTAAGAACCACCACCAACTCCATGGTGCTTCCGATAATGACTAATTCAGCCAGTGAACAAACTTGCATCACACAATACACTACCCTGTTTGCCATATAAACCCCCCAGCCAATCTTTTTTCAAACCTCATCTGATGATTTGCTACTTTTAACCTAAGAAGAAGATGACATCATTCTGGAAATTCAAAAATTAAGCACCTCCAGAGCACCTGGCCCAGATGGTCTCTCAAACCGCACGTTAAAATCTCATCCCGACCTCTGGCGATGATATTACTAATCATTTTCCAGCAGATCCTGCTGAAAGGTGTCATTCACCCTGATGGAAACAATCAATCATCATTCCCATCTTTAAAAAGGGAGACAGAGGTACACCCTCAAATTCCAGGCCATTAGCTCTACTGGGCATTCCAGGCAAGATTGCCGCCCGGATAATGCGTAAACACTTTTGGAAATGGCTCTGAACCACTTCCCAATTAGATATTCACCAATCCGGATTTGTCTCGGGCTTGGGAACCTGTGTAAATCTAATAATCCTGCCTGCAATAAAAAAACAGGTACTTTCTTCCGGTCAATCAATCGATTTAGCGTTCATAGATTTCAAACAGGCTTTTCATTCAGTGCCTATTCAGTGCCTGTGGAATAAACTGACCGAGGCAGAATGTCCCACACACATTTCAAATGTAATAATGTAACTTTATTCAGACACCTTAGTGCGAGTTAAACTGAATCAAGAAGACCTCCTTTTTAACTCGATTCCCACCATTTGCAATCTCAAACAGGGATGTACTTTGGCTTCTGATCTTTTAAACTTTTTTATCAATGATTTGGGCAATTATATGAATAAGGTCCTCTCATTCCCCTCAAAATGGGCACGACCCCCAAATACTGACCCCTATATGCTTATGATTTAGTAATCCTAGATAAAACCCCAATAGGCCTGCAGAGGAAACTAATTGCTCTTGAATCCTATGCAATCGCCAATTAAATGTCAGTCAATATCAGTAAATCCAATATTCTCATTTTGTCGACAAAGAAATCAAATTTAAAAAAAAAAAAAGCTTTTAAATGGCTCATAAATGCCAGGCCTCTTGGTATTCTCCAAGAATATAAGTATCTCGGCTTAAATATGATTTCAAACATCCACGGCACCCCCTATAAACTAGAGACAAGACACAAGATGGAAGTCATGTCTTCTCAAGCCCTTATATTTCAATATAAATATGGGAAATTCTTATACAATCGCATTATACATTTTTACAAGCAGAAGGCAATTGCAATTGTCACTTATGGAGCCAATACCAAACTTCCAGAATTCCATTCAAAGTGGGACCAGCTAGAAGGTCTTTACTAGAAAAGGGCTCTTTCTTTACCTTCAAGCACTCCACTGATACAATTTGAATTGGGTTGATATCTTTAAAATTCAGTGTGAATTGCCACACCTTATCCCTCTACAGAAAATGCCTTCTTTCCTCATCAGGTCTTCATAGATTACTACCTGTCAATGCTAAGACCCTTGCAGACCAATCAAATCGGTTTTTAAATATATGGAAATACCACTGCCTTCTATTAATGGCACAGGCAGATACTGATGAGACTCTTTTAATTGCCAATCCAAATATAGCTAAGCTCAAACTTTCGCCATACGATTAGCAAACAACCTGGGCAGAGTGCAACTCTTATAAATTGTTTAAAAACAGAAACTTCATAAGCAAACCTCTTCATCAGATTCCCAAATATCTTCAAATGTTTCTGGATCCAAATTACCGCAATCAATGTATGAGATTACGCCTTAATCTATGACTGACCAACAAAATTCTCTGTGACTGCCGCCAACTCCAGAAGGCCAGTGGTCCTGTAGATTCTGCCACAATCCTATCGAATTTGAAATCCTAACACATCTAATTGTTGCATGTCCACGTCTTACAAAATCAAGAAAGGCTAATTTCTACGACTTTGCAACATTTACAATACTCAGGTCAGACGATATGAGGAACAGAATGTTTAATGGTCAACACAGCTCATTAAATATAGCAACGATAAATTACTTATTACATCTTGGAATCCCACCCTCATTTCCTTTGAAACCTGTTACATCCTAAACTTATTCACATGAGGCCTCATTACGAGTTTGGAGGCAGCCATGGTGCTATTAGCGCCATGGCTGCCTCCAAAATCGTGTCCGGGTCCGCAGTCTGTGAATGAGGAATTACGGGGTCATTCCAACCTTGGAGGATCCGGTAATTCCTCATTCACAAAACCATTCCCCATTCCCCCATAGGGCTCAATGGGAATGGGGATGGAGCTAATAACAGGCCTGTTTATAACAGGCCCGCTATTAACTCCTTGGTCCCCTCGCGGGACCCGGAAAAGGACGTCTGGTTTTACCAGACGTCTGCTCCGGGTCCCGCAAGGGAACCTTGTAATAGGGCGGAATGTGTTTACCGGCACCATTACCCGTGCCGGTAAACTCATTCCGCAAGGGTCGTAATGAGGCCATAGTCTAGGATAGTCTGAATCACAACATCCCAAAAAATATCGCACAACCCGAACAACTTAATCTCACCTAAAACAGAAAAGGCTTCAGAGAAAAATGAAAACACACTGAAGGTGAGGACAAAGGTTCTCACTCTTATAATGGAGGACCTCAAAAATCTGGAGGAAAATCACACTCACGTCAGCCTTCATTGAAAAGAAAAGTGATGGAACCTCTAACACCAGAGTGCCAACACCCCGAATAGCCAGACACCCTCACCACACAGAAACTGTTTTCTTTGTAGAGAAATTACACATAGAAATGGAGATTTGGCTTGCTAGTGCAAACCCAGACAGGCCATAGTCAGGGCTGGTATTATGGAAGTGGACACAGCAGTCAGCATGGGCTTCCTAGCAGATGAATTCCAACTAGGCTGGGAAGCTCGCAAATGGCATCTGCTCACTCTGAGTGCAAGGGTACTGAGTACCCATAGGATACCTCAGTTCCCGCAAATGCTCAGACATTTTTTAGGCATGTGTTCATAAATCAGAAGAAAACTCCCACAATGCATGAAACGACTGCTTGTGTCACAGCTTTCATACACAAATAGGTGCAAGATAGGCAACATGCAACAGGCCCATATTGCAAAATCAGAGGGTTTTATGGCCTTAAACAATGCCCATTGGAAATGTCAGAGTTTAATTTGAGTGGAAAAACCTCATTGGGCTGTGTAGCAGTCAAATACTCCATTCCAGTAGGGTGTCTGCCAGGCAATAAACTTCCAGATCCAAAAATAGTCATATAGGTCACTATAGCAAGAGTGTTGCTAGCAGCTTGAGAGGAAGAACTTGAGGCCATAGGCCACACGGCTCTTCCCGCCGCAGAGAATGATACAACACTCACAATGATTACAAACTGGCAACTCCAAGTTCCAATCCCAACTCCACTGGGTCACCTGCCTATATAGGAGAAGGACAATCAGCCACTGTAGTGCCTGATATAGGGGATGTACTAGAAAGGATTCAGTGATCTAAGGGTTGCCTATTCGTGTAGAAAAGGTACCAGAGATGGAGGACACTGTGGCTTCAAACCTCAGCGGCCGGATAAAACTGAGTGTAAGTTCTTCAGCTGGAGGCCCAAGTCAGGCAGAGATTCGCCTGTATAGAAACACTGTCCTACTTTGGCAGGTCTGCGGAACCAGCCACAGGAGCAAGTTCAAGAAAAGGCACCTGGGTTGTTCAGTACAGTGATATGAAGAATTCTAATGCAGAGTTCAACCAGAGCTTGATTGTTCCTCACAGTCACAGGACATTCCTACTGGACTTGGTTCATGACATTCTTTTGGCAGTTTAGTTAGGAGTGACCAAGGCATCTGACAGGTTGTCAGCTCATTTTCCTGGTCCCAGATGGGTACTTCGGCTTACTTCCATAGTCCCCCAACAACATTTAAGAGGGGTTGTGTGTCAGAAATCTGAATTTGCCAAGTGAGCCAAACAACCCTGTTTTTAGTTGTTTTGGTTTCTTCATTTATGTCATGGCTACCACAAGGATTTGTTTATACTTGACAAAACCCTATGCTTGTGCTTCTGTCAAGAAAGTGCTTAAGGACCCAAAGACTGCCTTTGGCTCAGCAGTGGTCAGGCTTGTTAGCCTTCCACAGTGTAATGGTAAAACCATGCCCAAGAAAACACAGCTGGTAACGCCCTTCTACTTACTCCCCGAAGCCCTGCATAGCCACAAACATCTCGGTACAACAGATGGGAAAGCTGGGAGAAAATATGGGCACATTTAACTGAGGGTGGGATTTTGACCATGCCTTCCTTGAGAGCAGACGCCCCGGGACTGCCTCCTGGCGGTTCCTGGTTCGAGTTAAAATGGTTATAGTGGTATGTGAGGCAGGAATCCTCGTGACCTGAGGCTGGGTGCTTACAAGGGTTCTTTTATATAATACAGTTTTTACTTGCCTTCTCACCCTGGTCTGCAGTCACTGTGTCCTTTTAACTGAGGGCATCCTGCAAATGTTAGGTCAAAACAGCGTTGTAGGATCTCGTTAACAGATTCGATTTCCAGGTCTGTTTTTATGTGTGTGTTTAGAGGGGGTGCTATCTGCTGCCTAATGTTGCTCCAATGCACTTGAACATTAGACATTTCAAGCAGAACATTATAATGCAACCTCAACATAATATAACATGATATAATCAGATATTATAAAAGTAAACCTGTGTCATATTCTGCCCCTTTGCCAAAAAGATTGAATGAGTACATACAAATGCAAATAAAAAAACAGCAACACTCAGGTAGATTTCAGTTAACTTACATTTACCTCTGGGAAAATAACACATTCATCCCAACAGAACAAAACCTTACACAACATGTTTCTACAGCTTAAAAACATGGCATAGCATAATATAACACAGTGTAACATACCATACCGAACTGAGGGTAGCACTTCACAACAGGACAGAGCACAGGCAATATAGATTAGTGCAGGCATGTTCTGTTTTCCATCTATAAACCAAAGGGATTGTGGAGAGATTAAACAAGACTCTGAAAGGCACAATAGGTAGCTTGGAAGAGCACCTGAGGAGAAAGTGGAAATGCCTCCTGCCAGGCCTACTATTCACCCACAGGGAGGTGCTACACAGGGGAGTAGGGTTCAGTCCCTCTGAACATCTGTTTGATCGCCTTGTTACGGGTCCCCTAAATCTAGTGAGAGAAGGTTGGAAGGGTAACCCCATAAATTCCACTCACAACATAATAGAATATGAGCATGGGTTGAGGTCCAAAATGGCCCAGTGCATGGAACATTCTCAAAAGAGGTTGGTGTCAAGTCGGGAATTGGTAAGCACTGGCGTAATCAGATGACCTTCACTGTTGAGTACACTCCAGGCCCGTTAGATTGAATAGTGGAAACTGTCGAACTCAGAAGACTTCAGGATAAGTGGACAGGGCCCAGTATGGTAATTGAAAGGGTTGGTGAGTTTAACTACCTCATAGACACAAACAAACCAAGGCAAGCACAAAGGGTATTTCACATTAACAGGCTAAAACCTCATTACAGCATTGGCAACTTGGTGCTGGCACTGATGGCAGATGGTGAGTCTGAAGAGGAGACGATCCTCTCCCAGATTTGTGACACACAGAAGCCACATAGGGGTCTATAGAAGGGGGGTGCAACTTGATAGAGTGGGTCTCTAAAGTCTGGGCTGATGGACAGAGGTTTAGGAGGCCACCCTTGTTAGTGAAACAGGATACTTCTGGAAAGATAGCCAGACCAATTCATGGTAGCTTGGAGAGCAGTCAAGGGTAGGTCTCAGGAGGAGTGAGGGTGATTAGCACACACGGTGAAACACCAAGAATTACCAGTAGACAGACGTATACCAAAATATACTATTTATTTGGGACCCAAGAATCAACACAAATGAATAATGAAAAGCAATTGAAAAATACCGCACAATCAACAGACTATATAAAATATATACAATCACTGAAGTCAATGCGATAAAGTTAGTGACTCCACCAATACCTGTAACGGAAAAGGGCAAATAACTTTCAGAGCATAGACAAACTTCAGAAGTGATAACCCTAACTTTATAAGTCCAGTCATATGATGAATGTAGCCTTGTGCTCAATGTTCGATGCACACGTAAAAGTGCTCAGTCATGTGTAAAAGTCACAAAGTACCTTTTTAGAAGCAGGGAAAGTTAGGGACAGATCTCTGAAGGGTGAAAATAGGTTCCAAGAGTCAGGAGGGGATCTGATACAATGCACAAAGCTATTCCCAATTTTTTGAGGGCTTTAGGAAGTGGAGGCTACCCAAGCCAAAGAGACGACCACAAGTGATCCCCTATGCGTAAAAGCGTATGGATGAAGAAAGGACCACCTGTAAGTGACTTCAGTACTCAACGTCTTTAGCTTGGTTTTGGTCCAAACTTGGCAGGTCTGGAAGGGGTCGTCAGAGGTTTGTTTTCTAGTTCTCGGCACGTCTTCAAAGTGCACAAGCACTGTTGGTGCAGATGCAGGTCTGGTATGAAACAGGAACTGTAACTATCAATTTGGGTGATGAAGAAAGGAAACACTGATACAGCTAGTCTCAGGGCACAAGAAGGAGCAGAAAAAACATCTTCAGCAACTGCCACTGTACAACAGTGACGCAGGGGCACCCAACTCTCGTGATCTGATGCAGCCTTCTCTCTCATGGCCCAAAGTGACAGCGTGCTTTGCAGTGCAAGTGAGGATTCGCAAAAGTTTTGAGTCAAAACTTGGCACAGTGACACTGCTGCATGGCAACCAAGGTTTGAACTGGACAACCCACTGGATGGCCCAGGGGCACTTCCGAACAAGCTCTTTTGCAATGTGCCCAGGAGGCGTCTAGGGTGATTAGTCCCACCACTGCAAAGGTTCAAAGCACCTTTGCATGTCTTCTTGTTGCAGGTCTTCTGAGATGGAGAACAAAGCAGGGCTCTACCGGGACAACAGCAGGCTCAGGGTACCAACCTTCTTCAGCGTGTCTCAGGATAGACCTTTGTTCTGCTCAGCTCTTCCAGATATGTGGCTCTGTCTCCAGGTCGGTTCTGACCTGTTGCTGATCAGCTGGTCTGCAATCAGGGCCCTCATTGTATCTAAAGTCCGGTGAGTGCTCTCATCCAGTCAGCCAATGGAAATATCTGCCCCACCCATGCATACCAGCAGTGGTCCAATCAGGGACCACTGGAGTCATAATGCTCTTGTGCACACCAGACATCCTGGCACCAGTAGTGTGGATTGGGACCAGACAGTCCCAGTCCACTTCCTGAATACCCACACCCCTTGACCTGCAGGAGCCTGAGAAAGCTGATTTTGTGGGCAACTGCATGCCCTAATAAGGAAGTCCTGGGTCAGGAAGACCAAAGGTCAAAATGGCCAAAGGAACAGGCAAATGACCTTGTGGCACGGCCATAATGAACACTTACCACAATCATGAGCCAAACGTAATAAGCACCTTATGGCTTGGTAAAAAGTTGTAAAAATACAAAGAAAAGCTTCTGTTTCCACCAGTCTGTTACTAGGCACACTGTACAATGACCACAAAATCCTTAGAGGATGACTAGGGCCAGAAAACACAAGAACCCGATTGCGTGGTACAGTAATCTAATGTTATGTAATGTACATGCCAGTTTCCCCGTAACAATGAGCGAAAGCCCAGTGAAGTGCAGCTGAAGACTGTGCTCCACTGGCAAAAGTCAGGTTAGGACACTAACAAAAAGCAAAAAGTGTGTGGGGTTCATAAATGGAGGGAAAGTTGTATTCAGAGAAATCTTTCCTTACACAACTCATCTCTGATCTAGCAGAACAACAACTGCAAGGCTCTCAGCTGCAACATGGCCAGTTTGCTGGGCTCTTTGCGCTGTCTACAGGTCACACAGACTGGTTTGGTAATGACATTGATGGAGGCGGTAACAAGATAGTGAAAAACAGAATTTGCCAAATGTCTGACAAGGTGATGACAACATGAAAAGGGAAGCCTTTTATATGTTATCCCTAGGGGTAATTATGCCATGCCATGGCCTATAGGGTATCCCTGTTGGGCTGGTACAAAAATCGGACAACTAAAGTCCACTTTGTGTGGACTTAAGAGGGTTCATCTCTGTGACAAAGACATATTCATACCTAATACCTAGAGAGAAGAGTGTACTGATAAGTTGGGTGTCCCCAAGCCCATGAATACTCTTGACCTCATGACTGGGTACTGGCAGGTTAGCCTGAGTGACCAAGCAAAATAAAGGTCAGACTTCCCCACCCCAGAAGGGCACGATGAGTTCACTGCCATTATGTTTGGTTTAAAAAATGCCCCTGCCACCTTTCAGAAGATGATAAAACCGGGTGCTATCTGGCTTGGAAGACCTCAGTATTGTCTATTTAGCTGATGTTGCAGTATTCAGCCACACCTGGGAAGATACTTTATCCCATCTATAAAAGGTGCTACGAGTCATGCATAATGGTAACTTGGCTAACAAAGGAACAAAATGCCAGATAGCGCAGAATACTCTGATTTACCTAGGATAGCAAGTGGGTGGTGGTTTGAAACAGCCTTTCCAGGCATCATTGGGTATTACCGGTCTTTCCCCAAGTTGTATTGAACCATTGCTCTTCTCTCGTATGACTTCACATCCAAAAAGATGCCAATGAGAGTAACTTGGACCCATGCCTGCCAAGGAGTTTTTCAGAACATAAAGGTTGGCTTGTCCAGGGACGCAGTTCTAAAGATCTTAGACTATGGATAGACATGCATAATTCAGACAGATGCCTGTGAATTTGGAACTGACGCAGGTTTTGCAAAGCTAAATTGTCATGGTGTAGAGTAGCACATCTCCTACATTAATATGTGGCTGTCAAAATGAGAACAAACTGGGCCAGAAACTCGAAGGAGGCATTTTCCATACTATGGGCTGGCCACAAGTCTCACTTTACTGTCTAGACTGACAACAGCCCTCTCTGTTGGTTAATAGCTATGCGAGGAGAGAGTCTGAAGCTTTTTTGCTAGGCCATATCTCTTCAAGGTTTAAATATGAGCATCCAACATAAGCTTGGTTCTCAACACTGCGGTGCAGATGGCCACAGTAGATATATTTGCCATGATGATAAGCCAGGCACTTTGAAGGATTTTGCTTATCGATTGTTGGCTGGGGGGCATGTGACTGAATTCCATCTTTGATGGAGTTTCATCCTGGGGTTATTTTTATTTTTGCTATGAAAATGATGCTCAGAATGTAAACTCTGCTCCTTGCTAAGAATGTATAGTGCACACAAGTCTACTTTTGCTGGGCTCTGTCTACTGACACACCCAACAGCTTCATTGTGATTTGACAAAATAGCAGTAACATAACATATATTTGTAGAGCATACATTCATGCCCAGAGGGGCATCTTGGTGCTATTGACAGATAACAGATGGTGTTAATGGTACGCATTTTATCAACCTTGGAAGGATGAAGGGCTGAGTGGACCTGTTGGGATTCAAACCTGAGACCGTGACCAGGAGGTCAAACACAGACCCCTGCAGTGGATGCATTAGTCCACTGAGCCACAGAACCAAACAGTGCAGTGCATTTCTGTCACAGCCTGCTGGATTCCCATTCCTTTTTTTCAAAAGCCACTGGCTGCCTTTAACTGTGGGCACACATAATTCAAACTATCTACAACTGTGTATTCTCATGACCTGGTGGCAGAACTTTGGTTACATGTACAAATAAAACTATCTTTATTCTGATATAGTGGCCTATGAGTAAATTTGATTATAACTGGGAAAATGCAACCAAATTTCATTTTTATTCCCAACTTGTTTCCTGTGAATCCTGCAGCTGTCTGTGTCTTTAGTTTGTTTTGTGGTCTGGGGCTAGGAGTTTAACCAACAACAAATGTGTGGCCCAGCCTTGAATAACCCTTTGTTCTCTGCTGGGAATGTTTCACACCTTCCTAGCAGGGCAGAATATTCCCCCAGAGGGAAGGGTGGGAGCTGTGAATTTCAAGGGGATCTGTGCAAAACAATGGGGAAGACATTCCAGTAGGTTAATTACTGGAATCGGTTTTAGTTTCATGCAGACAGGAGAGGGTGAAGCAAAGTCCCACCATCTTGAAAACACCTAGGCCACAGTTTCTTCCTGTGGCCATTCCTAACATCCTGGGGCAATGCATTCTAGGAGCTGACATCACAAGGCAAAACCCTTGTTACTGCATCAAAGACACACACCTTATAGAAAACATGGAATACACCTGAAGGTCTCAGGGCACCAAAAAGACATAATATAAAAAGCTCTGAAGAGGCAATCAAGGAAGACTGATTAATAAATGTCTTTGTTAAAAAGGTGATTGTTCACATCCTTTTTCAACCTCACCGTGCAGGAAAGATTCCGGATTTCAGGGGGGACGTGATTCCAAATTTGCTTGGCCCAACTATCACAGCTTGTACCCCTGTATTTGACCAGTTTGAGCCCAGGTTCACAGAGCAAGATACTAATTTTAGAGCAAAGTGTTCTGGTCTCACCTTTAGGCGGTCTCTGAGGTAGCAGGAGCAACCCCACTGGGTCAGTGAAATATCTTTGGGTTGAATATGATGTTTGACAGGGAGCCAATGAAGGGCACGCCTAAAAGGTGTGACATGCACAGCTTTATTTAGGCAATATATGGCCCTAATGTCTACATCCTGTGAAATTTGCAATTTATTAAGGTTCTTCTTAGATATACGGTCAACAGACTATTGCAGTAGTCGAGCCTGGAAATAATTGGACCTGTAGCTAGCATTACTCTATTTTCCACTGTCAGATATGGATGAATTTGGCACAGTAATTTGTTCATATAACTGCACGAACATCTAAGGTTAGTCACATGGTCTGAGACAGGCAGTTGGGAGTCAAGGTGAACTCCAGTGTTTTCACACAAGATGTTTCCTTGATTTTTTCAGTCAGCAATAATAAAGCGCTCAGAGATGGGTTCCAGTTTACTCAAACATGGTCGCAATCCAACAATAATGAGGTCTGTTTTATTATCGTTGAGCGTGAGGGAATTGGATGCCATACAAGCTTCAATAAGAGAAAGATCTTATTTAGAGCAAAGGGCATCATCTGGAGTCTGGCAGTATCGTTGGCCGTGATACTGCTGGGATAATGCCACCTCAAATGGCTTTACCGCTACTCAGTCCTGTGCTATTAGTGCCGGATCACGAGTGGCAGTACAGGGGTAAGTTCCCATGGAGTTGGGTGGTGCTATTACTGCCGGCAGTAATTACACCAATGGTTATAGTGGCAAAAACAGCCAAAAAGGGTTGGTAAAGGGACATTTTTACCTCCAGTAAAAAGCTGGAGGTAAAACTCCTACTTACTGTCTGACTCATGATTGGGCCAATCCTTAGCATTGGCATAAAAGCATTACCACCGCATTTAAGGGCTAAGGCCCAATTTATGATGAGGCCCAAAGAGTCCTGATCATAGTCATTAGATAGTTCTAATAGGATTTGTGAATCATCGGCATAATTGGTGTAAGTGATGCCAAAACTATCCAACAAATAAAATAAGGCCTTTGCGTATATATTAAAAAGTGTTGGAGAGAGACATGAGCCCTGTGGAACACCACACTCCAGTTCCACAGGGCTAGAATGTTCACCATCCACTGCAACTGCTACTGTACAGGGCCCTAAAAAGGATTACTCCAAGCTGTTGATCTATCACAACAGTTAGCCACTTCCCCCAGTCTATAAAGAATGGTGAACCAGGTTAAAGGCTGCAGGTAAGCCCAACAACATAAGTACAGCCACACACCATTTGTCAATGATCTTAGTCATATTGGCCGTTAACTCCAATAATGCAGACTCCATGCCGTGCCTAGCCCTAAAACCAGACTGTCGAGCCCACAGAATGTTGTATTATTCAATTAATTTCTGTAATTGAAGATAGGCAATTCTATCAATAATCTTCATGAGGAAAGGGGCATTAGTTATCAGCCTGTAGTTACTTGCTACAGCCAGGTACAGATTTTCCTTTTAAAGCAAATGTGTGATCCAGGCTTGTTTTAGGGAGGCAGGAACATTGGAATCAGAGAAGTAGGAGTTTGCAATGTAGGTGACAACTGGAAGTAAACTGTCCAAACCGGAAGAAAGAGTCCAAGCATTCCTTGAAAATCAGGGCAGGACAGACATCTCCTAGGCAACTAGTAGGTTTGATTGGAAGAACTGTCTTGAAGAGGATTTCACTGTAAACCACTTTGAGTAAAGACTGCCCAAATTCCCAGTGATTGGGATGAGGATAAGGATTTCTAAGGAGGGTGCAGAGCCCCTCTCTACCCACTTCAGATGAACAAGTAACCTAGTACTGGAATGACTGACTGCTGTTTGGACACTGGTACCCACTGCCCTGTGGAAGTGGCATACTTGCATGTGTCCCTGGCAACCGACCTGGTTGGGAAAGGTAGACGATGTACTCTCTCTTTGGAAGGTCTCACAGCACCCCAAGAATCAAATGATGCTTGGTTTGATTATATCTCCAATTTAAAACCATTTTGAGGCAGTTCAACCACCTCCAAACCCATTTGAGTCACTGCAAATACCAAACAAAGATGTCTTTAACACTCTAAGCTTCAAACAGCTTCAAAGCACTTCGAGGCAGCTGAAAGTACATGTCAGCCTGTTGCAAGTTTCTTTGTTGCCACTTGTTGAACTACACTGTGCTGTCAGATTCAGTTGAGCCAGTTAACCGCTGCTGTGTATCGCCTCCTCAGATCCCGTTGATCCTTAAAACTGTGTGGATCCTACCAGTGTCACTTGTTCCAAGCTTCTTGCGACCCGAGCAATTGTTGCTTGATGAATTGCACCCCATTAATGAATATCATCACACCAGCTCAATTGACTCAAATCTGATTTTTTGGAAAACACTCAGAACACTGTCTCACCACTGTCCAGCTCCTGAACAAAGATGTTAAGGTATCTACAATGGTCTGTTCCATTGGCCTTGTTGAATGGGCCCCAGTGACATTTACAACCCAACTGATACGTTTAAAGGGCATATTAATTACGCTGAACTTGCCACAAAGACTATTTACCTGCAGACCTCAGTTATTCACTGCCCAGAACTACCCTGTTCTTCTAAAGTGTGCATTATCTGTGTATTTTCTTATAGGGGTGGGTTGCTGGTGTGTTTTCTTAGTTTGTGTGTCCTTTTAGTGTAATGAAAGTCTTACTTAAAAAAAATAATAACTTGATTAGACATTTCATTTGTATTAACCATACTATTGCTGTCTTGAATGCTTCCATGCTGGCTCACACGATTCTGATGAGTACGCACTGCTCTTGGCCTATTATACCTTAACGAGGTATAGCATTCATTAAATGCCTGTTTCAACTTTATGAAACAGGCTGCTACCAGTTATGCAAAAAACAAGGGGGGAACTGGAGGTCCCTCTGCCGGACATAAGTCCTGGTGATGAAAGACTTACCCAGTGTCTTTAGCTCCATATCTTTCACAGAGGAAAAATATCTAAAACACTTCAGTTGTTGTCCTGCCCTTGGGCAGTCCAGCACAGAAATGAAAAGCAATTCTCCTCTGAACAAGAGTACCAACAGCAACCCCAGACACGTTATGGACATTAAGCAAATACAAATCCCATTGATCTTGAGAGGGTGGGTGAGAGTGCCCAATGAAGGTGCAACTTCCCTGCATGTGGTCAATATTTGCTCCAGGTCACATTTGTCACATAAGAATTAGTTAAGCAAATGTTTCTGAGTCCATGAAGCTCTGAAATATACATAACTAATATTTCCCCTAACTCATTTTGTCAAGCCATATGTTTTGATTTTCAATATATAACTACAGAGTCACAATCACGTTTTGTGGCTCTATCCTCGTGAGCGTGAGCATTCGATCTTTGAGCCTGAGCTTGGGTGCTGAGACGAGACGAGCTGTGAGCTGCGGCATCGGGTGTGAACTGCAGCACCGGGATCGAGACTGGGATCTGGTCCTGCTACGGGGGACCGGGAGCCTGAGCAACATTGACGTGGTCCCTGGTGCTGGGAGCCAGTGCAGTGACCTGCAGCGATTCGTGCCAAGAATCCTGGAAGGAGTAAGCTGAAATTGGTGTGCATCAGTGGTGAGGTGAGAACGCAAGGTTCCCCATGTATGCCGGCTTGGAAAAGGCTTAAGAGTAGCTTTGCTAACAAATGAAGGCTCATAAACGTCATGTGTACTGTGTACTGCTGTGCTTACTGTTCTGAAACACAACGTGTTCTTTCAACAAGGCGCTGAACGCTGACCACATTTCCGGGACTGAATCAACGTGAGGGCCGACAGTTGTTACAAATTGCTTTGAACTGTTCTGAACTTAGTGAGTGCTTGTACATCTCCAATAAGACTGGCGAAACAATAACTGACAGTTTGTAGAGTGTTTGGTGGCTAGCTGTGGCTGGCGGCATATTTTGCCAAATCTCCGATTCATTAAACCTGCTGATCTGCTGCAGTATTTCTTTCATCTCTACTACACTGATCTCAAGGAGGTTGCTTTAAAAGCCACACTCCACGCGGATCTCCCAGATTGTGGAGAGTCTTTGGGGTTTGGTGGATGGGGGACTATTACAGGAAGTAGTATGAGGATGAGAGGGAAGCACACTACAAGTCCCTGAATGAATAAATCTGACCTTAAAACAGTGCCTTGCAGGAAGAAGGTTTCGGTGCTACCAACACATAATCCCCCCCACTCCCTGTGCAACAAAAGATAGAGTCGTTCTTCAAACCAGCTGTGACCCTGAATATGGATCTGATGGAGATGTCCAACATGGCCACAAATGCGCAGCCGCTCAATGACTCTGATTCAAACTTTGTAACTTCCTGGGATAACAATGGCTCACTCCTGAAATTATGCATGTATTCAACAGAAATTCAATGGCACTGGCAGATTTTGAACAGGACAATATAATGGCATCAAATCAATCTCGCACCCCTGACCTGGAAAATGTTAGGACCTCGTCCGAGTCGTCGCCGGGGGGAGAGTAACTCTGAGGAGTGTCCTGAAGAGGGAAATGTGGTGTCTCTGGTTGAGAATACTTCATTGGGGGCACTGGAGGCTAGGATGGAGGCTCTATTTGTACTATGCTCAAACATGGCTGTGGAGCAGCGGCCCCTAAAGGAGGGAATGTCCTCCTTACATTCCTTTCTAAGAACCCTAAGGTGAGTGAATGATCAGGAAGGGGCCAACCAATGCCCCCCCTGCACCATTGAAGCTGCATATTCACCTACACAGGTGGACATTTGTGAAGTTAGGGCCCATGTGGTGGCCATTCAGACAGCAGGCGTTGGAGGCGCTCTGCGCTGAACCTTCTCTCCTCAATGCCCCCAACTACCCTCCCAGTAAAGTAAGGATAATTAAGGAAAACTTAAAAAAGAAGGAAGGTCTTCAGCAGGGAAAACAAAGTGCAAGATGGACAAACCTGGGCCAGTTAAACAACAAGGGACAAGCATGAGGGAACATGTCTAAATCACTAGAGTTGGTGGAATCAAGGCAGGCATGCCTTCGAGGCCCAATTTACAGCTGGGTAGCCGGATCCCTTCCCAGGCCAGTTGCCCCGCAAGCATCCCCAGGGAGGTGCTTACCTTGTTCACCCATTCTAAAAACATATTGGAGGCAATCACTACAACGACCAATGGTAGACAAGCATGTGCAGTGAAGACCAGGCCTGGCTTCCCTGTGCCTGATTGGGCAGTTACATCATCACAGAAAGGGGATGGCAGCAACCCAGGTTTCCAGGGCAACCGGCACACCGAAGGACCAGTCTGTGGGATTTCCAACACCTGCCCCCACAGAGCCCCTAAGGTTACAAATGACAAACACTTCTCCTGGCTTGACCGGGTAGACCAACTAAGGCCCAAGGTGTGGGATCAGGGTAGGGACTTGTACGACCAAGCATGGTGTTCTGACTTGATGCACAACGAATTTAGGAAAACAATCACAACAGCATATAAGTCGATCTTGGCGGCTGGATCTACTACATTTGATACCAGCCCTTACAATAATCTCATGAAAGGACCTGGTGAAGCTGGACCTTCCCAAATTCAACAGTAGTGAAATCTGGGTGGTGGCAACATTTGTTTCTCCTTTAGTGGTAGAGAGGATATGTAATAATGCTAGGGCAGCAAAGCAGCTGGGCTTTGAAATCTTGGTCTTTCAACTGATGCCGTTGGACACGACAAGCAATGGGATGAAACTACCTTTGGTTGTATTGAAGGGCCGTGAGGTACACAAGAAAAAACAGCAATGGCTGAGACAGAGTCGCCAATGGACTGGAGTCCCTCTGGCCATTTAGTGACAGTTTGCAGTTGAAGAAATGTGGTGAGCTTGTGTAATTCGATGGGCTACAATTCTTTCCTGGGCAATGTTGAATCAATGAAGACCTTGAGGTGTGCTTCTGTTTACCGGAGACTTGGTTGTGTGCCGCATTTGATCTGGATGGCTATTTGCCAATTTTCCACCTGGCTGAGGCACCATTAAAAGGCTGTCCAAAAGGCGGCCTCTTTATAGGTGCCAGAGCAACGACTAATTTGAGTACCGCACTGGCGTTCCCCACCCTGCCTTTCTAGCAGCTCACATAAAGAACCTGGAAGATGGAATTGTGCCTATTTTCCGGGCAACCATTTATGACACCACCGGAGGTGCTATGACAACAGAAATAATTGACACTGCAGCAGCGACATTTGGAGATTGGCGTTGTTATTTTCCCCAGGGATGTGTTGATTGGGTAGGCACATCTGTAGTGGGGGAGGTGATGGCCAATAAAACAGGGTTGAGCTCAAGAGCAAAAAAGTGGTTTGGAGCTATGGCAGTTTGAACTCAGTCCACTGCGATTAACGGAAGGGGCAGATAACATGACCTAGACTAACGGCCAACACAGCAGTTGCATTGATTTTATTTTCACCAGTGACTGTTTGGATGGATATGGCCCAATGTTAAAAACTAGGTCCTCCCGGTGAGTGACGATGCAATGCTTATCCTGAGCTGCCACTTGGCCTAGCGTAGCATAAGAGCGAGACTGACACATAACCCAGTGATAACTTCTCAGGGAAACAGGCTGTGCTGATCAGCTAGCACCATTGCAAGGTTTAACTATGCCCTGAGAAATAGAGGTCTTTAAGCCCCCGAAACATACCCAGTCTGTAACATTGAGCTAGAAATATTACAAACCCAACATGACTTTACTGAGCAGAGATCTGTTCTAAATCAGAACGGCTCTCTACATAGTCCCATACCGAAGAAGAAACGTGAGCTTAATGTAGCAATACGTAGGTTAAACAGAAATTCGTTATGGCGGGGAGTGTTAAGCAGAAGCAGATAGGGAGGATTAGGGCTGGCTATAAGAACTTGCTCCGAAAACACAGGTTTTGAGTAAATGACACTGGGTGTAAATTCTTCAACATGTTGATAACCACAAATGATTCCAGGACATTTTGGCACCTGCTCCGAGGCAAAGAGGCAAATTCATCGGCACAAGAGATAGTGGGAGTAACAGAGGATCAATGGGCAGCTTTTATTAGTAGCACTTTTGATGGTGGGGAGTACGATAGTGGGACAGACAAACTTAAATCCATGGACAACTCACTGGTAAGCCGTCATATTGAGGAAGCGGATTTGGTGGCATCCAAAAATAAGGCTAAGTCCTCTAGAGCGGTCGGCCCAAATGGCCTCTCCAATCTGGTATTGAAGGCTGATCCGTAAATGTGGGCCTACATCCTGTACCAACTCTTCCGGCAGGTCTGTGAAACTAGTAGTATCCCTAGAACATGGAAATTATCAATCTTAAATCCAGTCTTTAAGAAAGGACTCCGATATCTGCCAGCCAACTACAGGCTGTTAGCAATGCTCAATGTTAAGCTTTTTGCTAACTTGCTTTTGGAGCTGCTCTGAGCTTGGGTGGAGGAAAAGGGCTTGTTGAGTTACCAACAAACGGGATTTAGGAAGGGGTGTTCCACAACCCATTCTATCTTGACCCTCCGGACCCTAATATCGACACCGAGTGTTATGAGGGAACGTCATTTGTCTGTTTTATTGACTATTCAGCTGCCTTTGACAGCATGGTAAGAACCAAACTTTGAGCTATGTTAGAACCATGCATATTGATCCTTCACTGCTTCACTTCATTAAGGCACTTTATAGTGACATGGAGGTGAGAGTTAGATTATCCCAGGAGGGACAATTGTCTTGTTGGTTCCCCTGCTTTTTAACCTATCCATTTCCCAACTGCTGCATATCCTGAGTCAAGTTCAGAAAAATCTGCCGCTATACGACGGAAAACCGCTTCCCTGTCTATCCTACACAGACAACGCAGTCATCTTGGACCAAACCCAGATAGCTCTCCAACACTCGCTCCTTGCTTTACATAGGTATTCAAGTGCTTTGGGTCTTAGTCCGAACCTCAATTAGACCAAAGTAATGGTTTGTGGCAGGGGGGCACATACTAGGGCCCCCTTTAATTGGTCGGTGGGTGGTGCCAAATTGGAGCTAATACTAGAATATAAATACTTGGGTATTTTCATCAGGGCAAATATGTCCTTTGTTCACCTGGCAGATGATATAACCCGTAAGGTTTGGCACAGGTGGCTGGTACTCAGGAAAACAATAGGTGCTCAAGGGGGAAGATGCATCAAAGCAAAAATCATGACATACAAGACATCAATTGTACCTGCTCTGTTGTATGCCTTAGAGGTCTACAGCGTTGGTGTTTTTGGGTAAATCAGAAGGGAAGATATTAAGATCGATGCTCAATCTACCGGCCTGTGTCCTGGTTGAGGTAATTAGATTTGAACTTGGACTTCCTTTATTAACCTCTGTATGGCCACTAACTTGTTTCATTTTGGGAAAGGATCGAGTACGATCTGGCATGGAAGGGCTCTCTATTGGGCCACTTGGTCCTTCATTCCTTGAGATATTCGAGGAGTATCTGGTATAGGGATATGGACACTAAAGTGAGGGCTTACCTGGGATAGATCGGGGTGCTCCCACTGCCTGAATCCTGGCTTGATTGCAGTCTGGCAAAGAGACTGGATAAAGTTAGGACCTATGATGCAGACCATGCTCTGATCCATCTAGCTACTGTGCCGCAGAAATGTTCCAAGTACTCCCAGCAGGCATTTGTAGTCGGAGCCCCCAAGTCATATATAACACAACTTTGTGCCCCAGCTCTTATTAGATTTATTCTCGCACTACGGATGCAAACTCTCCAGGTCCTGGAAATTACGGGGGCATGGCTGGGCATCCCCGTAGTGACAGAATATGAAGACTATCATAAATATGTTGAATCCTCGCGCCATGTATTGACCCCGTATGAGATGGCTTGATAGCTCCTATGAGAGATCATATAGTAAATTTAGCTTGCCCACATCGGATCAACTGTGAAGTAACATTTTTGGGGCTGAGTCTTTGGTTAATACGGCAGCGGCATATCATGTCTGGAAACTAGCTGCCAGCAGATTGATTTCAATCCCATAGAAATCCTAATGGAATTTGAACTGTGTTCTTTTCCTGCTATTCATGAAGTGTATCATATGGATTCAGTTATTTTAAATGTCATTTATTTTATAGGCCCATTTCTAGGCCTTTTTAGTTTCTGGGCATTTTTATTGATATTGTAGATGTTTTTTTTTGTTACTGTGTATTAGTGTAAAAAGCTAAGTAACCAAAATGCACTTTAATTCAATTTTAAGATATAAATACAGAATACAAAATAAAAGAGTTCAGATGAAGATGATGATGAAAATGATACCTCTTAAGCTTGGTGACACAATTACACTGAATGAGCGCGGTCATTTAGACTTAGATGTCAAAATGTTTCTTCACTTTAGAGCCAGAGTGCTGGGCTTACTGTGCTCATTTCTCATAGGTATCCAGCCAAGTGTTTCTCCAAATTTCTTTTTAGTGTATCTAGTTGTCATGAAGAGGTCTACACCCATTCACTATTTCAGAAGGGTACCAGACTGTCATTGCATATAGAAAAACATACATGTGGCAATTCTCTCCTTACATATCCTGTTGTTTGCACATCCATCTTTGGTTTTGCGCACAGTCCAGTGTACTCAGCCTGCATAGAGAGATCAGGTGTATTTTTCTCACTGTAGATGGCTATTTACTACTGCATTCTAATAGCCTGCTCCCAAGTAAAGCACCAACCTGTCTCACCTTCAACTAAAATAAAGTCTAGCAAAACATAACCTGGAGCAAACTATTAATAATATATTTTTTCACTTTTTATTTGTCTGTTCCGAAAACAGAAAGAAAAATAAATGATTTTAGTAGCCCGGTCTTATGGGCCAGCCTACTAATAGCAATACGCCATGAGCAGTTGGGGCATTAACACTTCAGATAACGCCCTCAGGCCTTCATTAAGGCTCTCGCTTCATTTGGGCCTGTAACTATTGTCCCCGGGCATTACCTGAAGTGGTATTGCCTCTTGCTCGGTGCTTGTTACTTAACTTGCTTCTATGGATCGTTGATGCTGCCTCACATAGGTTGCCTAGTTTCAAATATGCTTAGAATATACCTCCATTCTACAATCCAGACTTATGGCCTACCTTAACAGATCCACACCCACTAATGCTGTAATAAATATTATTTTTCCATGTAGCATCACCCCCATTATCTGGTGCTCTTGTACCAAGTTTATTTTCTTCTTACCGTATCCCTACTCCTTTTCCTCCACAGGCTGAGGTTTGTACACCCATGGCAGGGGCAAAATATGCCAAATCCATGACAAGCGAGGTTCCCTGGGACCCCCATGGTGGTGAATTGGTGCAGTATAAAAGCAGATTACCATAACACAACATGGCAACATAACATCCCCAAGACAAGAGCGTTGACTCTATCTGCCGTGGGATCCTAGATGCTAAGTTAAGTAGCCTATCGGCTTCTGAAGGTCAGACTATGCTGCCAACATGCCAATGTTTCAGACAGGACTGGGGCTTGTGAAAGCAGTTGTTGGTAGAGGGGGCACCCATTGGCATTTCATGAGCAGGACTTATAGGTGTTTACTATTTTGTCCAAATTCCTTCGTCTTGTGTTTAAATTCATCTGTGGTCTAGCGGCACCCACACAACCAGTTTAAACCATCCACCTGGCCCACCCTGTGGATCCCCTGCTTTTGCCCATTCACCCTGCCTGCTCTCCACTGTCAAACGTGAATGACATTCTAACAGCAACTGGACTTAAGATCACCCTTTAGAACCTCCTTCTCTCCCAGGAGAAAGCACAAGGGTCTTATGATGCTATTGCCCCTCTCATTTGATCCCCAACCATAGTTGAGTACCGACTTCAGTTGCGTGATGTTATATGTGCATATGTTCTATGTAAAGCGCTTTGGTGAAAGCGCTATAAAAATAACACATTATCATCTTCAACACATTATCATCATAGTCACCACACTGCATATCAGTGTATATATTTATTCAGTGAAAAAACTTTGTTAAAGGGACGTTATGGTTAAGTTGCGCTACTAAAAACCTATGAAATTCAGTGAAAAAACGTTGTCAAAGGGACGTTATGGTTCCAAGTAAAACCGAAAAACCCTTGAAATTCGCCAGTTATGGTAAGCTAAGCAACCATAACTCGTGCCACCACCATGCACTGCTAAGACTAACACCCAGGACATCAAAGATGACATCACAAATGTCACTGAGGACATCACTGATGACATCACATGTGTATGTACTTTTCATGAAATATGTGTACAAGGGATTCTTATTATAATGTTGCGAAACAAGTGTCAAGGATCATTTCAATAAATATCATACCCTAATTAGTGCATTGAACGATGCATTGATATAAATAGCATTCTATTATGGGGTTCTATCTGGTATACTAAGCTACTCATACAGAAACATAACATTGTGTGCAGCGTACAAGATGAAGGTATAATATTTGTAATGTTAATATGTTGAATAATGAAATGATAATTGTTTTCTTAATAGATTTTTGTGTACTGTGAAATATGTAATACGTAGCTAATAAAACACATGTATTACATAATTGCATTACTATAGACAAAACACAAAGACACAAGAACACATACCAATATGGGTATATACAGGGAAAGTGAAGTTAGCAAAAA
This sequence comes from Ambystoma mexicanum, assembly GCF_040938575.1. Classification (NCBI taxonomy): domain Eukaryota; kingdom Metazoa; phylum Chordata; class Amphibia; order Caudata; family Ambystomatidae; genus Ambystoma; species Ambystoma mexicanum. The sequence continues at coordinate 535,239,472 of NC_090925.1, read as the reverse complement.
AGCACAAGTAGTAGCAGAAACAATTCATAACTTAACTGATTATTTTCATGCAAATAAATGATTGCTCTGTTTCAAAGCTGCTATTTACCCTATGTATATGTATCAATTGATGTGATTGGACCCACAGGGAAAGTACAGCCATAAAAAAAACAGAACTATCAGGAAGTGCCATAAGTCTATTGATTATCTTTATGCACAAAAAGGATTGCTGTCTTTCAAGCTTGTGTCTTTCCGTATGTATATGTTTCATATGATGTGACTGGACTCTAAGGGAATTACTGTAAGAACCTACTTGAAGGATACGTCTACAAATAAAATAACATTTTTAGTTTCTGACTGTTACTGAAGAAAACCATGTGGCCTAGACATGTCAGCAAAAGAAAAAAGAGCGAGCCAGACATGTGATGTCATCAGTGATGTCATCAATGACATTTGTGATGTCATCTTTGATGTCCTGGGTGTCAGTCTTAGCAGTGCACGGTGGTGGCGCGAGTTATGGTTGCTTAGCTTACCATACTGGCAAATTTCAAGGGTTTTTTGGTTTTACTTGGAACCATAACGTCCCTTTGACAAAGTTTTTTCACTGAATTTCATAGGTTTTTAGTAGCGCAACTTAACCATAACGTCCCTTTAACAAAGTTTTTTCACTCAATTTCATAGGTTTTTAGTAGCGCAACTTAACCATAACGTCCCTTTAACAAAGTTTTTTCACTGAATTTCATAGGTTTTTAGTAGTGCAACTTAACCATAACGTCCCTTTAACAAAGTTTTTTCATTGAACTTCGTAGGTTTTTAGAAGTGCAACTTAACAATAATGACTTTCACTATATATACATATCATATGGAACTGACTGAATCTCTTCTCCTGTACTTGATGTCCGCAAACTCATTTAATGTTCGCGGACATGTTCGAAGAACAGTACCACTACCTAAAAACCTCTGAGGGGGTATGTTTGATTGTTATGTCATAACATAGGAACATTTAACAAATTTAAAAAAAGCACACAAACACATTATATGTACTAATACATAAGAAATGTAACCCATATATACAACACACTAACCATTCATTTAAATGCACTATGTTCTAAAATGGAATATACCACAAGAAAATAAATTGGCTTCCAACATAATTACTTCACAAACACAACAGAACTGAGAACAAGAGCAGACCCACTGAGTACATAGGACATATCTTACCTGAAATAGTAAGTGTACTTAATTGTATTCATATATTTATAAACTTTCTGTATTAGATAAAAAAATATATTATCTTTTTTTTTTCTCTCGCAGAAATGTATAGTACTCTGGAATGGCTAGAGGAACATTTCCCACATGAAGAAATGTCACAAGATAGAGAAGCTAATGGTAAACACTTTATAATATAAACCATGTAATTATTATTATTTTGTATACATTTAACATATATATATTTTTTTTGTACAGAGCATAACAAAATAGAAACTACCTCTGAAGAAGCTATTATGGAAAACACGCTTGACAGCATAAAAGAAAAAATTGATTTACTGTTGACCAATTTTAATAATTTGAAAACTTTTGTTGAAGATCATTTTAAAACAAAAACGTCATACCATTGCCCCACATGTACTTGTCCCCCCTCACCATATCCCAGTCAATTATCCCCAAACCCTCTCCATAACCCAAAACGTTTTCATGAGACTTCCATCCCTTCTTCACCTAATAACAATCATGATGAAACCCCTAATTCTCCTGTTTTTGTTTCTGTTTCTGCCTCACCTTCTCTGTCATAAATTATTAATATATGTTAAATAAAGTTTCATTTTTATATTGTGTTGTAAATAGTTTCATTTAAAAAAAAAAAATCAATGCAGGTGTCCGCGGACAGTGCAGGTGTTCTAAAATGTTCGTAAATAAACGAAAATGGAGGTGTCCTGAAGAACACTATACCTGTTCGTACTGTTCGCTAGCAAGTTCAAACTGTTCTAAGAACACAATTGGGGTCCTGAAATGTTCTTACATAAATGAAATTGAACGTGTCCTGAAGAACAGTATATCTGTCCTTACTGTTCGCTAGCAAATTTAAACTGTTCTAAGAAGACACGCAGTGTCCTGAAATGTTCGTTTCACGTGTGACGCAATTTTAATTAGTTCAGGACCCGAACAGTGTCCGTAGAACATCAACGCGCATGCGCTAGCCAATCTCCGTGCATTTGGTGTCCTGCGGACATGTGCTTCCTTCGTGGACTTGTTCGCGAACGGATCATATGACCGCGCCCACGCTGATCGCGTGTTCTGAATGAGGACACTGTTCGGGTCCCCGAACAAATTAAAAGTACATTTTCAATTAATCCATAATATTTTTCAATAAAATCTCACCATGGCACAAGCCCCACATAGTAATCCTGAGTACATACCTTTTGAAACTTTTCAAACTTTTTTTTGTGTTCGATCTGTCCGCGGACAGCGCGCATGTCCGCGAACCGCGCACAAGCACCCCTATAAAAGACCACGCCCTAGAACTTATTCTCATTGTGTTTCTGGCTATTCTTCAGAGCACAGCTATTTCTCCAGGGCCTGAAGAGGGGAACAGGAGTGAGGATGCAGAGGAGGAAGAGGAGGATGATGAGAATGAAGTAGAGGAAAATCCTACTACCCGCGCTAGGCGTGAGTCTTGGGTGTGGCGGTTATTTACCATTCATGGCAATGTTCCTAAGGCTCGTGCGAACCGTGTTACCTGCAATGAGTGCAAAATGTTACTCAGTCGTGGGAAGCACGGTAAGTACAGCTTTGGGACCACTACTATGAAGCGACACCTGAGGTCATTTCACTCTGGGGCTATTCACAGGGTTGTACCTTGCGAAGAACGTAGCAGGTTGATTTCCTCTACTTCATCCTCTGTTTCTGATCCTGTCACCACAAGGACCACCTCTGTGGGACAGCGTCTTCCTCAAGCTGCCTCACAGGCCATACAGAATGCTGATGACCCTTACCTTTCGAGGGTCACAGTTGTATGTATGTACTGTGACACAGTACTCTGCAGGGGGAGCGACTTCGTAGTGCTTTTGAGACTATCGTCTCAGAGCACGAGACGAGAAGATCTGCTCACTACCCAAATAAAACCCACTCTACATCTTCCTCTCTCAGCTCGCCCTTTCTTATCCCTGTGGTTGGTGTCCCCCCCTTTACCTTCCTTTCCCCTCCTCTCCTAGTGTGTAGTGTATAAAAAACCCCAAAAAAATACAAAATATCAAAAATAAAAAAAAAAATAAGGCTCTTTTCAGAGCCGCCTTTCACAGTTAAAAAATAGAAGTGAAAATAAATGAAGCAGGGCCCTTTGTATTTTTTAGAAGTCCGCGGACAGTTCGCGAACATTTACAAAATTGGGTTGCTACCCCATCACAAACATTGCAATTTTCTGTGGGAAGAAGTGGTGGCTCTGAAAAGAGCCTTTGTGTGGTGTTTGTAAGTCAAAAATTATAAATGCTTAACACCTACTTCAAAATGGTTGTTGTAATTCCAAAAAAGGTTGCAATGCATTTTGTACATTTCTCAGAAAAATCTGATTGCCAGCATAAGTAAGATGGACTCCATCTCTGCGAAAAATATATGTACTACGAAACATAATATTTTCATTGTGAAAAGAGGACATGCCAAAATCTCTTAGGAAGGCACAAACAGCCTTATTAACATTGCGCCTTGCTTTTTCCATTTGTGGACCAAATGAAGAAGAACAAAGCCACATTTGTCTCTGCGCAATCCGTGAAAATATCACTTTAGAATTAGGAAACATGTCCATGACCTTGCCAAGTCCTTCTTTCATAGCAAATTGCAAAAAAATTCCAGTCACATGTCCTAAACTGTTCCCTCCACAATGAATTAAAATTATGTCTGGATGTTGCTCTGTCTCCAAAGTAGCACAGAGAGGTAGCAAGTCCAACCACTTCATTCCACGTACTCCATGCCAGTGTACTTCCACATGTGGGAATCCAAGATCTACAGCTACTCCACAGCTTTCTGCATGCACCTTCAACCAATGTATCCACGAATCTCCCAAAATCCAAACAATCTGTTTTCTGAAACACACAGCCATAGCTATATTTTGTATTCTCAGAAAAAAGAGTATCTGAGAAACTCTCTCCTGGCACAACACACCCACTAAACTTTCCTGACCAATCCCTTTCAGTGCTTATTCTCATTTGCATGACTTCTGAACCCAAAAATCCCCGGATGTAACTCCCGATGTCCGCGAACTACCGCCATGTCCGCGGACATATCGTAACATGAACAGCCCTTCTACCATTTCCACTTCACTCTCTCTGCCATTCCCTCATTGGATGTAGCTAAAAAATCACATGACCATGCACCAATCACATTCAAGACCTCTAGATCTAACTGCATCATCATAGATCAGCACTGCAAATGTACTGTGAATCTCTCTGAGTACAAGTGTCATATCATTGGCAAGCACCATCTACCAGAAATACTGTACAAGTCTCCAAGATTTCTACTTGCAGCTCCGTGCATATCCATATGCATGAACACAAACTTCAGGTATGCATATTTTCTGTACAGTAGATGAACACATTTTCAAACAGACTTTTAGCTTGTGTAATCTGTAAAATGAATTTACTGTATTTTTTTCAATATCCTAAAATCAACTATAATTTATAAACCTTAATACTATTTACTTTCTTTATACACACACACTCAAATCATGTTAAACTAACATTTTTAAATGAAATATATAGACTACATATATTCAAACAAAATTGCAGGCAAGCACAATCTATGTTTAAATCTTTAAAAAAATACTTATACAATTTCATATTTTTTTGTTTTTATTTATTTATTTACTTAATTACTTTAATTTAGACATGACATTGAGGCGCTATTACCTAGAACAGCTTACTTACAGAAATAGTGGTATTCACTGGTATATTATAAATTTCACAAGACATAGTAAAGATATTCCTTTTGCTACAGTTAGTCATTCAATACAATTTGTTCATTAAGAACATATCATATGTACTGAACTGATGCAATGTATCTTATGTAAATAAATTAGTTTAATGGTTTTAAAGAAGGCACTGAGGATTTCAAATAAAAAAATCAATATCTAAATTAAAAACAGCGCTATATACAAACAAAGTTACTAATTTGAAGCTTTTACAATTGCAGTGAAGACCAGTCTACTGAAAAGAAGCAGCCGAATTCGAAGAACAAAGAAGAACTAAGAAGTTACCTGTTAATTTAAGAAAAAAAGTAAGTAGAATATCACCATAATCTTTGTATTATTAATCAAACATACTATAACATTAATACAAGCTATTTTGGTGCCTAAAAATAGAGATTGTGTACCATTTTGTCCAAAAATCTCCATGTCTTAAACAGTGATTTACAGCCAGAATGGCCCACAAATTCCTATTTTTGGACACACAAATTACCCAACTGAACCGCTACAATTTTCATATTATAGAACAAAAAACTGTTTTAATTGTATACATTAGATTTACTATTTGTACTTTTCCACACCACTAGCTTACCTTTTTTTGTCATCTGAACCCCAGTTTAGTAACACATAAATTCAAGAATACCTATCCCTACTAGTTGTAGTTCCCAATGCACAATCACACACCATTACATACATCTTTATCATCTTACTCAAACACTCATGCACACAGGACACAAACATTCCAGAAGACCCCAACCCATATCTTCTGTATTTTTTTCAACAGACCCTAAAGAATGCCTACCAAAAGTCAAGTCCGTAGAAAGCAACGCAAAAGTAGAGCAAATGAAAATAAAAGTGTCCAACATAAGCATCCATCTCTAGCAGAATTTGTAAAAAAAGTTTAAACAAAACAGCTAATACAGTCATTTAGTGAAACACAAGAAGTTTCAAGCACAAAAACTTTGCCTCCTCTATCAAAATGTAAAACAAACCAAAAAACAATTAACAGAAAATCAGCTATCACTACAGATAAAACCACTTCTTCAAATTTTAATATAGTGCAAAGTAAGCATACCAAGAAAAGTATTTTAGACAAAAAGTACCATCACAAACTCCTTCGAAATCTTATAAAAACAGTAGAGAAATCAGGTTCAATGCTTAAAACCTATCGTAGGAAATTAATCTTAGAAGCGTTGATGGACAGTGCAATTCTTCTGAAAAGAAAGTTATTTATTTTACTGTCAAACAAAATGAAACCACTAACAAAACTAATAACTAAACTACAAAAAAGACTTCTCAATAAGCGAAATGTCAACAGAAAGATCTTCTTAAGTATCTGAGGAGGTGAATGGAATCATACTACGAGCACAGAACCATATTTTAATGAAGAAGCGTACAAACAAAAGCAAACAAATACAATTGCCATACATAGCAGTGGTCGAGGTTATGAAAAAGTGAATAATACCATAATGGAACAAGAAGTACTCCTTACAAAAATATGCCCTGGAAACTTAGAGTTACCCCTCCATTCAACTGAATCAGAACGTCTAGTGTACAAATGGCCATGCACGTCAATGTGTAACATTCCCAAATAATGTTTCAAATCTTTACGCCAATTCCTCAATAAATATGTAAAAAGCAAAGACAAAATCAAAATTAAATTACTGCAAAATTTGGATACCTGTCCAGTGCGCAAGTACATAGGACTACAAGGACATTCATTGGCCTGCATTACAGGATCTACTTGTAAAACCACTTTCCATGATATCAAAAGGATATCAACACATCATTCAACTATAAGAAATCCAGTCTATAAACTGTACTATGCTAAAAGTCCTGCTTTAGCACTAGCAAAGTTAAATAACATCCTTCTACATGGTACAGCAAAAGACCTACTTGAAGAAATTCACTATATCCAGAAAAAATATTTTGGAAGTGAAAGCCATTTACAGAATGAAATAGCTTTAAACCAATTAAACAACAATTCTACACATGGCAACTTTTTGCTAAACACATACAAAAAAGAAATACTAAAATGTAAAAGTACATCAGCTGAAGTACCAAACCATGTATGTGTATGTTGCCGTAGAACTTTTTATAAAAGTAACACAAAAACTCTAGACCTATCATACAAAATAGAAGACAATGAAGATTCTAAATGGTTTGAATTAGCGCTCTACCTTGTAGCAGAAAACAAATACGAAATAACTGAGCCCTTAATACTTTGCAGTTAATGCACTACAAAACTTGACAACAACCAAACTCCTTCACATGCTATCACAAATAATTTGGAATTATACCCAGTACCAAAACCCCTACAACAACTTAATTTATATGAGAGCATCATAATTCAAACAGTACACCCATTTCAAGCAATAATACGCCTTCAACCAAAAACAGCAAAATTACCTCCTTCTGAATTGGTAAAAGGCATTCGTGGAAAAGTAGTTTATTTACCATTAGATCTAAAAGAAAATGTGCATACTCTAGGAGTGCAACGTCCCATGCAGCAATCTTTAATTATCTTGGTAAATGGAGTACCTACAAAAGACAAAAAAATATGGCAACAACTGGTAGATTTATATAAAGTTAGACAAGCCTTCCAATATCTTAAAGAGAATAATAAATATTACAAAGAAATTAATATTGAAGAAAACTTGAAAGATACAACTGAAATAATTCAAGAAACACAAGAAGCTGGTCAATTTTAGCTACTAGATCCTGCTACAATATCAAATACTTTAGACCATTATACAATTCATCCTTTGCACTGTAATGACACCGTAGAAGATGTACTGGAAACTTACCAAATGCGTCAAACAAAAGGATCGCCAATCAGCATATGGGAAAAAAGTATAGAAGCACGTGCTTTTCCTCTACTCTTTCCTACTGGCAAAGGAGGAAAGTATGATGATAGACCTATTCAAATATCAGCTTCAGAATACCGCTCATTACGGATGTATTCTGAAGATCCCAGATTTAGACAAAATGTGGAATACATATTCCACCTACTCTTTGAAAGTGAACTAGCAACTTTATGTTACGGAGTTGCACACATATTAAAATCAGGATCACACTTTCAAAATATGACAGCTACACAATTATTAGAAAAAGTGCAGCAAAAGGATGAGGTTTTACAATCAAATACTACAAATCTATTAGCAAATATGCGTGGTACTAAAGAGTACTGGTTTCGACGTCATGGAGATGTACATGATCAGAAACCTTGGCCCACCCACTTGGTTTGTTACATTACGTTGTGCAGAATATGCATGGGAAGATTTACATGATTTCCTACGCATATCAAATAAAAACAAAAAAAACATAGATATACTAACACCTGGAGAACTTTGTTCTTTGGATCCTGTTGATGTTTCAAGATATTTTCCACATCGCTTCATTGCTATGCTACATTTTATTTGAAATAAAACTGTTCCTCCCCTTGGAGAAGTGCAACACTTCTTTTGGAGAAAAGAATACCAAGCCAGAGGAGCACCACATATCGACATGCTTTTATGGATTAAAGATGCTCCTAAATTTGGTCAAGACAGTGATGCCACTGTTTTACAGTTTATTGAAAAATATGTCACTTGTGAACTTCCATCAGAAGTCACAAATAGTGATCTTCATGCACAAATTTTACAATTTCAAAGACACAAATGTGGAAAATATTGTCGTCGCAAATACAAAAACAAGGGGAAATACTACACCAAATGCCGATTTGGTTTCCATAGACCAGTTACAAATGCAGGTCAAGTGAACAACCTGATGTCTTCAGTTAGACATAGTGTTAAAGGTAAGTCACCTAAAAATACATATTACATAAAAAGAAAAGAAGAAGAAAAATATATCAATGATTATAATGCAATCATTGCCCACTTATGGAATGCAAACATAGATGTGCAGTACATTGCAGACAATTCTACTGCAGTTGCACGATATGTCACAGCATACTTAACTAAAGCAGAAAAGACAGAGCTCCAAGACCTCTGGAATGACCTGTCATCAGATAAAACAGTATCTCAGAAATTATACAGCTTGGGCATAAAAATGCTCACCCATAGAGAATGTGGATCATATGAAGCAGCTGATCGTTTAACTGGTACTGCATTGTATGGTAAATCTGAAAATATAGTATGGCTAAGTCTTGGTCCAGCTAAATCTAGAAAAAGAGTTCTAAAATCATATGAAGATATAGAAACAATCGCCAAACATGATCCCAACAGCCAAGACATTTTAAGAAATAATTTATTGGACACATACTACCCAAACAGAAGTAATACTTTGGAAAACATGTGTCTATACCACATAGCCCAAAACTACACATACAAAAATAATATGAAACCTGATGAAAACAAAGGTAAATATAGAGTAACAAACTGTGAAGGCAGCTTAGTTAAACTCACTAAACCAAATTTAATTAATCATATCAAATTGTCATTAAAGACTCCTCAACATAAAGAAGTATATTACATGTCCCTGCTACAACTCTTCACACCATGGAGAAAAGAAGAACAATTACTAGATAACTATGACTCATATGAGGATGCTTTCAAAGCAAATGAAAGCACCATAACTGATGTAAACTTTACACAGTACAAAACAATGTTGCACAATGAACAGCAACACGAAGAAGAACTCCAAGCCCAACTACATAAGGACACTTCTGACAGTAGTCAACCTTCTGTAACAGGAAGCCAAGAACCACTGGGAGAACCACTAATAATAAATGAGGCAGAATTAGCTATGATAGAAGTAGAAAACACCATGTGTCAGTATGAAGATAAGGAAGACTTAACTATACTACAATCAAAACTAAACAATGCGCAAAGTAGCATTTTTCAAGAAGTAACAAAACAAATTGCACATGGTGTAAAACATGAAAATAAAGAATGTTCCTGCCATAATTATAAACCTATACTACTGTACGTCAGTGGTGAAGCTGGTTCTGGCAAAACATTCTAATCAAAATCATTAGTAAGTTCCTTCAACAATTGACAAACAACAAACTGTCAGCTGTTGTCACTGCCCCCACAGGATTAGCTGCCTACAACATAGGTGGTGTTACATTACACCGATTACTACTATTACCAGTAGAACACCAGAACAAATTAGACTATTACAAACTTTCTGCAGAAGCTGCAATGGAATTACGCAGAGTATTGAAACAAATGAAAATGCTACTAATAGATGAAGTGAGCATGGTCTCCAACCTGATGTTAGCTTTGATTCACCTCAGATTACAAGAAGTACTCAAAACAGACTATGAATAGCTCTTTGCAGGAAAACACATTATTGTTTTTGGAGATCTGCTTCAATTAACACCAGTAAAAGGTGAGCCTATTTTTAAAACATTAGGACACAAACTCTGCCGTAAAACTGTTGGCAGCATTGGAAATGTCAACCTTTGGCAACATTTCCAATACAGAGAATTAACAGAAAACATGCGGCAATCTGCAGATCTCACTTATGCCAACATTTTAAAAAGTATCAGAGTTGGTATACTTTCTAAAGAAGCAGAAGCAATATTGAAAACCCGGCACATTAATGCACTTTATGGCGATAATGCATGTGCTACAGATGTTATGGAACAATTAGCCCACAAAAATGTCAATTGTATGGCCTTAATGCCAACTCTTGCAAGCTGTTTCAAATTCAATGAAATCATGCTAAGTAAAGAAATGCAACCAAACATGGAAATTAGCGCCACAGACAAACTAGATGTACATGGTATGACACTACCCATGTGTGACCAAGCCACAACAAGACTAAATAGTTTAGAAAAATCAATCTCAAACACAGCAGGCTTAGAAAAGATATTAAAATTATCCTTAAATTGCAGAGTAATGCTTAAACGTAACCTTGACGTGGACCAAGGACTAGTTAATGGAGCACTGGGTACAGTTGTTGGCTTTCAAACATACCCACGCGACAACCAAAATTCAGTTTGTCAATATACTCTTTGACAAACTTTCAGAAGTAAAAAGGATAGGACGCTCAACAGCTAGATTACTTCTCTTCAAAGATATGTATGTACGAAGAGAACAATTTTCTCTAAATCTTGCATACGCAGTCCCGATTCATAAATCACAAGGTCTTACCCTAGACAAAGCAATGATAGATATTGGTAACACAGTCTTTAAAGAAGGCATGAGCTATGTAGCACTATCACGCTTACGTACACTTGACTGTCTATTTCTAATCAACTTTGATGCAAGTAAAATAAACGCTTATATTCCTTGCATTTTAGAATACAATAGACTTTGCTCACTATACACCCCCCACCTAAACACATATTCTGTTCCACAAAAAGTAAAATGTTATAAAAGAAAAATAAATCAAACAGAAATGCAACAGGATGTCACTGCAAATCCTCCAAAGAGAGTAAAAGAAACTAATACTTCATCAAGTTCCACAAGCAAAAAAGAATCAATTAGGGAAAGTAAACCAAGTACTTCTTTAAAGAAGGAAGACAAACTCCAAAAAAAGCAGTTAGATGCAGAACTACCTGGAGCATTTAAATTCTCAAATATAGTTGGTGTAAGTTGCTACGCAAATGTAGCAATGAATATTCTATTTCAATTACCACCAATTGTTGACAACATTTACTTACACAGTACAGACCCATTGTGTTTGCAAATGTTAGTACTTCACAGAAATGCAGCAAACAATCCTGACAACACGTACAGTGTTTTTGGAATAAGACAACAATTGGACTACTGTGCTGGAATGGTGAAATTCACTATAAATTCACAGGAGGATCCACAAGAATGTCTAATGTACTTACTACAAGTACTGGAAAACAAAAACATACCTATAAATGAAATCTTTCAGATTTCATACATGTGGAAACATACATGCACTCTCTGCAACAATGTGACACAAGAAGAAATCCCCAATGAACGCTTCATATATATATCGATACCAAATTGTGAATCCATTCCATTTCAGCGACTTGTACAAAATGCAAACCATGGTAGATTATGCTCTACCTGCAATTCAGATAATCGCTCCATGTTAGTAATACAAACACATAGTAAATACATAATACTAATGCTTCTACGTTACAATGCAGATGGTACCAAAAACAACTGCAAGCTGACTGGATTCACACATGGTCAAATATCACTTGGTAAGAAAACCTTCACAACAATAGGTATAATCTACCACGCAGGAGCCACAACCTATTCAGGGCACTACACTGCATATATAAAAAAGAAATGTGGATGGCTTGAATGTAATGATAGTACCATTACTCTAAAGCAGAAATTACCAGGAAATCTTACAAACGCTTATTTGATGTTCTTAAAACCAAAATTTGATAACTAAACTGTATTTAAACCCTAAGTAAACTTGTGTTAAAAAAATATAAACTGTTAGAATACTCCAAAAGCTATCTAACTGCTCAAAGATTCTACAACAACTAATCAGATAAATGAATACCACTAAATTAGACCAAATAATACACAGTTAGAATACGCCAATTGGTATCTAACTGTCCCAAAATTTAACAATATCCAAATAGATAAATCAATACCACTAAAATATATCAAAAAAATCGACAGTTAGAATATGCCAATTTGTATCTAACTGTTCCGAAATGTTATAATATCAAAACAAATAAATAATATGTTACTGCTCCAAAAAAATACAACAAGCCAAAGTATAAAGCATTAGCCAGAAACAACAAGTGAACACTGAAAACAAACAAACAAATAAACTGTAGCATAACAGAAAAAGGTTTTTTTTTAATCCAACATGGATTTTTTTTTCTCACACAGACCCAATGATTTTAGCAACAAATACAGAAACTGAGCAAATTGCACAGTACTTTGATTTGTAATCTAGTAAATATGAGGGTCCAAAAAAAAAAGTATATTGATTATACAATGTAATAAGTCATTACAAAATTCTAATACTAATATGCTATTTTCTTTTATCACAGAAATTAACAAGAAAAACATGGACTCCCGTTACTAGACCAAACAGTAAGTATACAATAATAAGGAGAACCATAGCAGCATATCACATCCATAGTATCTTATACCTTTGTTCCTTATACATTTGTTTTTCACCCAAAGTTATAAGCAAATATGAATGTGATATGCTGCAGTGGTTGTTGCCAGGGCATAGAGTCTTGGGTGCACCATGCACCCAAGACTCTATGCCCTGGCAACAACCACTGCAGCATATCACATCCATCAAACATTTCAACTATGGTCTATGGAAACTTTTAATGTCCGCGGACATTATGAGTGTTCTTAGAACACTTTCAACTTGCCAGTGAACAATACGGACAGCGTTTTCAGGACACCCCCTACGAACATTTCAGAACAACGCGATAGTTCTTAGAACACTTTCAACTTGACAATGAACAATACAGACAGTGTCCTCAGGACACCCTCATTTTGTTTATTTGCGAACATTTCAGGACACTGCAAGTGTTCTTAGAACACATTCAACTTGCCAGCGAACAATACGGACTACGCCTTCAGGACACCCCTACGAACATTCCAGGACACCGCGAGTGTTCTTAGAAATGTCTTCAGAACACCCCCATTTTGTTTATTTGCGAACATTTCAGGACTCCGCGAGTGTTCTTAGAACACATTCAACTTGATAACGAACAATACGGACAGTGTCCTCAGAGCACCCCCATTTCGTTTATTTGCAAACATTTCAGGACACCATGAGTGTTCTAAGAACACATTCAACTTGACAGAGAACAATACGGACAGTGTCCTCAGGACACCCCCATTTTGTTTATTTGCGAACATTTCAGGACACTGCGAGTGTTCTTAGAACACATTCAACTTGCCAGCGAACAATACGGACTACGCCTTCAGGACACCCCCTACGAACATTCCAGGACACCGGGAGTGTTCTAAGAAACGTCTTCAGAACACCCCCATTTTGTTTATTTGCGAACATTTCAGGACACCGCAAGTGTTCTTAGAACACATTCAAATTGACAGAGAACAATATGGACAGCGTCCTCAGGACACCCCCTACAAACATTCCCCGGACACCGCGAGTGTTCTTAGAAGTGTCTTCAGAACACCACCATCTTGTTTATTTGCGAACATTTCAGGACACCGCGAGTGTTCTTAGAACACATTCAACTTGACAACGAACAATACGGACAGCGTCCTCAGGACACCCCCATTTTGTTTATTTGCGAACATTTCAGGACACCGCGAGTGTTCTTAGAACATATTCAACTTGACAACGAACAATACGGACAGCGTCCTCAGGACACCCCCATTTTGTTTATTTGCGAACATTTCAGGACACCGCGAGTGTTCTTAGAACACTTTCAACTTGACAACGAACAATACAGACAGTGTCCTCAGGACACCCTCATTTTGTTTATTTGCGAACATTTCAGGACACTGCAAGTGTTCTTAGAACACATTCAACTTGCCAGCGAACAATACGGACTACGCCTTCAGGACACCCCTACGAACATTCCAGGACACCGCGAGTGTTGTTAGAAATGTCTTCAGAACACCCCCATTTTGTTTATTTGCGAACATTTCAGGACACCGCGAGTGTTCTTAGAACACATTCAACTTGATAACGAACAATACGGACAGTGTCCTCAGAGCACCCCCATTTCGTTTATTTGCAAACATTTCAGGACACCATGAGTGTTCTAAGAACACATTCAACTTGACAGAGAACAATACGGACAGCGTCCTCAGGACACCCCCATTTTGTTTATTTGCGAACATTTCAGGACACTGCGAGTGTTCTTAGAACACATTCAACTTGCCAGCGAACAATACGGACTATGCCTTCAGGACACCCCCTACGAACATTCCAGGACACCGGGAGTGTTCTTAGAAACGTCTTCAGAAAACCCCCATTTTGTTTATTTGCGAACATTTCAGGACACCGCGAGTGTTCTTAGAACACATTCAACTTGACAGAGAACAATATGGACAGCGTCCTCAGGACACCCCCTACAAACATTCCCCGGACACCGCGAGTGTTCTTAGAAGTGTCTTCAGAACACCACCATCTTGTTTATTTGCGAACATTTCGGGACACGGCGAGTGTTCTTAGAACACATTCAACTTGACAACGAACAATACGGACAGCGTCCTCAGGACACCCCCATTTTGTTTATTTGCGAACATTTCAGGACACCGCGAGTGTTCTTAGAACATATTCAACTTGACAACGAACAATACGGACAGCGTCCTCAGGACACCCCCATTTTGTTTATTTGCAAACATTTCAGGACACCGCGAGTGTTCTTAGAACACATTCAACTTGACAGAGAACAATACGGACAGCGTCCTCAGGACACCCCCATTTTGTTTATTTGCGAACATTTCAGGACACCGCAAGTGTTCTTAGAACACATTCAACTTGACAGAGAACAATACGGACAGCGTCCTCAGGATACCCCCATTTTGTTTATTTGCGAACATTTCAGGACACCGCAAGTGTTCTTAGGACACTCGCGCACATATAGAATTTTCCTTTGGGAAACAAAAAAAAAACATTCATTTAAATAACACATTTATGAAAGTACACAATAATATCAGGACTTTTTTTTATGGACCACTTTAAAAGTAATACACATTAACTTTAATCAAATTCATGCATTAAGGGAAAGCCAGTGAAGGTCTATTAAAACCTTGGTGATCTGATCGAATTTCTTTGTCCCAGACACCAAACAAGAAGCAACATGGAGCACAGCCTTCAGAGGTGCCAGAATGGATTGAGCGAGACCCATAAGGATAACATATCCATAGTTGATCCAGATAATATTCATACAATCCATCAATACAAGTACCATGTAGCCAGAATCCTCTAAATAATGCCTCCACTATTTGAAGATGCTTATCTCTTTTTGACAACTTGGCTGTGATTGGTTGTGCAAAGAAAACTAGTAAATGGTGAGTCCACCCCTGAAGTGTTGCACAAGCAATTATTTGAGGAACAATCTAACTAGAGATTGGGAACAAAAAGACCCCAGCTTCACCGCCCAACCAGTCCTTCTTCCCTCCCTCAGCAACTCCCCCATCCAACATTCCTTTCCCAACTCCCATTATTCTAAGAACATGGAACTCCAGTTAACCATATACAAGTGTGCTAGTACACCAGAGGCAGTGACCCTGCCTCATTGATTAACACTGTGCTGAGTTGAATTAACACTATATAACAGAAACCCCCTCCACATTAAATGGCTGTGCAAGTCGGGGGTCACACAAAATAGGAGCGTTTGTAAAAGCCTTTTTAAGGGGTCGGAATGCAAATTATTGTTGACGGATTTAGAAAAGGGGAATTTACTTTTGTGTGAGTAGGACTTTTGGGCAGCAGTACAATATGGAGAAACAAATGACAATTTTAAACTCCATGATACATAATGAATTTGCAATTATGACAAAATCCATCATAGATAATACAAACATATTTATAACAATTGTGTGCATTACAATCTATTAAAATCTCCACGATAAAGCTAGAACGTGCTAGTGAAAGCACTACCTCACATTATTTGTAAGCACTCCGTTTGGTCTGTGAGAAAGGTTTTTTAAGAAATAGCTCTTTTTCACTTTTAGTGCCTTGCATCTGAAAACACAATACTGTATGTTCATGATATTAGCCCTTCCTTTTCACAAAAACCCAATAACCTCACAAAAAGGAATTTGTTTTCTAGGACCTTTCACTTCCAGCTTTTCTAGCAGATTAATTGAATTACATAATTATTCTGCTAAAAAATGTGCCCCAGACGATGTTAATGTAAGGCATAGCACTAATACTTAGGAGGAAAGAAGAGGATATTCTTCAATTAATGTCCTTTTCTCTGTAAGGGCCTGATTTAAAAAAGGTTTTCAATCGGATTGTGCCATTGTGAAATGCTTTTAGAAATCAGGCCCTATGTCTTATATTTCTGTTCTAATCCCAAAGTGCAGCTTTTTTCTTTATTTCCTTAGCATATCAAACTATATCATATTCAGTTAACATTCTTTCTTCTCCAAGTAGCCCCAATTGTATAAAAAAACTGTTCATTTAGAATTTTAAATTTTAAGAGTTGGTTAAGGCATCCCGAATTCCAACCCTGTCTTAGAATAAATAGCAATTAACGTTTTTTGCACACATGCTTTTCAAAAACCAACATGCTCTACAAATCTCTGCAATTGTGTCCAAGGATGTCAATCCTAATTCAAGTCCAATCAAGACCATTGAGCAAAACTGAGGAAGACCTAACACAGTCTACCAATATGTTAATGTTAATGTTAAAGGATATTTGAACCCCCCCACTATCACCAGCGGAGTGGTCCCCTGACGCTCTAGTGGATCTGAAACAAAGGGGAGGAGGGTAGGTTAGGCGTGTTAGTAGGACAAAGTTTGGAGAAGAGCAAGGGAGCTGTGAAGTATTGTTGGCAGCTTCGGTTCGGTTTACACTGTTCGCCGAGCATATTGGTGTGTTATTTGGTTCTGAGTCCGTCGTGTGACGTTGTTTGGGGGTCTGTGTGGTGTGGTTGTTGCTGTGGTGTGGTGAAGTGTGTGTGAGTTGCTGTGGATTTAAGAGGTGTGGTTGTGTTTGGTTAGAGTGTCAGAGGTGTGTGAGGAGTGGAGACGTTTTAGTGTTTTTTTTGGGCTTAGTTAGTATCCTTGTTGTTAGGAGAGATGCTTACTCCTATTGTGTCTCCTTGGTGATTTCAAGAGGGTTGTTTCCTTTCGGTGATTACGTTTCAGCATGATAGGGCTGTCTCATCTCTTTGTCATTAAGCTAACTTAGCTACTTTCGTGTTTCCATCTTTGTATTCGGCTAGTCCTTTTATCCCAGTTTGTCTTTGCTTCAACCTAGGGTTGGATTGATTTACTTGCAAGCTATGCCTGTACCCTACGTCCTTTCTGAGTGGGAAGGTTGTTGGTAGTGCTGGGCATGTATGTTCAATTTCTGTCCTCATGGGGTTGTCGCTTCTGTTCTATTCCACCTAGTTCTTGTTGGATTCCACCTAGTTCTTGATGGATTTTCCCTTAGTCGGTCCTCGGTGTTGTCTGTGCCATCATATATTCTGTCAATCTGTTCTTTGTGTTTCCTGTTTGATTGTTTTTAACCTTTTTTCAATTTGGTTCTGAGGTGTTGAAGAGCCTGGTTTTAGACGTTTTCAAAATTGTAGGTGCTTTTGGTGTTTCTTATTTCTTTTGGGAGGTTGTTCCAGGTATTTGCGGCTAGGTGGGAGAAAGAGGAGCCCCCTAGTTTTTTTTTTTTTATGTGTGGTTTTCGTTCCAGGTGAATTTCATTGCTTGATCTGGGGAGTCTCGTTGGCTTGTTGATTGTTATTTTTTTTTGTAGGAATTCTGCTCCCTGTCCGCTGATTGCCCTGTGTGTTATGCACATTGTTTTGAACATTATACAATGTTTAATTGGGAGCCAATGTAGTATTTTTAGTGCTGGAGTGATGTGGTCTCTTCTGGATAGTTTGAGGAGGATTCTGGCTGCTCCATTTTGGATGTGTTGTAATTGCTTCAGGAGGTATTCAACATCCCGAGTTAGAGGCTGTTTGCGTAGTCAATTCTTGACTCCAGGGTTTTGATCCATTGTGGTAGATCATCTAATTGCCTTTCAAGCCTGAAGAGTGCCACAGGCAGCATCTTCTTCTTGAAAGGTATTGTGACAGGTCATAATGAAAATCCCCTGACTTTCATATTAAATCCTATTATTGCAGCTAATACCAGCCTGATTTATTAACATATTTAAATGAGAATTAGCAGCATTATAGTGATAGCAAAATGTGGTTTCTTTTACTTATATATACCATAACTCTATTTGTTATTGTATTTATTTCAATCTTATTCACTGCATAGGAACCTAAGACTCCAACAAGTGCTCTTTTCAAACCAACTGGGGTTTGATCGAAGAGTATCAAGTAATATGCACAACCCATCCACTGGATTTGCATAGTCCCAAGTTTAGTCAGAAAGGCATGGACCTTCCTTAAGGCTTTGTCGACATCAGCCACACAAAGATTACATAACAGAGGTGCATTAATGCATCCCTGTTTCACACCTCTGGTGGCTTCAATCTGATTGGAACAAGGACCGTTGAGGTCCAGACAAACCTTCACTCAACTGTAATTATTCCCTCATTACGAGTCTGCCGGTAACCCACCAGTGCTACCGGTGCGTTACTGGTACACTCGCCTTTCTGTTACCGGCATCTGATATCCACGTGTTACTGGGATATTATCAGTGCCAGCAACGGCAGTAAATTCACATTCCATGGAGTCCCAAAGGACTCCATGGGATGGGCTTGCCCCTATCACCGGCACCGGTAGTAACAGTGCCGGTGATAGTAATGGTGCCGGTGATAGGGGCAATGCTTTGCTAGTAGGGGCCTGAACTTCCACCAGGCCAGGCCTGCCGGTAGTTCACTGCTCCTACCGGCAAAGTGAGATTGTGCCAGTCTGGGAAAAATTCCAGATCCAACCAACATTTAGTTCTTGTTAGTCAACACAAGATAGAAGTTCCACATTAGGATCCCTTGTAAAGAAAGTAGATGGTCCAGTTGGAGAGGTACGTGCTGAATACATCCTTTTGCTATGTTCTGTGCAAAGTATGTCTTCAGCTTTGAATCTTCTCAAATGATCACATTAGACATTCTTGTGGGGATTGTGAAGATTGATAACACAATCATACACTGCATGGGGAGTAAGAGCATGTGCATTCTTATCCTGGAAGATACAATCAAATTCAAGGTACTGCAGAGGTATTCTATTTTATTCTTTGCTTGCAGCATCCATTACCAGCATGTTGCACATCAGTGATTGTCTTCTAAAATAAGGTAACTTAGAAAGGTCGAGGTTGCAAAATGAATGTGTGATTTCCTTCATAGCCTAGTACAGTGTGCGGCTGTCAAAGATAAATGGTTGCACATACCAGCCATAATTCAAGGGTGTTTTACGACATTACACATCACTCATTGACGAAACTGTGCCAACAGAACAAGGGCAAGATGTTTTATATAAAATCATCAGATGTCACAGGAGTACCATCCAATGCTCGAATTACTTCTGTTATCCTATTTATTTTAAAAGGCAGTGCTATAACGTAGAACACGATAGTGGCAATAAGATCCATTGTTATTTCATTAATATGTATTGTAAAAATATGTAAATATCACAGGTATAGAAATAGACTGTCTTTTATGGACAAGCATTCTCATATTCCTCCAGCTATGGGCATCTCCTTACAAAAGGACATGTCAACAAACAGCATAAACATAAGCCTTGCTTGAGTCTTTGTTGCTTTTCTGATGGTTTTAAAGCCTTTTGACTGAGAGCAATTTCTGGTATCGGTCTGGTCTGGGTGGCGGTGGTCTCATCTGTAGTAATACGTATAGGAGCAAGCGTTCCCTCACTTTTCTTAAATGAATCCGCTGACTTTCTTTCCTTTGCCTCATTTAGCATATAAGGGACGTGTTGCACGATATTTTGTGGTATGCTAGATTTACATAGGCTTAATTTAATTTATTTCTGCTTCATACCCAAGAAGGTTACTTTTCCCTCATGCCTTCCAATACCGCTAGATGACGTCAGTCCCTTGCTTTGAAAAGCGAGAACAACATCAGAGTCGACATAGTTCATTCAAGATTCATGGCACAGCACATCAGAAGTAACACCCTTGTAGATCATTGGAACATACAGCACAGTCCAGTCGTAGGGCACTATCCATATGAAAGTTGCAGTGTCTACGAATTTAGCATTAGGAGTACTGTGTTCATCCACAATGACATAAATTGGACATTACACCATCATACAAAAAATGGACACTAAGAACGCAATATATATGATCCGGTGTCCATGTCAAAAAATCACATAGGTATGACCACCATGAAAGTGGCTATCAGAATCTGTGATTGCAGATCTAGAATACGGAAACTCACATGCCCAGCTCCATTGGGACAGTACAACATGGCTTATAAACATTCAGACCAAGATGTGCAGTGGATGGTTGTCGACGTATTTAACCTGACATGCACAATTTCTGTATCTCCAACCGCCTCTTATCGTTGGAACAGCAATTGATACTTTGCCTTAGGACACAGGAAACTGGTTTGAATGAATACATGCAATGGTCAGCTTGATTATGAATATTTTTCTTCCTTTCATACCGTGGTCGAGTTGTCCAAGCTTGTCTGCACGTTTGCCTATTATCATAGCATATCATATCATATCCCTTAAGTGCTCGATTTGAATAACTTCTAGACTTGTCAACTTGCAGTGGCTGCATACTGTTAGGACATAGGTAGGGCTCGGTGTATGTCCATTGCACATCTTTGGTGTTCTTTTTCTCCCTGAATAAGTGTATATTACTTAAGTAGCTGCATTTTATATATATTCAAGATGACACCTGGCTCGTTTACCTTTTTACGCCATCAATGCGGCTTCATGGCCGCACCATTCCTGTAGACATGTGACCCATATATTTCCATCAAGATGGCGACAGCTAGTTACTGCAGAACGCATTAATGCGGGACGCGCTGTTGGATCTCGCTTCCAGGTTTCACGTTGAAACATGCAAAGTGACTCTCTCTTTGAATGGTAGGTACAAAAGCTAGCCCCTGCTTAATTTATCTAAAACTATAACTATTGTGTGCGTGAGGCAGCGTACACGTATACCTCTCTGGTTTCATTTGTAGTCACTGCAGTGATAATCTGCTCTCATCGTTTCTGTAGATGGAGCAATTTACTATGTCGCCGTTACCATCATGAATCCCAGAGAGCAGGTCCGATTGGGACTCTTTTATCCCAGTTTTGTCCTTTTCATTTATGACAATTTGATGTGTTAAACGTGAATCGTAAGTGGTCTTTTCTGAAGCTAATTGAAACTGGTTTCGGTTAATTTTTTCAGACTCTCCCAGTTAGTTGGGTGAAGAAATTGTGTTGGTGATGTCACCTGTTTGAAACTTGTTAACATTTTCAGGAATTCTGTAAGAATGAAGGTTCACTTCTGCGTAAGACTTGGTATGTGTGCATTTTATCGGACTATCCATACAACTCTTAGTTCTTTAGTCCAACTCTAAGTCTTGTTTTGTTGTTTTGCCAGACATCCGTGAGGACGTATACAATCATCCCCTCCAGTAATGTTTGTCATGCCCTGAAGAAGGCTGGGCCAGGAAAAATAATTGGCAAGTCCAGCCGAAACTCAAGCTGGCATCTCTTTGGACCAAGTCTTGCTATTTTCATGAACATGGTGTTTGGATTGATGCATGTGGAATGCATCATCTACCATCGTTTTGATTAAAATACACACATGTGACAGTAACTTGTGTTAGGCTTAAATTGAGTCATAACAAAACAAAAGAGTGATGGCTGGAAGGGTTAGAATAAATCTTAACCTCTGGCTTTGCTCTGCACAACCGTCCAGACCATTGTTCTTCGCTTGCCAAGCCATAACGAAAGGGGAAAGACCATATGAAAATCAGGCTTGGTCCCACCCCCAAAGAGGTAGTCCAGCCTGAACTGTAGGTCACATCCCTTCTGCACTAAATCAGAAGGCATGTTTCAGACTCATTGAACAAAACCAGTGAGGAGTAGCTTAGGTCTCTAGGCCCAGCAGGTACAGGGCCCACATCTGGGCATACCCGTCCTACTCAGGGGGACAATAGCAAAACAAAGAGGTGATGGCTGGAAGATTTAGGATTAATCTTGACCTCTGGCATTGCTCTGCGCAGCCCTCCAGACCATCGTTCTTCACCTGCCAACCCATTACAAAGGGGGAAAACCATTTTCAGATCAAGCTTGGTCCCACACCTAAAAGTGGAATTCCAGCCCAAACTGCTAGGTCACATTCCTTCTGCACGAGATCACAAGCATCTGCAGGCATGTTTCAGCCTCATTGAACATCATCAGTGAAGAGTAGCTTGGGTTCTAGGCCCAGCACCCACATCTGGGCATACCCATCACACTTGAGGTGACCATAGCAAAACAAAAGAGGTGATGGCTGGAAGGTGTAGAATACATCTTAACCTCTGGCCTTGCACTGGGCAACCATCCAGTTTATTTACATAGGACCTGAGTAAAAGTAAAAGTCAAGTAGATTGATATAATAATTGAATGTTGGGCTCCTGGTGATTGTTATCAACACCAATCCTAGTTATATTAGAATTATACTACATACTACACTTTAGAAATGTTACAATTCTAAACCGGCGGCTACCACACCCCCAGTTACTTACTCATGCTGGTCTATCAGCAGGGTAAGGTCTGTCAGTGCTGTGGTTGTCGCGAGCCACAAAGCGACAAAGCAACCACAGATAAGACGTTTTTCAAAATATTAAGAGAGGCCTGTAAGAAGGGCTCAGAAGACGATTCATTGGTCCAAGAGACCTCAGAAAAGAGATGCAGAAAACAAGTTATATACAACCCTGTGTGAGTTATTCCTACTTGATGTCTCCTCTCAGAAAACAAGCCTTACATTTGTTCATAAATGAAGTGTGATGCAACAATATAGGCCTCTCCCACAATGCAAATGAGTTTGTCCAGACTGTGGGGTACATTTATCAGCCCAAAAGAAATCCCTGCATCACAAAATTGCATATTAGCAGTCACAAAAAAAATGGCTGCAATGTGTCTGCTGAGTACATATTCCCCTGCATCACCAAAACTGTGTTTTTAGCAGTTATAGAAGTAATGGCTGTGCTGTCTAGGCTGAGCACATGTGGGGCGAGATGAAACATAGACACCCCGAGAATGGCTGCATTTTGTTTTCCCATATGAACCCAAAGAGAAGGATTCCAATGCAGAATGGCTCTGCGCTGCTATGCTGTCAGCTCAAAACTTCAAACTGAAAAAGAAAATGTTCTGTGTTTAAAATGACCTTGCACTGGTGCTATTTCCATCTTTAAACATTGCACAGTTTGGTTCCAGTAAAACACAGCCATGCCCATCTATATTCAGGATGAACATCATCAAATAAGGCTTCCCTGCCCAGAACGGCATTGTTTATCAAATACAATCTGTGAAGAGCAGAGAAAGTCATTCTAGTCCGCACAACCAGCGTTCACTTTTGCAACCAATTAACCCATACAGAGCACTTAAAAAGAAAGCTCTTTCTCCCTGGCTATGCATCAATTACAAAGAAAACGATTTCCAGCATCTTTCTGTACTCTGAAATTGACCTGATCTGTAAGAGCTTTCAGAAAATAAAAGTCCAAGAAACCGCGTTTGTAAAATAAACCTAAGCTGAGAAGCACATGTGTAAATCCACTTTTGCAAAAGCTCTGAAAGGATACTATGAAAGCTAAAATGTGAAATCATCTCAAATACTCACACAGAAACAGCATTTTATGTGTGAGGATGGGGTTTGGTTTAAATGTATGATATATTTATTTACAAAAAGACTGGCTTTTGTAAAAGAAAGGGAAAAGAAAAATGTTTGAAAGCTGTTTAAAAGCAGCAGAACCAGTTTTTCCTGGGCTTCAAAGATATCCAGACCCTTGGAAAGGAAGCCCCTTTACAAATGTGAAAGGACCAAGGTGTGGGAATTTGCAACCTCGTCAGAATGACCAGCATTTTTGCTGCAAGGAACAAAGGACCCAGGGGAACTAGACCTGTCACACAAGTGTGAATTCCTTTGGCACCTCTCCTCAGGTTCAACTGCCCAGGATCAAAGGGCGCTATGCTAACTCTGTTGTTCAGAACTGAAACAGAGGGGGAATTTGGCTGGGGGGTGTTAAAGCCTGCCCACTTCAGGGAACAAAGCCAGCCCCCTTGAATCAAAAGACTTTTTACATTAAGACATTTATTTCAGTAATATGAAAAAGCAGTAATATGAAATTATGATGGATTTTAATGTGATTTTTGTAGCAACAATATGAGACGATGTGGTCTTCATAGCATGTGGGGGACGTGAACGGTATTAAAGTGGCATTTCTGGGGAAAGCATACATAACACAGATGTAAAATTGGATGGAAACATGCCCGACACTGTTAGCCTCATATGTAGCCATTTGTAGAATTTTAGGGGAAATGTTTCCATACAAATTGTGAAAGAGTGCCAGAAGGGCAAAGCAGCATGGTACAGACTTGGCGTTTGAGCCAGTATACTCCTTGTAAAATATGGGGTCTGCCTATCTAATTTTCATGAGGATACCAATTGTAAATATAAGGGTTTTGTTTCATAACTGATTTTGGCAAAAGTAACTGTGGGGCAACAAAGCACCTCGTAACAACACCCTCACTAATATTGATGTCACTTCCCGGGGTCCAATCCGCCGGCAGGGTCGTGGCAACATCGACAGCCTCACCTATCCCATGTTAGAGGTATATCCAGGTTATTTACGCCCACATAGTAAAAATCCTCTGATGTCATCCTGCTGATAAAAGGAGGAGGCATAGAGAGAGTCAGATCATTCAAAATTCACGACATCAAAAATCCAGAGATCCAGACATTCAACATTCACCTAGCAAGACTCCAGATCCAGGCAGATCTTCCTATCCAGGCAGAACCACTATCCAGAATAAAACCCTACACAAATCCCAATAATTAAGGAAGAATGGGGGAAAGACTACTGACCCTTTGGGAGAATCCAGTGTCTAGACCTGTCCTTGTCCAGCTGATGCACCCCACTGTCCACTGTGACCAGACCCTGGTTTCCCCACTGTTCCCTTGAAGGATTGCCTGCCGATGCGCAGTGACCAGATCCTTGTCCCACTGTCCAGAGACCCGGTTAGCTGCCCAAACTACCCAATTCAGGTGCATTTTATAAGTATCACCCTCCCCAGAACCAAAAAAGCTGCCTACACCGCTCTGTTACTTTGCATTCTGTCCAACCCTATAGAGAATCCTATAAGTACCCTCTTTAATTAAGTGTCAGAATCCTTTGTGTCTCCTGTCTTTAGAAAAATCTGTGTTATCTCCATGTGTAGTGTAATTCTTTCCAAATCATTTCAGTTGGTTGACTAAGTACTATTTTGAATACATTCATTAGTTCCCCATAGAGATTAAAGTGACGTGACTAGGTTAACCTTGCAAATTAACCTCCTTGCATACTGTGTCTTTCTTTAAACATCTAGCCACTAAAATATAGTTGCAGTAAAACAAATCAGTTTGCTATCAAAACCGAGTTTGCCTGTGAAAGTGTTTCCCTTCTTAAAATCTGATTTTCCTTTCATTTAAAGAATTCCATACTGTCACCCATCCAGAGTCACCCTTTCACTTTTGTATAATACCTCTGATGTGCCTTTGTACCTCATCAGTGAAACCGATTTCCGATTTCGACTGTTTAGCTCAATTCTTAAGCTATTTGCTTGCTTTGAACCCATGAAAACTAAGAAATTGTAATTTTGCCACGTGTGATCCTAGCTGCAGTTTTTCCTTTCCAAAGTCGATTTCCTCGCCTGTATGCCTGTAATTTAGTACCTTGCCTTGTAGCTTGTATGTTTTCTTGCTTTATTAGTACAGCCACACAAATTCCTGTCTTATCCATTCAACCGCACATGTAAAATAACTATTCAGTAATTCCGAATGCCATTTTGCTAATTTTTCAAGAGATTTTAATCCGATTTTGGCCTCCCGTTCAGGGGTGGTAGATCGGATTTCCAATCTGATTTTTGCCTATTATACCTGACTCCTTGCTACTCCTCTCTCCACCCACACAAAACTTGGTTAACATGGGTTTGAGGGAGTGTTGCAGGGGGAATGCATAACCGTTTTGCCATCAAAAAACATTACCAAAATGTATCTTGCTTTCACTCATTTTTGCATGGATGTTTCTGGTGTTAGTAAGTTCAATTAAGTGTACCCTATCATTTTGCTGTGTAACTATCACCACACTGGTGATTGCTGCCCTATACTGAATATGTTTGATAATATTAAAAATTAAAAATTAATAAATATTTAATTATTACACACTGGCTTGGTTCATGGTCCATTGCGATACGGGGTGTACGTCAAGGGTGGTGTGAGAAGGGTTGGCTGCCTTCTCAAACAGAATCTGAATTTGATAAACTTAAAAGCGTCTTTATTGTGCGCCACATCCCTTGCCAGAAGAAAGAGTCCTGTTTGGAGTGTGCCATGTCTTTAAATCTGTGACAAGACAAGCTCATATTTGGTGAAGTACAAAGGTGACATTATCAAATTATTAGTGTTGCTTCCGAATGATACATGGTAGATTTGACCATGGAAAACCGAGATACCCTTGTATCACTTTGAAACATTTCAATGCCACCATGGCCACATATGGTCCAGGGGTGATGCAGTGATACTACTGGTCCTATTGTGTCTGCAATGTTACTAAGAACGGCCACATCCCACACTGAGGAGGCATGCACAAGACCGTATGGAAAAGGGCGTATGCAGTCTGACTGACGTGAAGTAACATTTCTCTTGCAACTTTCTGATCTTATCCGAAAGAATGACTTTAGCCTCAGAAATGGTTTTCAAATCATTCTGTATTTCTTTTATGACTTGGACTATTTCGAGGTATGGATCAGCCATACTTCGTACTTCATACTTGATCTGCTATACTTCAAATAAAAGATGGGTCTGGTCAACTATCCAGTGTCAATAGTGCCTTAAAGGTTAGTACAATGGATGAGTAGCAGGAGGCCAATCACTGCCTAAAGGCATAGGCAAACAGCGGGAATGGGCAAGGAACACAGGGATTCAAACGGAGCGACATGTTGTTGAGTGGACTGGGACGTACCTCATCTGTTTATTAAAAAGGAGGGTCCAGAAACTTATTCAGCTTTAACAGTGTGCCTCCTACTCTTCCTAACCCCTAAACTAGTCCTAACTCGGTGTCTGCATGTAGCAGCACAGGAGGAAAGAGAGCCAAACGGTGTATACAGGGAAGGACAACAGAAAAGAGCAACAGGTCGCAGGAGGAGAGCATTACCTGATAACCAGTGCAATGGCTGAGCAACCAAGCTAATACCTGGATTGACACATGCAGTACATGAAAGGATGACAGTTCAAACTGGCAGTATACTGAGAACCTGTTAACCATATGCTGCCAGGTTAATCCACTTCCTTCAGAAACTATGACATGCTGACATAGCCCAAAAGTATGCCATGGCCATGACAGGATGAAAGAGCTCTGACAACCTTGGAATGGAAACCTTCAGAATGCTGCCATGCTGGTTTGGGACTCCTTCTTAGAATTAAAAATGCCTGAGGTACACGACAACAAAACGTAATTTGCTTCATGGCCACACAACCCACCTAGTAGCACGTAGATGCAAAGACGGACAACTCCAACTCTGCCCTGAACAACAATACAAATGACACTGTTGAGAGGTAAACCCATGACTTATACATAGGCGGCATGGTTGCACGATTGTCATAGCCATACCTATTTTCCAAGCCTGTGACAGGAAGTGTGGTTTATTTCTGGAATGGGATTACTATGACCATCTATGGATTGCAATGAGATGACTGAGACAATATATTAGTGCACATTTTGAAATACGAGTGTTGATGGTTTGCATACCTATGTGCCATTATCATTTTGCCTTGGGCAAGTCCCAGATGTACAACAGCAAGGTGGGACCATACCCTGCCCTGGGTGAGGACCGAGAATAAGCCTATCTACATCGTCCAAAGTAGGCCTACTTGAGAAGAGGGCAGGCAGTCTCCAACCTCTATTCCACGTCAGTCCTCCCCCAGTCTTCTTCTCTCATATGACATTTTTAGAGAAAGAAAAGCCACAGGTTGCCAGCTATGGTGGGCCGGAGCTACCTGGCTGGCTTCAGCTTCGGCTTGGCTGACCCAGTTACATGCCTAGTCTCCCAGAATTCTAAAAAATAAAATTGGGAATATTCCAAAGGTAGAAAGGAGCAGGGTTTAAATATATGGCACCAGATGCAAAGAATATACCCAATTTCATCTTTACTTTCTTTGACCCTGACCTCTCAGTTGTTTTTTATTTTAAAAAGTGTTTTTACATAATAGTGATGTAAAAGTGCAATACCGTTTGTAGAGGACATGTAACTTAATTGTAGACCATTCTCAGCCATTAAATAAAAGCTATTGATGGTGTGACAAAAGTACTGAACGTTTGGCTCATACTGAACTCACATGTTGCTGTGGTTTTGGAGACAAATTCACAAATCCATTATCTATAGTACAAATACTGTAACCACAGTGTGGCTATAGGTGTACAGAAATGTAAGCCCGGCATTTCACTAAATAATTGGCCAAAATCTTGCACATGGGCATTACGGCTTCCATCTACTGCCATACCATGGAAAAAGTGCCAATATTTCCTCTTTAGGGAAGAGATCACATTGGAAGTGCAGGTAACACGGTAGTATTCTGACAGGCCCAAAATATTTGAATTGGGACTTATGGTGGGCCGGTTCACTCTCTGTGGTCACTACTGCTCGAATGCGTGGCCGATTTGATACATGCTGACACCGCTACCAGTTTGTCGATGCAATGGAAGAGATCAAGGAAGCTCAGCACCTTTATGGTACAGAATGTCCATCGGGAGCTCTGATAATAATTGTGTTGCTACAGAGTAATATATAATAAGTAGGCTACAGTTTAAAGCCTTGAGCAATGTCATGACTAATGATATATGGACATGCAAGAATTACATGCTTTTCTTTACTATTGATATTGATATTGTATTTCTATCGCGCTCATACACAATTGTTTCAGAGCGCGACAAGGGAAGGGGAACAGGGGAGAACAAAAACAACGATTTTACTAGGCCCAGTGACATTGAGAACGTGCGGGGTAGAGGGAGAAGGGGGAGAAGTGCATGGAAGGGAGAACAAAAGGAGAGTGCGGCGCGAGAAGGAAAAAACATAAATAATAAAATAATAAATAAAAAGGCAACAAACAGAGGGAGTGCAGCCAGCAAGTGGCAAGTGCTGGGTTTATGGCAGCAGGCCATGTAGGTCTGAAAGTGCAGGAAGAAAATGGAAATGCTGTATGGGTACAGATACAGACCCCAGTGCAGGGGATGGCCCGGAGGCAGTGCGTGAGGGTGGCACGATGAGCCGGTACCTGGGCCCGGAGGACAGAGGGTGGCCAGGTGCATGGTGCCGAGGGAGAGTAGAATCAAAAGGGGAGGAGAAGTCAGAAGCAAAGAGGAAGGTTTTGAGGTGCTTCCGGAACCGGAGATGGTCCTCCTTAAGTTTTAGGGTGGAAGGGAGGCTGTTCCAGAGGGAGGCTGCAGCCAAAGACAGAGATCTACCCCCAGCTTGTTTCTTTGAGAAACGACTGACCCTGAGGGAGTTAGAGGTAGAGGAGCAGAGTGCTCGAGATGGGAGGTATTTGCGGAGGGATAGCTGAAGGTATGTTGGACCCAGGACCCAGAAAGCCTTGTGGACAATGCAGAGGGTTTTGAATTTAATCCTTGCATCCACTGGGAGCCAATGGAGAGATTTCTGAGCTGGAGAGATACGATCCCAGGGTTTGGGGCCATGGACAAGTCTCGCAGTCCTGTTCTTGAGAAGTTGTAAAGGGCGGAGAGTAGAGGCAGGTAGATTATGAAAGAGGCTGTTGCAATAGTCCAACATACTTGCCACTATGGTGTGACAATATGGATATCATGATTGAGGCAGCTTTAAGAACATATACACTTGCTGATATCACCATTATTTACTCATATTGGTAGAAGAATTGTAGTTGGAAAACGTTCCTTGTGACCAATGCAGTCTAAATTTAAAGCATGAACTGAACTCATAGAAACAGGTTGGTAATTGTGAATTGGGTACCAGTGGGGTATGCTGTTCCCTATAAGAGTATACACTTAGAGATGTATTTCTCAACATTTCCAGCTTGTTCTTTCTATATTGGAATGAATAAACACATTGCTGAGAACGAGATCTATGAAATGTGCGATAATTAGATGCTTTGTCCTGATGAAGTCTAATTTTGCTGTATGAAGGTGGGACATACATTTCTTTCCTTACCCTGTCAAAAGGCCGAAACACAACTGTTTTTCTTATGATTGATGACATGAAGGCCATCGAGGAGAGACTTTAACCCCCACCATAGAGGAAATATCTCAGTGATGATGTAGAGACAGATATAATTGTCTAGAATATATGTTATCCTGTACACACACATCTGGCTATGTACGAGAAACATTCTCTATACAAAAATAAACTCTGATAAAAAATGATGTATCTGTTCACTTACTAACTCCTAAGCCCTTTATTTCCGAGCACTTTGATTGACTGATTTTATACTGGTTTTGCATATATACATTATGAGCAGTCCTCTAATACTTGTGAATTTCAGCTACCATTCACATGCTAAATTGAGTAACAAGTATTTACTGTGAACAACTATTTATTAAACTAGTTTTATGTCCTTACTGCCTCCTTCTGCTTACGTCCTCTTATTCTGTGCCATTAACCGGATGGTGAAAATGTCCTAGTACACAATGCACAATCTCTCCCTCTTGCGATAAAAGCTTGAACTGACGATCCTACACTTTAAAGAACACTTCACTGACAAATGATGAGGACAATAGACTGACAAGGCAATCGTCAGCTATGCACTACTTCCTCTGTTGTACAGCGCTCCATTGCTTTATAGATGGGTTTACACTAAATAAATAATCATCTACATACACAGTTACGCCTCCACTACCATGACTTCCTAGCCTGCAGGAGATTCATCCGCCCCCAAAGATGTGTTGATGAGCATGAAGACCCCGCAGCCATCCTTTAATAGATTATAAATATCAAAAGTGTGTATAATAACAAGACTTGCTTTGTCCTGAAGGCAACAATGATCAAGTGAAGCACTCTGACGAGTAGCGACGTTCAGTGGGCGAGGCATGACAGGCATTTCACAACGGGAGCGACACGCAGTTTTTGGATTACAGATACCCCTTGAAAGATTAAGATATGTAAGCCTTGTCTGCATAGACATGTCTGGAGGTGAGAAGGTCAGAAGCTAACTCACTGTGTAAATGCACGTAAATGTTAAGGCCTCTCTCTGGCAAGCTCGTTTTCAAACTGAAACACTCTGGCAACGCCCCCTGGCTCTGGCGTTCCAATGCCTGCTACCGGTGCAACAGCAAATGGACGTACTAATACTTTGCTGAATATACAATGTATTCAATGTCTTGGCACCCTCCTCCCTCTACACAGTTCCCGGTGTATCAGCTGACCAGATCCCAATGGTGTCCTACCAGCCAAGCTATGAAATATTCAGGGGTATGTTTCTCCATCATCAGATATCTAGGAAAAGACTTCTCTCTGGAATGCCTGCCTACTTTCAGCAAGTTTCTGGAAACACACATGGTCATGAGGCCCCATGGTTACTAATGAGAGCTTTAACTCCCATCCTCATTCCGGTCCATAACACAGCTGCCCCTGAGCTTTGAAATGGCTTTTTGTGAAGCATTTGGTACTTTACAAAATCTTCAAATGAATTAAAAAAAATATGTATGGCAGTCGCTTTTGTCCTAGCAGTGTGACAGCTGCACACATCTGCTGTAGGTTGGGTGTGTGCCCTTATTACATGGTAAAGTTCTTGGAGTACAGGAACACTTCAACAGCTCCGCCCCCTTCCTACTCCCAATTTAGTGAGTCGACAGTTTTTCAATACGGACAGGTGAGCAGTTCTAAACTATTTCTAAGCTCTCTTTTAAAATGGACGAACAGTCAGTGCTACCACTGCAGCCATGGTTACAGCAGGAACCTCGCCTCTGCCTGCGCCACTGAAACTGCAAAGCAAGAACCCACAACACGTCAGCACAGATTCTGATCATTAGTATGGAGAGTGGTACCCTCGGCTGTGCAGGCCTGCTAAAAATACACTCCAAGGAAACAGAAGTCATTTCTTACAGCTACTTTTTAATTAGAAGGGCAGGTAGATTTCAGAGAACAGCGGGAAGTTATGAGGGAAGCGATGCTTGCAGAAGGTGTAAACATCGAACAGCAGCCGGGTGTTTGCCACGCGTGAAATAATGCAATTTTCTCACAGAAAAATCAACGACGCTTTGGTTAGGGGATTATCATGAAACTATAAAAGACACTTCATTGCAGCTTTGTTTGCTAAAGAACATATTTTTCTCGAACTGATCCTACTCAGTCCATGTCAGAACAGTTTTTTGAATAGTCCTTATAAAAGACTCTTCAACTGACAGTCTCATTTCCTAGAAGAAATAACTGTATCATACACAGCCTGGAAACAGGAGAACAAGTTATTGCATTGACAGTCATAAGAAAGTATTAGCACATGGAAATCATTATTGACCTCCTCCCAACCTATCAGAATATTTGGAATGCAGTCAATAACTACTGATATTGACTTTTTCCTTGCCCTGACATTTTGACTTCAGAAGCAGCCAGGGCCTGAACATTACGCATGTGCCTGCATTAAAAAAAAGTAATACAATTTCTGACAATAGGACATTCCAACAGAACTTGACACACCTAAGTGAAAGCTAAAACTTGATACAATCCTTTCACTTTTTTAAAGAGAAGGGTTTTCTCTTTACCATAGCGCCTAAAGCAAGCTGCTTATGAAACTAATCCAGCCCAACCAAGTTTGCAATTCAAATGCTTACCGTATAAAAACAATGTAGGTATTTAAATATCACCACATAAAAGCACATTTCATTTAGTAACCCTTTTTGTGTTCTTCACTATTAAACCAGCATGTTTTACCTCACCACCACAATCCCAAAGAATGCATTGCCGATACCATCATGTGCTAATAGCCTTATAGACCTCAAGAGGGGTCGTTATAGGGTGTGATAATGCCTCTTCAGCAATTTATGGCCCAAGGCTTCCACGATAATGACCCCTTCTCAGACTGTAAGGCTACATTATAAAATGGAAACCGAGGACATTGTTTTACGAGAAGACTGTGACAGAATGGGTCAGATTACAATGAGTAAAAACTGCATGCGTTGGTGCTCTGTGTCTGTTCTTCATATAATAAGCAGGAAAGAAGCCACGTTCCCAACGCTATCAGTTTCACTGGTGAGGTAAGGTGACGCCGACACCACACCTGCTGTCAGATCGTTGAGGCTGCAGACACTTTGAACTTTATTAGCGCTCGCGTGATAAAAATGCGAGCGCGATTCACAAGGCACCTCAGAATGCGCGCTCACCCCCCACCCACCTCTCCTGTGTGCAGCTGTGCAAACAGGAGGGTGGAAAAAGGCATTCCATGTCCTATGCATTTCAAACGGGCTCTCGAAATCCATTGAAAGGAACTTTCGGACCCTTCGTTTTTTTGTTTTGTGAATTTAACCTGGGCAGCAAAGGCGTGTGTCCTTGATGACCTGGTGACGTTTTTATTCCTCTAAGAGGGCTAGAGGGCTAGGAATTATTTCAACATGATGTGGGATGCCATCATCCATGTAGGTACTCACATCAAGGGGCGCTCCGCGGTGGTCCGGGGCTCAGACACCCGCGGCTTAGACTATTTTCATCAAAGTCCCTACACTTATAATGGGGCGTTTTTGTTTTTTTACCCGTCACTCCGCAAAGCCTATGAATACATTAGCGTCCAGAACGCCCATCATTCGGCAACACATCATTTGCTTTGAGGTACAACTGCAGAAGTGCGCAGGTCACCCTTGTGAAAAGGTGACCTGCACGTTTCAGTGAATCAAAAGCACTTCCTTGGTGTTATTTTTAGATGCTGATATATCACAGGGCCTGCTAAGTTGCTCAACTCATAGAGCACTTTTTGGGTGGTTTATAACTTCGCCCCCTTGAACGAATATCCACCAAACTTTGCAAAAATGTATATGGCCCCATCCGAATGATTCTGTGAAGTTTGATGCTTCATCAAGGGGGGCATGGGGTAAAGTTATAGGGGGATTCTCAACATTTGTGGAAATCCTCACAATGGAAATCTACGCATTGGAAAATGTGTGATGTCATCTTTGATGTCCTGGGTGTTAGTCTTAGCAGTGCACAGTGGTGGCGCGAGTTATGGTTGCTTAGCTTACCATAACTGGCGAATTTCTGTTGGTTTGCCGTTTTACTTGTAACCATATTGTCCCTTTAACAACGTTTTTCCACTGAATTTCATCGGTTTGTAATAGTGCAACTTAACCGTAATGTCCCTGTAACAAAGTTTTTTCACTGAATTTCATTGGTTGGTATTAGTGCAACTTAACCATACCGTCCCTTTAACAAAGTTATTTAATTGAATATATATATATATATATATATATATATATATATATATATATGTTATATATGTTACATATTTTTTCCGCGCCACTGCCCATGGCTGCCACTGTCCATTTTAGAACACTACCAGACCACATGGCCTCCGGCCGTGCCCACTCTATTTTTTAAATCACTACCTGGTCACAAGCCATGCCCAGTGAGCTGTGCCCATTTTTTATTTTAGAACACTACCAGACCAGTAACCATGGCCCTTGGCCATGCTCACTGTCCATGTTAAAATACTACCAGACCGCACGGCCTCTGACCGTGCCCACTGTATTTTTTGAATCACTAGCTGGTCACTAGCCAAGGTCGTTGGCCGTGCCCACTCTTTATTTTAGAACACTTCCAAACTACTAGCCATGGCCTTCGCCCATGCCCACTCTCTATTTTAAAACACTAGCAGACCACCAGGGAGCCAGGCCTCTGGCCGTGAACACTGTCCATTGTAAAACACTACTATTTTTAAATCACTATCAAGTCACAAGTCATGGTCTTTGGCCAGGGCCAGTGGGCATGGCCTTGGGTCGTGACCACTGTCCATTTTAAAACACTACCAGACCACTAGCAAAGGCAACAGGGAGTGCTTTTTCTCCCCAAACTCACTGTTTCTGTTAACATTTAAAACACTTTTTTTTTGCCTTAGCCACTAGTATAATTATAATTAAGGTTTCTTGTTTTCAGTGTTTTTTTTTTTACTTCTCAGGGTGTTTTTCCAGTATATTACACAATGTCAGAATCTGTGTTTTCCTGTGTCCCACTTCAAACAATCACAGATAACTGTTTTTTCCGTGTAAACACACAAATATTCTTTTATTGTTTCATTGCTTGCATATGTAGGGTAATATCTCTAATGACTGGCTGCAAGATTATTGTATGCCCATGTTTGAGAGGCTAACTCCAAAATCCACCCTAATGCAACCATCGCTCAAAGACGTTCATCAATCACAGACTGAAAAATCCACCCACAATCAGGGGAAAATAACTGCACCAGTGTCCAGGATTGCAAACTCTCTTGCCACACCGTGGAAAAATACTCATGGCTTACTTGCCCTCTCATCATATCCTCTCCTTACCCCCATGTCTGGGTTTCAACAATACTCTGCTTAATAAATCTAACTTGAAAAGTACATATAAAATAGTGTCATTCAAATATATGTATCCTTATAGAACTATGTCATGCAAAAAGTGTACAATTGTAGCATTATTCCCCACATCTTGAATGGGAGACTTCAAATACAAGAATGCAATTCAGCAAAAGGCAAAAAATGGTCTCTGAGTGCAAAACTTTCAAGGACTGACAGAGACACGGTTTAAAGAAAATAATGGGCATGCCATGTGTTATGAGATATTTAAAACTAAGAAAACACACAGCATTCGAGACTGTGGACTGTCACTCATCCATGCAGTAACTGGGAACATCCCTGCTTAGTTTCAAAGCGAGAAAGGATCCAGCTCCCTTAGGCCGTGCTTCTCTAAGTGGTCAGGTCATGTAAGGTGGGTTCATTTATTAGGCAACAAGGCTAACCCCTTCCTTGCTTTGAAGCTAAACATGGTTCATCCCAGTTACTGCAGAGATTGGAAACTCACTTTTGCTGTAAAAATATATATATTTTTTATTGACTGGGAGACTACAAATACCAGAATACAATTCAGAAAAAGGCAAAAACTAGTCTCTGAATGCAAAACATTCAAGGGCTAACAGTAGCACAGTATATATAATTTTGATGCCCATTCGGTCATCTATCCATGCAGTAACCAGAACTGACCCAGCATAGCTTCAAAGCAGGACTGCACCTGCTTAGCTTCAAAGCAAGGAAAGGGTCGCCCGTTTCTCTAAGTGGTCTTGTAAGTTTGGTTCATTTGTCATGCAACATGGCCTGAGGATGCTGGCCCCTTCTGCACTTTGATGCTAAGCAGGGTCTATCCTGGTTACTGCATGGCTGGGAGACCTGGATGGCAATCGTATCAGTGGCGACATTACTATAGCTGTAAAATATCTTTTTTTTTAAAAGTAAAACTGTACTCGCAGGAACAGAACTACACATACCTTCGGCTAGCCGTAGTCCTTAATAGCCTCGAATATAGATGCAAATATCAGAAAAACAGCCCAAAAAATGCTTTCCTGCCCCCATGCCCTCACCAAGTGCCCGCCTCATCTGTGCCAGCTCCCCACTCCCGAGATGGCCTCCTCACCTCCCATGCCCTCTCCCTTTCACCCCAAAACAGACACTGTTTCTGAAATGCAGTTTGCATCGAGATGGTGGCTATAGCTGAGGCTACAAAAAGCTTTGTGTTGCAAACTCATCCCTAGACCTCTCCAACTTGCAAATTTCACTTGGTGCCTCCTAGCCAACCCCCAACATCTAGCCTGATGGCATTTGCATGTTTGTTTGACCTGCACATCACTTATTTCCTGCATTTCATTTTCCCATATTCTTGGCTATAACCTTGAATATCTCTCGTTTGAGAGAAAAACAAGATGGCGGCTTTTTCATTTCTGAAAACCACGATCCTGCAATGCACCATGGGATATATAACAAATCAAGTTTGAGAGGGGAACACCCCCTTCTCCGTCAAATATATAAATAACTAATGCACGGAATAACCCCAAACCAAGCATGGATCACAAGTCAATGGTTCATGCCCAAGTTGTTTTGGACCTTATCTAAATCTGTTGAGCAGTTGGGCTGTGCGCTTTGTAAAAAATGTACCCTGTTTCTCTATCGAGAGATGAATGGGAAGTAGGCTGAAACTTTGGAAAACATTTTTGAGCGGGCCCAAATCACTTCCAGAATTTCCATCAAATCTGTTACTCAAATCAAAGTTTATTTAGTAATATGTACACACATATATATATATATATATATATATATATATATATATATATATATATATATATATATATATGTATATATATATATATATAAAAACAAAAGGTTATTCTAGTTTTCCTCGCACGTGCAAGCTGGATTTGCAATTCTCCATGTGTTAGCAGCCCTCTACCCAGTGATAGCTGCTATTTTCATGTCGGCCCCATGGCAGCTTGACCTTTAGAGTGCAATACTCTAGAGGACAGACAGAAGCACGGTTTAAGAAAAATAATGTGGGTGGCGTGTTTTATGAGATATTTAAAACTAAGAAAACATACAATATCAGGTACTGTGGACTGTTTCTCATCTGTGCAGTAACCTTGACCAACCCTGCTTAGCTTCAAAGCAAGGAAAGGGCAAGCCCCCAGGCTATGTTGCTCTAGGTGGTTTTGTACCTTGTGCTCATTTGTTAGACAACATGGCCTGAGGGCACCGGCCCCTCCGTAGCTTTGAATCTAAGCATCGTCGGTCGTGGCTACTGCATGAAGTTTATTGCAAGGATGGGAGTCCCGGATGCCTCTGGTATCATGGGCAGTGATTGTTCACCCCCCACATCACTGTAGCTGTAAAAAAAGAAATATATGTATATATATTGTTTTCACTTTTTTCTATAATCACGGATATGAACTACAAATACCCTCAGTTATACCCTTGGTTATTTCTTTGTAGTCTGTATACCTGCGGTTATTGGGAAAACCTGTGAAGAAAAAAAAAATCTTCCCTGTCCTCCCAGACCAAGCTTTGGGACGGAACATTTGAAGTCCCATGGCATTGAGCTTTGTTTCAGAATGTGCAAAGTTCCTCCTCTGCCTCTTAAATGGAACAGTGTTTTTTAGCTTTAAAGAAGCGACAACTCTCAGCAGTGCTATTCATGTGAGTTGCCTTCTTCCTCAGTGGCAATGAATTCAGAATCCAAATTATAACATCATCACTGCTGGCACTCTCGTGATCAGACATATTGGAAATGTCCAACCGGGAAGAAATGTGAAAAACAATAAAAATGACAACATGAAAAAGATAATGCCTCAAATGACCTCTCACTCATCCAAGTCCTCCTACTGCAGATAGGATAACCACATCTGTAAACACTTCATGAAAAGCCTCCTCTCTGAACCTGTCTAGCATTTCTAATAATTCTTCAAATAGAGGGTTCCAGTGCTGCCAGTGTTTGAAGACCCTGCCTTTCGCTGGCAGCACCATTAATGAGGGAGGTTGATTCTGCACAACCACTGATCACAGCTACAGTAAAGATATAACACCACATGTAAGCCAAAAAAGACTGCAGCCCAGTATGGTCCAGACAATTTCATGCAATTTCCAATACACATCATCCCAAGAGACTTGTACCAAATGCTTTATCATAATTGATGTTCCCAAGCTTCTTCCCAACTCTTTCTTTTGTTTTCTCAGTTCTGAACTGCTTGTGTGCCTTCAACCATATAAATACAGTATTAGTACCGCGTAATTAAGTGGATGAAAACCTCTGACTGATGCATGGCATCAGAAAGAAAAGATCCTAGGAAGACATCTGGCTCATCCAAGTGCTAGTACTATAGATAGGATCACCACATCTGTAAACACCTCATGAAAAGCCTCCTCTCTGAACCTCTCTAGCATTTCTAATAACCCTTCAAATAGAGTGTTCCAGTGCTGCCAGTGTTTGAAGACCCTGCCTATTGCTGGCAGCACTTGTAATAGGGGGAGGTTGTTTCTGCACAACCACTGGTCACAGCTACAGTAAAGATATAACACCACATATAACCCAAAAAACACTGCCCTCCAGTATTGGCCAGACCATCTCATTCAATTTCCAGTTCACATCATGCACATCATCCCAGGGCACTCGCCCTACATGATTTATTAGTATTGATGTTCCCAAGCTTTTTGAAAAAACATTAGAAGGGCCACGTCTTAGTGATCTAGTGATCAATGTTACACATATTCAAATGTCCAACTGGTGACGAAAATATACAATAACAAAAATTACATCTCTAAAAAGACAATGCCACCAAAAATGAAGCCACCTCTCTCAAATCTCTAATAACTCTTCAAATAGAGTGTGCCAATGATGCAGATATTTGAAAACTCTAGTTGTTGCTACCAGCACCTTTAATAGGTGGAGGTCAATTATGCACAACCACAGCTCATAGCTATAGTAAAAATATAAGAGCACATATAAGTAAAAAAAAGACTGCAACCCAGTATGGGCCAAACCATCTCATCCAATTTCCAGTACACATCATCAATATCATCCCTTGACACTCACACCAGATAATTTATCATAATTCATGTTTGCAATTCTTTTGACGGAACATCAAAAAAGCCACAATTTAATGTTTTCTAACTCAATGTGATTTTTATTGTCCATAATTCCTCTTCGATTTTCAATATCGTTTGGAAATGTTTGTACTTCTTTCCCAAAATTAATTAATAATCAATGTAATTGTTTTAATTAATCAGGATTAGTTTTGTGAGTAGTTGTACTGCTTCTTCTTTCATTCATTGTCTTACTACAATAACTTCTTCACCTGTTTGAAAATATTTAAAATATTTGGAAACAATTTAAGTAATACACGTTAAAAATAATTGTGTTGGTTGTATAAACAATTTGTAGTTGACAGACAATCTATATATGTGTGGTTACTAAGCTTTCTTTCTTAAAATATTATTGTTAGTCTCATTTTACAAACACATAAGAGTGACATGTAGATTTAAGACATTGTGCTATTTTAAGGGTACATATATTCTTGGATTAGATATTTCAAACATGCAGCCCATTTTTAAAAGAGAGGATTTGTATTGTTAGGGACACTTAGACATTACCAGACGGAAAAACGGTAACATGTAAAGTAGACGCTATTGTCAAAATCATGGGTTCATTAAGTATTGGTGGCATGGCATTGAACGAATCACCTACTCGACGTGCAACCAATTTCCATACACATAACACATGAGCCCCAAGCATTTTAATTTTTGTAGTGCTCACGCAATTTCCAATACGCATCATCCACATTATTTCAGGTCCTTGCCAATACTCCATACATAACTTAGCTGGAAATCCGCCCATGTTTTTTTTTGGCCAAAATTTACGAACATACAATAGTCATATGACTTAGCCCCCGCTTCACAAATTCCATTCAGACTTTGCACAAACATTCAAGGCTCGCTCTATAATCTTTCTGAAAACCTTTATCCACATTTGTGAAATGGCAACAAAGTTATAAACCATCTAAAACTGTTGAGACCCCCTCTAAGTTTGCCCACTCTTCACAAAATCCCATTGAGCCCCAAACATTTTATTTTTTGTAGTGCTCATGCAATTTCCAATTCGCATCATCCACATCATGTCAGGAAACCTGCATCACAAAATTGATCATAATTAATGCTCCCATGCTTTAAAACAGAACATTAGATCGGCCACTCTTCACATACATAAAAGAACAATAAAGCTCATTTAAGAAACATATTTTTTGCAACACATACTTATGTCTGTTGTTATCAGCAGTGCATGCCGGGAATGGAAATCCTCATTCAATTGCCTATGCCATAAGGCTCCACCATGACCCAAACCGAACCAAACAACCCCTATTATTCACTGCACCTACCCTGCATCCTAGTTCACTTTTTACTATAACATAATAATGTAACCAATGGCCACTGCTCATGGCTTGCAACCATGGCAAGTATCCAAATCCATGAAGCATAGGCATCAGCCATGCCACATTCCCCAATTAGCAAATCAGAGTACACATTTGTGTTTGCCGAGGGTCAGGTCCACTACCCAGACACCAAATGTATATCACTAGTTTTTCTACTTACATTCTTACACTTTGGAAAAATAAAACGCAACACATATTTCCCAAAACATGCCTGCAGGTCCTCGAGTGAATCAGCAGTGCTCCCACCCACCAACCTGGGGTTTATAGTTCACTAAGAGGTGTCAAGTTGCAGAGGGGAAGAGCCAGGTCTTGAGTGCCATCCAGGACTGTGAGGTGATCCTCTATGCATCGGATGCCAAATGAAATTGAGTTCCAGATGATGGGAGCTTGGATGGAGAAAGAAGATCCCCCTATTCTGGTTGATTTACCAACTGGGAGGAGAGCTGTTCCAGATCTCACATTTCTGGTGGGCATGTAGGGTGTGAGCTTGTGTTGCAGATATTCTAGTCTTGTGTTGTGTACAGCTCGTTGGGTGATGGGTGTGGCTATGAAGGTAGATCGTCGCTCGACCAGCAGCCGGTGAAGGACATGGAGGGAGGGTGTGATGTCTTCTCTGGGACCAAGAGCAAGAAATAGCCTTGCTGTAGTGTTTTGAACTGTTGGAGCTTTATAAAATGTGTTTCAGGAGCACACAAGTATAGGGTGTTTGCCTAGTTTAGGCATGAGAGGACAATAACCCTGATCATGCCGATTCTGTATGGGAAGGTCAGGTAGTGGAAAATGTGTCAGAGAATGCATAGGTGTAGGTAGTAGGATTTTGACAATGAGTTTAAGTAATGTGATAGTGTCAGGTCCATAGTGCATCCAAGTTTTTTTACTGTGTTGGAGACATAGGGGGGAGTGACGAGAGTGAGCAAGGCGTCGGTTGAGGGAAGAGGGCAGTCTTCCTGTAGATCATGATTTCTGATTTTCTGTGGTTGAGAAGGAAGGAGGTGGTTAGCAGTCATCCAGTGGTTAATTTCTGTGTGGCAGGAAGCAACGCCTGGGGTTTCAGTGAGCTAAACATGGTTGTAGACCCTCCTGAGTGGGCACCTACCCATAGAACAGGTTATGTGGCCATGTTCAGTCTTGGTAGAGGGGCCCCCAGACCTTTGTATACATGATTAGAGACTTGGGGTTTCACCTTAAGTTACCCTGGATAATCCAGGTTTGGTCCCCTTGCTCACTGTGCTTAGAGAGGCACAGCTTCACATCACTGAGGAGGCCCAACAAGGCCGAAACACATGTCTGGGGTTGCTGTCTGGGGTTGCTGTTGGTATTCTTTTTCAGAGAATTGCTTAGCATTTCGTTGCTGGACTGCCCTGGTGGGAATGGGAAACATCCCATAGAACAGGTTATTTGAACCGTGTTCGTTCTCAGTAGAGGGGCTCCTTCAGTTTTGTATAAGCCATCACAGTGCTCTCACTCCACAGAACCACTCATGCTCACACAGGGAAACTCATTAACAAAGGCCCCAAAAGGATAATAACATCTGGAGCTCCCTAAATACAAACACCAAGTGCACTTAGAATCTGTTTAGCACACAGAGAATTGGTGCTTCTGATCTCCATGTATCACCACCCCAGTGTTTGCATTTTACCACTTTCTCCCTCCCCAGTAACTCCAACCATTGTCTCTCTAGTATAGGTTCTAGAACAAAGATCCTGCTCAAATCGAAGAAGTTGGACCATATAAGACCCATTTATATTAAATTACATTAGTAAACATGTTTTTAAAAAATGTAATCCTTAATAATGCTGAACACTTTCTCAATGCAAATGTTGTGATACTTACTGGTATTTTCCACAATGTGAGCATAAAGTACTGAAAAACCTTTGTTTACAATGTAAACATGCCTAACTTTGATAGTATACAATGTGTCTGGATCATTTAGCTGAGGAAATGGTATTTGCAGTTGGTGTTTACTAGGGAAGGATCCTTGTTTGGCACTTACGTATTCCATGTTAACCCAATTTAATGGTAGTGATGAAATCCAGTGCAGAAGGGCACTGTTGGGCCGGATGGCCCGGAATAGTGAGGACTCGACACCAGAGCTTTAAACAACAAAGCTCTTTATTCGCAAACTTCACACATACTGCTTTTCACTCAGTCAACCCCCCTCCCTCACGTGGCTCTGTCTCCCTCTTAAATGGACAGAGCAATACTAACAT
Source organism: Ambystoma mexicanum (assembly GCF_040938575.1). Classification (NCBI taxonomy): domain Eukaryota; kingdom Metazoa; phylum Chordata; class Amphibia; order Caudata; family Ambystomatidae; genus Ambystoma; species Ambystoma mexicanum. The sequence continues at coordinate 535,195,663 of NC_090925.1, read as the reverse complement.
CACTCCCGGACAAATGTCCTAACGTCCACCTAACACTCTTCAACTAGGCAGAGCTATCTCCTGATGGTCCACTGAGGCCTGACAAGGCCTTCACTCTCTGAGGGCGGCCCGGGGGCTTCCATCAACTCCACGCCCATGTGATGCGCTCCTCCAGGGGGAGTCCACAAGGCATCCCTGGGCTCTCGATGCTCAGGATCACGGTCAGGGGGTGGAGGTCTTTCGTTCACCCTCTTAACGAAAGGCTTAAACAGGGAACTGTTCCTTGTTACTTCTTTATCTGCATTCTCAGCCGTTATCATGGTTCCCTTGATGGATGTGATGTTCAACGGATTCTTGGCAAATCGAGCGTCTGTTTTCCTCGAAGTTTCTAGTTGCACCAACACTTAATTCCCTGCTTGGAACTCTTTGCGTTTGGCTCCTCTTCTTTCGTTCGTCTCCACTCACGCTTTCTCTTTCTGCTCCCTTCTTATGACCACCTGGACTGCTTCCTGCCAGGTCATCGGGTGTCTCACAATGCGGGTGCGGACTCCATACCGTGCCATGAGTTTGGCAGGGGTTTTGTTGGTTGCCTCATGTGGAGTGTTGCAGTAATCATGATGCAGGCCCTCTGCATGGTTTTCTTAATGGAGGCCATGAACCGCTCGGCCATTCCATTGGCCTGTGGCCACCAAGAGGTGATCTTCTGATGGGCGAACCCCATCATTTTCGCAAAAACCACAAAATCATGACCACTGAATGGGGGCCCATTGTAGGATTTGATCATGTAAGAGATGCCCCACTCGCTCAATACTTTGTTGAATATTTCAACTACATGAGAAAACACTGTGGAGGCTGATTTCTTCACAATGGGAACCCTGCAAAGTTCCTCTATGAACAATAGGAGATACTCTCCTGGCTCTAAGGGCCTGTAGAAATCGATGGCAACTCTTTCACATGGATGCTCAGGGTTGAGTGTTGGCTGGAGTAGGGCCGCGCCTCTGCTCTGGCTGTGCACTGACACGCTATGCAGTTTTTCACCCACCTGTCAACCATTAAATCCAGAAACGGGAACCAAACATGACACCTCAGTTGTCTTTTCATGACATCAGCGCCTCAGTGTCCCTCATGTGCCGTCTTAATCACTTACACTCTGAGTGTTGCAGGGATGACAAGTCGACACCCCCTCAGTAGCATCGTCTTGTCCTTCACAGCCAGTTAGGTGTGTATTTTGGTGAGTCTTTCCAATTCATCCCTACACACCCCCAGGTAGTTCAGCACTGCTCAGTGGTAGTCCTTCCATTTATTGTTCTCTGTTAGGTTAATCACCAGTGCCATGGAGGGGTCTGCAGCAGAGACTGTTGCAACTGTTTGCAGTACATTGGCAGGAGGGAGTGCATTAGAGGTGACGTAGTTAATGTAGTCAGCGTCCTCGGCTCTGGAAGACGGGCTTGCCCACCGGATGTCTCCACAGCTAATCAGCCATATTATTGTCGCCCCCAGGCCTGTGGATGATTTCAAAGTCACATTACTGAAGCCTGATGCCTCAGTGTTATATCCTGGGGAGCATCTTGGTACAGGGGTTCACAAACAGAGACAATAGGGCCTGATGATCGGTGATCAGTGTGAACCTTGTCCCTATAACAAAGTTGTGGAAGTGTTTGCACACCCACACGGCTGCCAGGCTTTCTTTATCAGCCTGTGAGTAGGCAGATTCAGGTGGGGCCAACACCCTGCTGGGATAGGCGACGATGTGCCTGGGGTGAGAGTCAACTCCACTAGTCTGGGCAAGTATAGACCCCAGTCTCAAAGGGCTTGCATCCACGACAATTTTGGTGTGCCACTCTGCGTCAAAATACGCCAACCGATGGGCCTCGCCAAAGAAGACTTGATGGAATCAAATGCCTCATGACATTCGGCTGTCCAGGCAAATTTGGTGTCCTTCTGCAACTGGCGTCACAGTGGCTCAGTGATGGAAGCATAGTGTAGGATGTAGCGAGCACAGTATCCTGCCATCCCCAGGAATGACCACACATTGGCCACTTGCGTTCGTTCACGAAGGTTGGAGAAGGTGGGGACCTTGTCAGGGTCCGGAGTCATGCCATCTGCGGAAAAGATATGTGCAAAGAATTTTATTTAGTTTGGTTTTTCTGAACCGACACTTATCGATGTTCAACGTCAGGCCTGCTCCTTGGACAGCCTCACATGTCACTAGCAAAGCGGCATTGTCCTCCAAAAACGAGGATGTTGTCGCTGCAATTCAGGGCTCCCTGTATTGGCTGGATGACCTGCATTATTGCTTCCTGGAAGATTTTGGTTGCCGATGAAATGCCAAAATTGAGGTCATGGGTTGAGGAACGTGGTGATTCCCCTCGACTCTGGGTGTAACTCCATCTGATGATAAACTTGGTTGAGGTCTGGCTTGGAGAATAGCACCGACTTGTTCGGCTGGACGATCATGTCCTCAATGCGGGGGCCTGGGTGACATTCTCTCTGGATGGCAGTGTTGGCCATTCGCATGTCAACACAGAGTCTCAGATGTCCCCCTTCTTTTGGCACGATCACTAGCGGCGAGACCCCCGGTTCAATAATGCCATTGTTGAGCAGCTGGTTGAGCTCGTGGGAGACTGCAGCCTGTAGGTTGAACCCCACCCTCCTGGGATGTTGGGGGACAGGCCGAACCCTGGTTTCAATGTGCAGTTTAATGAGGGGTCCTTTAATCTTTTCGAGCCTGTTGCAGAGGAGCAGGAATTTTGGCAGAATCGTGTCTTTCGTAATGAGGCCTCTGGAAGACTGATCGTTCGCCATCGTGTAGACATGTTCTTGACTGTCACCTGGGGGGACAGCCATTTGGATGAAGTTTCCTTCATGGACATGTATGCCAATAAGTCCCAGACAGGACGCTGTGTGTAAGCTGAGCAGACATCACTCTTTCGTGGGGCTTCAGATCACATCGATGACCGTGGTAGTGGACAGTCCTTTGTGTAGGAGCTGGCGTCCAAAGTGCCCAATGGAGTAAAGGGGAAGGTCCTCTCCCCACTGGAAGATCCTGAATGTCATCTGGGTTAGCTTTGGTCTGCAGGGGATTTGTAGGATTTCTTTTTGTCCCATAATATTCAGAGTGGCTCCAGAGTCGACCAGGGAACCGAACTATCTGCCTCCTATATTGACAGGTACCCTCAGTGCCTCTCTTGCCTCGTTGTCATCCAGAACGAGGTTAACATATTCATCTTGGGGCTATTGGTCATACATTTCACTTTCATGTGGAGGTTCGTACACCGCCGATAGTTTCTGTGGGTGTCGTGGCTGGGGTGGTACATCATATTCATCTCGGAAATGCGGGCCTTAATCATACGCTTCAAAGTCTTGGGGGTAGTCTTTGGGGTAGTGGTCTTCCACCACCCTTACATACCGTCTCAGCCCTTGCTGGTACGGGCACATCTGGTAGGATGAGTTCTGTGGGGTCTGACTATACATTCTATATTGCGGATGAGGTGGCATTTGCCGGGTGGGAAATGGCCTGCCTTCCCTGCAGATGGACTGAAAGTGGCCTTCTCTGCTACAGTTGCCGCATCTCTGGGTAATGGCAGGGCATGTCCCTGAATGAGGGAATGCGCTCCCGCAGCGGTAACCCTTCCTTTGTGCCCTCGGGCCTGTTTGGTATCCTCCTGTTGCACCTCTATAACCTGGGTGTTGGCTAGTCAGTTGCACCGCAGCAGTCATTTCAGTCTTGACTTGTTTGGCGCTGCTGCCCTCTGACAATAGGATCGCTTGTGTGTCCACTCTTTCATAAATTCTGACCATATCAATGACTTAGTTGATGGAAAGTGGTTTCTTTAGCAGTTGTTTATTCAGGGTTTGGGACAGGCACCCCTCGCTCACCCTCAATCGAATCACCTCATCCAGCAAGAATGCATAAAATTGGCAATGTGCACCTTTGACTCTAAGGTGAGTGATGAACTCTTCAACCATTTCTTCATCCCTCTGGGTACATTGGTTGAACATATAAGGCTCGTAATCGCGATTGGACACAATCACAAGTCTTTTATTGAGGGCAGATATCAGCAACGTAAATTCTGGCTTGTCCTCCTGAAGGATGGTCGTGATGAGCGTCTTGACCTCGCTGCCAGCGATGTTAAGGAACATGTTCTGTAGATTCAGCAAATTCTATTCTCCAGCCGCCTTGATGAAGTTGTTGAAGTCGTCTAGCCATTCCACCCAACCCGGGCCTTTGTCTATTTGCGGGGTCATGGTGAATGGCATGCCATGCGGTAGCTGTGGATCTTGCAGGAGGGTCTGGCATGGCTGGAGGTTGTGCAGCAGGTGCAGCCTGTGGATTCAGTACACTTATGGTGACAAGTGTGGCAGTTGAGGTAGCTGTGCGCTGTTACTTGAGCGTGTGTGACTCTCCTTGGGCTGTAGGTAGGTGATCTGGTCGCGGACAGTCACTGTTCCCCCTCTGAGGGCAGTTGCAGGCTTGTTGGAGTGGCTATGGCCTGGCCATGAGCCTGTGGTCAGCCCCTGTCTCATGGCGCGAAGTGGGTTGGGCAGGATATACAAGCTGGGCCTGTGCCCCTCAATGACAACTCGGGCCCATGAGTGGAATGTGCTAACGTGCACAAATGCCTGTATCACCTGCAGTTCTGTATCCCTCTTAAACTGGAATGAGACTTTGATGTGGCTCCACTTTGGGGAAGACGCACGTGTTTGGCAGCAGTTCACATGCTAGGGCAGGCTGCAGGCGGCTTGTAACAGTGTTGTAGACAGAGGAGGCTCTGCATCTCAGAGGGACACCAGCAGTGAGGGGGAGGAGGCGGCACCCACCTGCGTGGTCCGTGAGCTCCAGTGCTCTTGCACCTGGAGCAGCGGTCAAGCGGGCCCCTGGCGGGCTGCCGCGCGGCTAGGGTAGCTGTCTACCGTGACAACCACCCTGGGTGGAGTGTTTGGAATTTCCCTCATCAGGAATCGAGGCCGGGAGCTGGAGCACAGCGGGATCGCCAGCCGTAATGGAGTGGAGTGCTTGATGGATGCGCAATGTAGGAGGACGCTAGGATCAGCAGTCAGCTGGTGGGATAACCACTGACGTGAAGCGGGTGCTCTGGTCCACAGGACTTCGCCTCATCGCCAGTTGTTCGGCCGGATAGCCCAGAATAGTAAGGATGCGACACCTGTACTGCCTTTTACTCACTCTCCCCCCTCCCACGTCATCTCCCACGTGGGCTCTGGCTCCCTCTTAAAGGGACAGAGCAATACTAACAGGGAGGAGAACAATACAGCCCTACTTAGATTCTAATCCGTGCCTTATACGTCACAAAAATATATGGTATGTGCCCCCATACATCCTCATTGCAACACAAAATGGTGCTGCATACAAAACGGATTAAAAAAAAGTATTTGTGTTTTCTATTTATGTTAAGATGACAACATTTTATTTGCAATGGATTGTTTGAAAATGCCTTTCCTAATAGCTAACAAGGACACGAGGATTGACATTCCCAGCTACGGTTGCCATTTTTGTTTGAAACAAACACCAAACATGAAACCCTGCCCACATTTTTAAAAGCTCGGCCCCATTGACAATCCATTTTATAGATTTGAAAATTGCAGGACAATGGGAAGTGGAGAACAAACAATATGCTGCAGTCCGTTTTTATAAAATAGCTATATTCACTTTTTAAAAAACACTCTGCATTATTTTAAATTAAATAGTTGTGGAAGCCTGAAAAAGACATTTCACCAAATTATATGTCAACATTGTTTGATATTGGAATGATGAACAGCAGGGCTGGTTCGGACAGAATTGTATCCAGTGACTAGTAAACTGTCAGATTTTAAAAATACACTGATAATTTAATTTCTAATAATGTTATTAGTCTTAAAAGCAGATGTAAAAACCTTTGCAGAAGCTTAATTTTAAGCATTAACATACAATTAATCCTTGGAACAGCAAATTGGATTAAGAACCAGCAGCAGAGCTCAAGCTGCAAGTTACACATTAACAAATGCACTGGACACATTAACCCACCAAGCCATCATCCTAGAAGAAAGTTACAGGGAGAAATGGTGAGAGAGATTCCTTAACCGACCAACAGCAGAATGGCCTGTTGCATTTTTCAAGAAATGTTTCCATTATTTCTCAACAAAATTCATTGTATAGGAGCAAGAAAGTGTGAAAGCTGGTTTAAAAACATTCCAATCCCTATCAACCTTTTAGAAGCATAAGACATAACATCTTGACAGACAATATTTTCCACCAGAATCATATTCCTTGTGTCTGAGTGGATAAGAGGCTGAGTCGGATACACTCACTTGAGACTGAACTTTACCCGGTCCTCCTAGCCTTTCAGAGAACCTGGCCTGTTATTGAATTGCCCCATTTTATCATCGTGGTTGTAATTGTTAAGCATATCTCATAGCAATGTTATAAACATCTTTCTCCCTATCACAATATTGGAGTTTAATTTTAACAACAGAAATACATACCTACAAGTAGCAGATCTGAATGTTGAGGTGAGGCTCTAGGCCAAGAATTGTGTAACTCTCCCTTGAAATTGGTTCTATCGTGCCATGGCTGTTCATTCAACGGGGAATTGATTCAGAGACTTGAGGGTCTAGGTTTTTCTAAAAACGTGTGTACCACAAATAATTAGTTGCAAATTGACATGGACTTAAAGGCAAACACTGGCCACCTAGTCAACATCATTCCCACCATTCCCTCCTTACTCTATTTGGTGGTTTTGAAACAGAGATGTATAATCTGTCTCTCTGGGCACTATGATGAATGGCAAATCAGAAGAGGAGCTGTTAGGTGCTTACTCTGTCCTGCAAGTCAGCAGGGTTATGAGGGATAAACATCATCAACTGATAAATCAATATGTGATGATGCATATTCTACACAGTATCATTCCCCTAAGAATAATAATGTGCAAGGCTCTGCTGTGGCCAACTGTATCTGCAGGTCAAGGAGGCCTTTGGTTTTGAACGTTACTTAGATGTCATCACACCCAGTCTAGCCCACTCGTTATCATATGAGTTGAGAGCAGGGACCCTGCCAGTGGCCCATTTTACGAGAAACTGGAGTAATCAAAATCATTCAGATTGTTTGGCCTGTGGGGTCCCAAATGAGATTTTACCTTATTTCATGCTTTTTTGTCCTTGATATAGCGACCTCAGAGCTAAGTATCCTATGCCAATCCTTAGATTAAAAGACTTTCGGAGGGTGAATGAGGCATTGGAACCTTGCAAGAGGAACACAGATCCCAACACCTCACACTTTGTAGCCAAATACATTTATAGGGCTTGGTTGAGAAGAATGAATGTGCTGCTTAGTGAGACAACAACTAGGCCATTTTATGTATTTTATAAACTCTTGTTTCTAGCTTGTGATTAAGATAATATTTATTAGATTTTTAATCAATTGTAACTTTTTGGTGTTTTATATTTGTTGGGCCTGTGTCGACCCAAGTAATATTTATTTTAATTTTATCCAACAATAGAATTTTATGTATTTATCTGTCTTAAAGAATGTTGTACTCTATATACGTGATAATTGATACTTTTATGGTTCAACAACAAAATTACGTTATTATTCATTCATTCAGTAATATCTGGTGGTGATTTATCACTGGTAGATCAAGTAGAGGATACTGTGTTTCCTGCATATAATATTGTATTCAGATCTAATGATATTTTGAATGCTGTCATGATGCATGAAGAAGACTTGTTAAATGAGTTTATGTATGTAAGCTGGTCTCTAGTCCAAAATAAAAAAAATGAGAATAATATTGGAGGCCTTTGTTCAAAGATGGTATTGTTGGAAATAAGCTTGAGTCATGAGTGGCTAAACAGTCAACTACCATCTCTTTGAGCAATAGGTCTGAGGATAAACTAGTTCTGGAAAGTTGTTTGCAATAGATCCCAAAGCATTCTAAACTTACTATTACAAACAGTCCTAATAGCTGGTCAATATTGTGCTTGTTGAATACAAGAGGACATAGTCACTTTTGGAATAATTAGGTGCTGAATGACACTTGTAATCTTTTTTCCATAATGGTATTACATGAAACATAGATGATAGACGAGCTTGTGTTGGTAGGTAGGCACTCTGTTAACATTGCAGCCACCAAAGGGAATAGAGCTAGGCCCAAGGGAGGTATTCATATTTCAGTGGATAATAGTTAGCATATTCAAAAACATCCCCAAAGTATGGAATGTGTACTCGGATGTCTGTTAGAGAGAGAAGGGCAAGTGAAGAAGGAAAACATCCTCTTGATCAATGTAAATGATCCACTGAGGATTACATGGCATAATACTATCTTGCAGACTGTAAAATCCATGTTGATGTCAGTAGAGGTAAATTATGATAGTGATAATTATGAGATTATGAGGAGAGATTTCAAAGCATGTATTCCCTGGTTGACAGCAGTAATAATATGGAGGAACAAACCTCTTTTAGTAAATCAAAATATATACTCCTGAGCCAATTTATTGTTGCTGTGTGGTTTTTCAATGTTGTGAGTGATCAGCATAGGGGTTTTATGCTGTTTAACCATAAACATTTTTCAACAATAGATTATTTATTTATTAGCTTATCTCATGTAGAAAAGATAATCGATTTGGCCATTATAGTAAGAGAGGAGAGTTATCACCTGCCAGTGTTTGCACTTCTACAGGGAACTACGGAATTGTGTGATGCAATGGAGGCAGGAGATCTAAGTGTGAACTGTGGTTTTAATAGTTTCCGATGGCACAATGATACATTGGGCTGGGCTAGAGAAATAGTACAGGAAGAGCTAAGTAGTTACTTATCAAGAACGGATCATTTGCCTTGTTATAACAGTGTGGAATGTGTAACTGTGGAGTTTGAAAGTTCACTGTGTAATATACAGGGGATGGTATTCCAGACTGATAACAGTGGTATAATCACATGACAATATAAGGCTACATCTCAAAAGGCAAGGTTTGATGTTCCTGTCCAACAAGAAATAAATTAACTGCTCAAAAGAGATTTACAGGAGATAGTTAGGAAACATAATAAGTGTGGGTCCAATTTGAATGTTATGACTATAGATTTGACTGCCAAAAAATCTAAATTTAAGAGATGGCTGCAAAGTCACTATAGAACTAAAAAGGAAGAGGTGCTAGGAATGGTAAAAGCACTAAACGTTAATACTTATAGGTTGTTTTGGCATTACATGAACAATAATAACAATCCAGGGTTTCTAATAAATGGGGCATTGAGTCAACTATGGGAGGATTTTGTTAGTTCCTCTCTGGGTATGCTTATGGAGGACAATTTTAACAAAGAAAGTTTAACTGATACTGACTGGTCATATAACCTCTGTAATAATAATATTTAGAAAATAATTAGTAAACTCAAGATCTTGACAGCCCTGGGCCGGACGGGACTTGTAATGCCTTATTAAAACTGGACCCCTTATTGTGGGTTAAGATGTTCTCTAGAGTGTTTACAGCAATTAGTATAATGAGCAAAGCCCCAAAAGCATGTAAGGACAGTACTATATTACCAGTATTTAAAAAGGGACAACCAAACAATCAGCTAACTACAGGATGCTTCCCATGCTACGTATTTCTTCTAAAAAGATGTGCCTGGATGCCTAAAATTTTCCTGAATGACATACAGTCTGGATTGAAAGTGCCAAAACCTTGCACTTGAACCAAACAGGTGTTTGCAAGGGTATGGGTACTATTGGTAATTTATTAACCCTTGTAAGTATTGTCCAATATACGTGGTTTAGGCAGGGCTTTCCTTTGTATGTTGCGTATATAGACTACTCGCTGAATTTGCTACAGTAAGTAGTGGAAAAAACTACCTGATTGGAATACTCCTGGTGCCCTCTTACGATCATTGTGGTACTTTACTCAAACACTAGGTTGCAGGTGCACCTGAATCAGGCAGGTAAGGTTACTTAGTGGCTAAATACCACGAGAGGAGTCAAGCAGGGCAGCTTACTGACACCCCGCTTTTTTATTCTATACATGGCTGACCTTCAGGAATCATTTGAATTAGCAGTCATCTGCCCAGTAACATTTGGGAATTCGACCCTGTCCTGGTTATGCTAAACAGATGATCTGATAATCTTGGATTATATTCCTCAAGGATTACAACAGAAACGGCACACCTTATTTTTTTTTATTTATTTATTTATGTACTTATATCGCACCAAAAGCCTGCAGGCATCAGGGTGCAAGGGACACAGAACAAAACAACACAAAGTGACAAAACATTTGCACATAATTGTGGCAGGCGGTTAGGATTGAAACCATCACAGGTCCCTTCATCTAAACAAGTGTGTTTCCAGAGATTTCCTAAAAGACAGCAGGTTTTTTTCCAACCGGGGGATCAGGGTAGCTTATTCCAGTACTGAGTTGCCTGTACTGCAAATGCTTTACCCTTGCCGGTATCCTGGCAAAAGCGTGGTACGTTTAGGAAGCCCTGATCTTCTGATCGTAAGGACCTTGAGGGAATGTATTTCGAGAACTGTTTCTCTAGATACTTTGGGCCTGTGCCATAGATGCATCTGTGAACTATAGTCATTGTTTTAAAGATGATTCTATCCTCAATTCTCAGCCAGTGCAATGATTTCCTACCTTCAGTTATGTGCTCTTTAATCTTGATGCCCTTCACTATTCGAATGGTGTGGTTTTCCATAACTTGACACCTTTCGATTTCTTTCTTGGAGGCACCAAGGAACAAAGCATTCCCGTAGTCCAGTCATGAAATAATAATTGCCCTTGCAACCGTGGCCGTATTTTCCTCATTTAAGAATGGGCGGATGGTTCTCAACAGATGTAAATAGTAGGCATTATTCTTGTGAAGATATTTCACCTGTGCTTCCGATCCCACTGATGCTTCCATCATCATCCCCAATGTTTTAACATGGGGCGAGACATGAATAATTGTCTCCGTTATAGCAAAGGTTTCATATTCGATGCCCAATTTAGCTCTGGCATGACGTAAGCCAAAAACCATCAGTTCCGTCTTAGAACCATTTAGGCACATCCAATTCTATCTCATCCATTTATCAATTATATTGTAGACTTCCGGTATTTTGGCGCTGTCTACAGAGTGATCTCCACCTAGTTCAAAGATCAGTTGCGTGTCGTCGGCGTAGTTTATGAAGAATACGCTGACACTTTCTAGGAGGTCACACAGACATCTCATATATAGGTTAAAGAGTAAGGGAGATAAGATAGCTCCCTGCAGAACTCCGAAGAGGATCGACATAGGTTCAGAGAATTTATCCCCCAGTGCACTCAAGCACTCAGATCTGCCAGAAAGGAGCTCCGCCATGCCAGTGCTGTTGGTGAGCAGCTCGCTATATTGTCCAGGGCTTTTTGCAGGAGTTGGTGATCCACCAAATCAAATGCTGCGCTAAGATCGAGCAGCATCAGAATCCCCGCCTTGCCCCTATCCACGATTTCCAGCATGTTTGTTTTCAAGTCCAACATAGCAGTCTCTGTACTATGTGCTGCCCGAAAACCTGATTTTGGTTCATGTAAGGAGCCGCAAGCTTCTACATGGTTTTGTAGTTGATAAGTAGCCAATGTATCCAAGATTTTAAGGATCAAGTTGGAGTTAGTAATAGGGCGTAGGTTGCCTGGGTCTTTCGGATCAAGGCCTGCCTTTTTTACCAATGGCGTGATGGTGACCTTCTTTATATCCCTGGGTGCTAAGCTCTCTTGGAATGAGGCATTCACTATTTTAGTAAGAACAGGCAAGAAGAGTTCTTTGTTGTCCAAAATCACTTTGGCGGGCAAGATGTTCTCCGCGCATGAGGTTGGTTTCATCTTCCTCAGTACCAAAAGCATCTTTTCCTCTGAAACTGGGGCAAAATTGAAACTGGCCGTTTCACAATATCCAGAATCTTTGCTCAACATGTTAATTGAAAGACCCATATGTTGTCCCATGTGTGCACGCTACAAGTCATCACAATAAAACTGAATGTTATTTTAGCCCTGCCATTTATTTACACTATTTTTTTGCATTTAACTGGATCAAATTGTTTCCCAAATATTCATTTTTGAATCTTGCCAATTATTGACATAAAACCGTTTAAGGGTAGTCAACAAAGTAGGCTTTGGCCTGCGTTTCCTTGGCTAACTTCTGTGACCTAGTGAGCAATGTTTATGAATTGGGGATATGCTAACCTGGCAGTGGATTATATTTTTTGACTAAGCAGAATGTGGTATATGTTGGATTTTGTTTTAAATCCCTATACCACATTTATTGAAAAACTAGTCAGATTGCAGACTCGCCATCCAACAAAAGGCAAAAGATGAACCATTTCCATGCAGAGTGTGAAGCATTTCTTTTCGTTCCAGGGTAAAAAAAAAATGTGCATCTAATCTACAGTGCCCAAGTAAAAGTGTGAATAAAATTGTAACATTGATAAGAATTTTGCAGTAACGCACACAAATTATCAAAATAATTTTCCAAAAGGAATTTGTCTGCTAGTCGAAAAAGTAGGTGAACTAAATGCTGCAATTAAAATGCTGTTACAGAGATATCCTTTAAAAGGGGCTCATTATTTGATGAAAAACAAATGCTCTTTTACAGATGACACAGTTGTGAAGGGCACAGTGACTCCCAGGGCTGGGTCTGTTGTAAGCAAGTTCAAAAACTGTCCTGAATGTATGACTGCCATGTGGGGTGTGCAAACACTATGGATAAAAAGGTATCTGCACTATGAGCCAATGTGATTTCCTGTCTCTGTGAATCTGCCTTTTTCAGACTAACTTCCTGAAATCAAAACCTTGATCCCGTCTGACAGCATTGGAGTGCTGTTGCTGTTTCAAGCTTTACACCAGATCACTGAGCACTGGTGGATAGCATGTAGATTAAGCCTTCACATTGAATGTCCCGATTAGTTTCCTACGTCTGATATGCTTAACAATTTTAGGAAACAGCATCTAATTAAAAAAAAATAACCCTGTTATTGATATATTAATATCAGAGCAAATAGATACGGTATTCCCTTTTTATGTGAAGAGCAAATAAACTGCCCAAAAACATATTGGTCGAAATGTTCATACTCATGGATATCACCACCTTAGTAGCTCCTGCCTATTGGACATTAACTACAAGTATCTCTTGCCAACCAAAAAGGTTGGAGACCCCTGATCTAGACTCTACAGGGGATTTTGCCCTAACTTCCCTAGTTGATTTCTCCTTAGAAGCTGTTATGTTATCCCTGGCCTTCTGAGATTTGGCCATAAAGGCCATAAAGGCCTTTTGTACTGCCTCACAATCCTCCTTAGTGGGATCCAAAGGCGGGTAAGCATCTTAGGTTTTTCTATATTTTTCAAGAGTTCAAAGATTTTACTGGTAGAATTAGGGGCTTCTTCGATCTTTTTATTATAGTAATTCGATTTGGCTTCTCTAATGGTTTCCCTGTATTTTATATTTATGATTTTCCAGGAGTCCTTATTAGCAGATGTGGGTTTACGTAGCCATTTTCTTTCTTGACTACGTTTTTCTCATTTTAATTAATTGAGCTCATTATTGAACCATTTTTGTTGATTATCAATCTTTCTGATGGCTTTAGCTTTTAGAGGTGCGAAGTGTTCCACAAGATCACCTATTTGAGTGTTAAATTGAGATAACATCTTTTTGCATGACTCATTTGTCTGGAAATTGTCTAGAAGCTTGTTTTAGGCAAGGTTTTAATTGATCGGGACCGATGTTTTTATGGTTACGACTATATACTTTGTGGTGGGGGTTTTTAGCACGTACTGATGCGTAGTTCAGCAGAACATCCAGAGAATTATCTGACTATATACAGGATTTTGTGGTGATGTTCTGATTGTTCAGATTCTGGGTTATAACCCAGTCTAACTGATTGTCTTGAGGTGTAGCGGGCTCACCATTCACCACCGTAAAGTCCAAAGCATTTCAAAGTTTTTCAAATGAAATTGCTTTTTTATCTAATATGTTCCCACGCCCTCTGTTCAGATCTCCTGCCAGTACAGTAGCCGTATTGATTGATTTAAGATTGTTTAACTGGGATGTTAATTCATCGTAAAAGTCTGACAAAAGTGAGGGGGGCTGATAGATAACTATGATGTTTAAACAAGCATAGGGGGAAGGTGTGGAGCTTCGCATCCACTGCAGGTTAAGTTGGCTTGGAACAATTTAATTGAGTCTTTGGCAATTACTGCTACCCCTCCCCCTGTCCCACTCTCTCTATTTTTGTGATATAGTGTGTAGCCCTTAGTTACTGCTGTATCGCATGCTTTGGAATGATATTCAAAGAATAATTCAAATGAGGATTAATATAGCAAAAACCAAGATAGTGGTCTTTAGAAAAGGCAATAAAAGAGTGAAACCTATAATGGCAGCTTCAGGATAAGGACATTGAGCTAGTTAGGGACTACAAGTACTTGGGAGTCGTTGTTGATGACCAGCCAAAATAGGGTAATCAGTGGGAATCGATGAACCTAACCTAAGTCAATAAGATTGCGGGAGTGATCAGTGTTTTCTCAGGCATTCATGGCGGACATAGTTGACAATCCATTGCTACATTGTACACAACTAAAACTAGTACTATAATGAATTAAAGGGTTGACATTTGGGGTGGAAAGATGCTTCTTGCTAGGAGAAAACGGAAGGAAAGATCTTAAGGAAATTATTCAAGACACAGCCAGCCTTACCGGTGGAATATTTAACCCTGGAACTTAATTTGTTAAACTGTAAAGCAGTGCTTCTGCAAAAGGCATTATTAGTCTATACGAAGCTAGTCACAAAGAATTCTGTCAAATACAGGCAAAACCCTATATTATTGGATTACCCAAGATGGTACACAGCCAACTCATCCACACTGCACTCTATGAACCAACTTGCAAATTCTTGTACATGTTTTTATGAATTGATAGGCTGGAATTCGGATGACCACATGCTTGGCTCAATCCCTGAAAATAATATAAGAAACAGCGAAGGTATGGGGCAGATCAAAAAATATTCCTCATTTGCACACGGGGAAAAATTATTAGGCATATGCATGTCAAAGATTTCCTCCTTTTAAACCTAAGCAAAATCTGAGACGCTTTGTTATGCTGGTCAGGTTCAATCTCTTACCTATTCGTAAGGTGAGAGGCACATGGTCACATACACCAATGGAAGATAGAAAGTGCAGATTATGCAAGCCCTATCTTGAGACATCTAGACACATTTTAACGCAATGCATATGTATATTAGATGCAATACTTGTCAGTGAAATAAGACATGCTGTGGATAATCAATTCTGGTCCAAATTAGTATGTGCAGAATCGAATGACATATCCAATGCTGCGTTCATGGTATGGAAAAGTGTGCTGGAATTGAACACAAAAACTGAAGCTAATGTGCAGTAACGTGTTGATCTTAATAATTCCATTTTAACTTATTTATTGAAATCCTGCATTTTATGGCTGAATTTGATTGATTAAATAATGCACTTTTTTATATATTGTATTCACATTGTTCTACTAGTGTAAACGATTATGTATAAACTATAAACACTAAATAATAAAAAATCTACATCAGGAATATGTGGCACGTTATCCACAACAGATCTACTTGGAACAAAACATCTTTTACAGTGCAGATTTTAAATGTGGTGTTTGTTTTCCTGAGCCTTGGTGTAATGCACTCTGAGGCCTTAGGGTGAGCAGTGCTTTATAAGAATTAAAATAAGAAAGACATATTTATAATGGGTGGTCCTTTTCCAAACGTTATATACAAAGCTTCCTTTGGTTCTGTTTTTAACATGTTCACCTGCTGCCTCGGGATTTTATTGTTACATGTTTTAGCTTTCAGGAAAATGGCATTTTTCAGAATCATTTTTTTCAGCGTTATCCATTTCGTTGTAAGACAGTAGATGCCGGGCAAGCTAAATACAATGATAATATCGAACATATGTAAACGCATTTGTAAATAAATAAAATAAAAGAAGAGTTGGCTCTGTGAGTCACCGCCGGCTAGGAAGAAGCACAGCAGAGACATAAGGCAATATATAGTTTTTTTTAACATGCTATTCAGAGGAGAAAGTGCAAAGGCTATGAAATGAAACTGAATAGAAAGCGGAAATGGTTGTTTCCGTGGGGACGGAACATTCGCGTTGTTGAGAAAATCTATACATGATGTATTCATAAAGTAAAATATTATTGATCTGTTGAAGTGCTTCATTGCATTCCAAGATTCCTTTGTATTTTTAAGTTCGTTTTGGGGTTTCATAGAGCAATAGCAATCACCTGATTAGATTTAATTATATTTTTGTCTTCAAATGCAAGAGTTTTGAGGCATATCCTGAAATGCAGGAGACTGCTCACATTCGATAATGTAGTTGGAATATAGTTCCAGGGCTTAGAGTCTAGAATGATAAAAGATTGTCGACCTATCTCTACTTTCCTTTGTGTTGGAACAATATCCGTACAGGCTCATTTTTCGATCTACGGTTGTGTGCAGGTAAGTAGCGGCCACGTTTAGAAGAGAGAAAGGTAGGCCTTCAGCGTGGAGGGAATGTATTATCAATTACTCAGATGTAAGGGTAACACATTGCTTGAACGGTAACTAATGTAACTACCCTACACCAGCTTTGATTGATCACTCTGTGGGAGCTTGAGCAGGAAATCTTTGCTGGTGCACCAGGAGCTTGGCTGAGAGAGCGAAGTAGAAACGTTGCCAAGGTCAAGGGGGGCAGGAATGAATGCATGAATGGCTCAGGGGGGGCAGATTATAGAGCAAGTCAGATCTTCCGTCTTCTTAGGTAAGAGAAGCATGTTTTGTTTACTGTCATACTGCTGTCAAGGGTTGGTCTAGACTGAGCTACTCATCCTTAATGTTATCCTCATTCTTTACTGTGGGAGCAGGGCTCAGACATGAGGCCAAAAGTATCTGGCCAAAACGAAGACTGCCAGGGTTTCGACTTCGCATTCACGGCCAGTACCTGTGTTTTGTTAGTATTAATCTTGAGGGAAATTGCAATCCATCCAGGATTTCATGGTGGTAAGGCAATCTCACATGATACTCGAGATAAGTGAACTGCTCCCAGTTTCACTAAAATGTGGGCACATCAGCATAATTTAAAAACAACCACTTTCCTACATAAGCTAAGCCAATATACATAGGTAACAGTGACAGGGCTGAGCCCTAAAGAACTTTGCAACATAATTGTTTTAGGTCAAAATAGAAAGAACCAAACTCCACCAATTGTGTTTGAATGGCGAGTCAGGTTCTTATCAGCATCCGAGCAATACACTCAATACCCTGTCACTCTCTCTAGACGTGTCGAGAGGATATGCAGATTGATGATGTGAAATGGCAGTGATAAATCCAGAAGGAGCAGGGTCGTGACACCACCATACACTTCCTCTCTAAGCTGGTCCATTCTGGATGTAGTGATCAACAAAATACTTTATCCTGGCTTAAAAGCATATTAGCACCCGGGGCAGGAGAGGCAACCAATAAGGTTGCTCATATCATAGGCTGAAACTGCTAATCTCAGCCCGCATTCCGATGAGCCTGCTGGCTGTTTCCCCTACCCTGCACTGCCATCTTCAATTCCCTCACACACCCTTCCCATACTATTTTTTTTTACTTCGTATGAAGCCCCATCATTAATCTTCGTGATGGCCATATTGGTACAGTATTTTGATTAAACGAATGGGCCACCATGTGGCGTCCCATTCATTCAATCAAAACACAATGCTCTCACACCCTGGGTTACCTGATTGACCACCTGGGATGCTAACAGCAATAACACCCTCTCTGGCATGCTGGATCCGGAGTCATCAGCCTGGCAACCCTCGTTAAAAGCCCTCGCTTCGTTCAGGCTTTCCACTCGGGCCTCAGGCCATTAACACCCGATCTGGCACGCCGGATCGGGTGTTAATGCTCTACTATGAAATCTCATGGAAGTCATATTCCTCCAGGTAAGTTTGAAGTAGGCTGACCACTACTACACATTCCATTGTTTGGCCAGTTAAGGCCAAAGTGAATTGTTGTCTAGACATTCCATGCTTCAGGAAATTAATTGCTTCTATGACACAAACCTACCTGAAACTCATTCCTACCAAAACAGAATTCATCCTTCTCAGATATCCATCTAAAATAAGGCCATCCTTTTACCAAATCTGTCAGTTTAATTATTGAAATCTTTCTCTCCTTCGGGCAACCTATTAACAAACACACCCAAACCACCTGGTATCAGCTATCACTCCTCTGGAAGATAAAACCTTCCTCCCATCTGAGGATTTCTGAACATTGCTCTAGATCCTACTAATGTCACACCTCAATGAAGGGAATACCCACCTGAGGGGTGTCCTGCCCACACACATGCCCCTCACCCCTGTAGGGCCCTTACTATGCTAATGAACAGCTCATAACAGGAACAAAGTAATGTGGCCATATCTTCCCCATCCTAAGAGAATAATACTTCCACCCACGCCAGCCAGGAAACTTAACTGGCTGAACATCAGTGAACCTAGTGATGAAACTCATGGGCTCAGGTGGGACATGTGGGAGATTTTGTCTTATTGGGGTAGATTCAGGATTTGGCGGTATTCTCCTTACTGTACTATTTGGTGGTAAATTGGCGGTAAACTGGCCTTACATTTTGAGTGGGTTTGGAATTACTCTAGTTTGGTGATTATATATTGTTAGCTTGTGTTGGTGGTAATTTTAGTGGTATCGTACTTTGTGGTTGTTTCAGAATTACCTTATTTTTGTGGTACAGTGGTGAGCATGTTTTCTACAACCCCATTATAAAACAAACCTTTCCTTTCTATTAGAATGTTTTTAGTCGCCTGTAGAGAGCCACCAGATGTATGACACTTCAGAGAAACCAATGAGTTTATTCAGAACGCCACCTATGGTTTGTGGCTGATATTACTCGCTTATGTACATCCAGTAATCTATGTGTCTAATCTGACACTCCTTCTTTTCAGCATGCAAAGAAGGAATCACTCACAACACTTACATACCTTCCTACCTTGCAGATATTTATTCACTTTCCCTTGCTTGCTATTTTACATACAGTGGTAAATTGGCAAATGCGCTACCGCTCTGGTATAAATATCACCTATGTGATTCCCCTATATAGACATGATTCACAGATGCATGAATGACGCCTAAGTCTCAGGGGGTCATTACGAGTGCGGCGGTAAGGGGTTAACGGCGCCGGTAAGGATGCAGGTGCCGTTAAACCCTTACTGCTGCATTACGAGGTTCCTTAGCGGGATCCGCTCAGGGGCCAGGGAGCTAATAACGAGCCCGTTCTTAACAGGCCCATTATTAGCTCCCTCCCCATTCCCATTGAGCCCTATGGGGGATCAAATGGGCATGGGGACGGGTATTTTGAATGGAAACTTACCAGGTCCTCCAAGGTTCGAATGACCCGGTAAGTCCTCATTCAAGGAACCCAGACCCGGACACGAGTTTGGAGGCAGCCATTGCACTAATAGCACCATAGCTACCTCCAAACTCATAATGACCCCCTCAGTTTTTGTTTTTGGTACACTCTGTATTAAGTGACAATTATAAACAGCAATACATCTTACCACATGATTATTACAGCATCACCTGCAAAATATAAAAGAGAACAGAAACAAACAAGCAGGTTGCAAAAACAAATTTAGTTTTAAGCACTTTGAACATAGAGAGAAATAAACATACAGTATTTTTCTTTTTCCTAAACTCTCTGCACTACCAATAAATTGTAACAACTGACATTCGTTCAGTTGTTACAATTTATTGGTAGTGCAGAAATCTGAAGTTCCTGCACGACCTCGCTGTTTTTGCAGACCCAGTGCCAAACTCCATCGCATGTGTGGGGAGCTGCCAGCTGTCTAGATTTGTAGCTAGCGCTCACACCCACCTAGAGTTCATCAGCTGTGGCACCGTCCGTGTCTCTGCCTAATACGAACTGAATCCTCCCTCCTGTTCATTCCTTAAGAAAACTCTAAGTCAGCCTTCTGTTGACGTGGCTTATCCACCTACAACCCTTAACAATCAGAACAACAAGAATGTGCCCTGTACCAGTCTTTGTTTTTCAAGACAATGAAGATTTCATTTGCAAAGCAACTGTTTCTGTTTTCCTTTTCCTGCTGGTGTATGTTTCTGCTCACCACAAGAGAAAAAAACGCTCAAATTAACTGAGTGTGCATCTCTTCTTGGAAAAATGAATTTCAAACTGTGCACGTAATCCATAGAATGCATTTCACTGTGCACCAAAAACTGCATTATAATGTTATAGGTTGAAATTAGTATATTAGTAATGGAGTTAGTGCAAGGTTAATCAGTTATGTATTTCTAATGCAGTTTGCACACATGAAAACATCCAATTTATAAAACTGTGCAGCTCTTTATTTTGAAATGGCAGCACACTGTGCTAAAACGTTTTTTTTTATTTATGTGTCCTGACAACTTTGCCTGCTGGCTGTTACTGAAATAATGTCTGCAATAAATTCGGCCTAGCTGCATTTCCATGCTACATGTTGCATGCTGGCAATGAAACCCCGTATATATCCTTACAGACATGAACCTCTAGGAGTCAGACTATTACAAGCTTGAGACTAAACTGGCACACAAAGAGAAAACCGGCCTTATTTTGCTCTGCCCTGGCATAGTAGAACACAAACATATTTGCAATCAGAACTGGCGCAACATTTCTGCACTTCAGGAAGGAAGGCAAGACCCTGCTCTTCCGGGAATATCTACCAGTAATGTTGGACCTTGCTACTTCTACGACCCTGTATAGTACAGGATATTGAAGATGCTATACTTACTTTTGCAGCATTCCATTGTATCATAGCTAGGTTTTTGCTATATTAACCAAAACAGAATTCCCTAAATTAGACAGGCCCAGAAATGTTGTTTTAAGCATGGGTCACACCGACATATCAGTCAATTAATGTGGAACCCTCCTTTACTGAGGGAGGGGCTAGACAGGTTGTAGATGTCAAATCCATTTTTTTGCCACTTACAGCAGCATGAGATCATATGGGAGCTTGTGCATTTTGATGAATTAAACATACATTCAGTATCATCTACAGTTGGGACAATAAAATGTGCAAAACCAGATGTTTAATTTGTAATGTTTGTCATGGTTTTAGATGATGTAGGCTCATCTGTGTAAGGGGAGCATACCCGTCCAGCTCGAATTGCGCTGATTTTATGAAAGAAAATAATCTGGAAGATTGTCAATTTAATATTAGGATGAACTAATAATAGAAACTGAGTTAAGGAATGTGTTAAGGAAGCTGACAAACAGTTACTTGATATGAGATAAATGTTCTGTCTAAATAGAGACATATATTGACCCATTTAATGCGTTATTTATTGGAAATATCAATGACCCAAATAATGTCCATCTTTACTGCAGTGGCATATAATGTAGATATTCTCGGTAACATGTAAGATATTGTAAGATCATGTAGATCGAATTACATTTAATGGCAATCTATTCGTGGTTCTCCCTAAAATTACTTAGATATTAGGAAGCAAATGGCATGCAAGACCCCCTAATGTTCATGTGTGATATAACTAAAATGACATCACATGAAATGAAGTCACAGGAAATGGCCTCACAGTCTTTGATATACGATAGCATTATGGGAAGGGACATTACAAGATCGAGCTTCACATCAGATGACATCAGTAACATGGGTACAAATGCATTTTAAGATTAAACACTGCTGCATTGGCCACACATACTCAACAATGGATTGTGCACATACTGCTCCATTAACGTTTGTGTACGGCCATGGGCTGAATTTAGATCAAAGTATGTTGAGACTATATAGCATTATAAATCTAGCTAGTAAGAACTCAGTGGGCTTAGCAGAATGCTTAACATTCACAATTGTTTAATCCTGATTGTATAAGTCTTTCATCCGTATATCGCTGAGAAAAGCGACATTCAATGAGTAGAAAATAACATTGTATTTCCAAGACGTTCAAGATACTTATACCTGTGTTGTGCGCTGCAAAAGGCCCCAGCTGAATAGTACCCCCATGTCTAATGTGTGGGGACTGGCCCACCTTCCTTGATGCCCTTGGGTCTTCTGTTCATCATCCATAGATACTGGCCAATGTGACTTCCATCAAATATAATTACCTAGTCTACCTCCATCAACAGACAGTATTCCCACATTCCATGTATCCATAATCTTGTTGAGGGAGAGAAAAATAGAGGAGGGAACAGAAAAATGAGCGGGAAATTAACCAATATGGGCAGACACCTAAGAGTACAAAGTAGGTGCCATTAGCACCCAGGCACGAGAGGCAAACAATCAGATTGATTGGATCGCAGGCTGAAGCTGCTAATGTCAACTCACGTACAGGGCAGCCTGATGGCTGCTTCCCCCACCCCACGTGCACCACCATCTTGCCCCCCACTCTCCCTTCTCTTAACCGCTGTTTACCTTTTGTTTCAGTGGCGGCAGCTGGGCACCCCTGCCTCTGCTGCTGACTCGACGCTCCCTCCAGGCCTCCATCCATCTCCATGGTGGCCATCTTGGTACAATATTCATTCATTCAATCAAAACACAATGCTCTCAACACCCCGAGCTTACCGGACTGGCAACCCTGGATGCTAATAGCATTAACACCCTCTCTGATGTGCCGTATCGGGTGTTATCAGCCCAGGGACCCTTGTTAAAAGCCATTGCTACACTAATGCTTTTCACTCGTGCCCTGGGCTAATAACACCCGATCCGGCCCGCTGGATTGGGTGTTAATGCTATATTATAAGCAAACATCCACCTAAATCAAAGATGCCACTTAACATTGAAACATATTTTGTATTTGTATTTATTAAAAAAACACCATGCCATGACAAAGAGAAATGATGTACAGAGTAAACGTTATCAGAGGACAGAGGCAGCCCTTGGGTAGAGTGCCTTCAAAAGAAGCATTGATGGGCTGGACAAGGTTGACCATTGGATGTAGGGGTATGAGGAGCAGCAACCATATGGATATTCTGACTTAAACAGCCCAATCTCAATATTTACATAATTGTAGGGAAGGCAAGGTGATCAATTAGGATAGGAACATTATGTTCTAAGGGGGCTCTTTTGGTTGGTAGGAGGTGGAGTTGGGGGTCTTCTTTTTTTCAACAGTTCCATTGATGAAATGGATTTGATGGCTGTGTTGAAAAGTGTGAGGAGGTGAAGGGGATGCATAGGAATGATAGGTTATAGAGACAGAAGGTGTGGAGCGTCTGACCGGCACAGTACAGTGGGATTCAGTCAGCAAAGTATTCCATTGGCAAAACCCTGCATGCATTTAAAGACAAGGAGTAGGAATGAGAGATTTGGCATGAAGTGCCATTGAGCATGGTATCAGTGGGTGGAGGTGGGGTATGATCTAGGATAGTTGAAAAGGGTTTTGATACAATATTGAGAATATTAGTGAGGGGAGGAAGAGACCAGAGGAGCAGACCAAGTCATGGGCTCTCACATAGTACAGTACACATTACAGTTTTTGTTCAGCGGTTCATGAGTTCCTGGTGGCCATTTCTAATATTTAAGTGCCTAAGCCTGGCTGCATTGGCATGAGGCAGCAAAGAGCCATCCAGTGTTGGATGGTGGTTCATCAGGTGGTTAGTCAGCTAGTTCCCTTTGGGGATTGTGATGCGGATTCAAAGGAATAAGTAAAGGACCTGGGTACTGTCAGCAAAGAGGTTATATATTAAGGCTAAATAAGAAATGAGTGTACCCAGGGCGAAGGTGTACATGGTGAGAAGAAGTGGGCCTACAACTGATCCTTGGAGAATGCTCATAGGGATGTTGGGGTGGGGGCTGTTTGAATTTGATTAAATGAAGGAGGAGCAGAGGGATGGGACGTCTTCAGTCAAGTGGGGTTTTAGAAGCCAAGAGAAGAATTACTCTGAAGGATGGAGGGAGAATTTGTAGTGCCAAAGTCTGAGGGGAGCTTCAATAGAATGTTGATTGAGGAGGGTGGTGGGTGTGGTTAAGAAGTGGGGAATGTGGATGAAAGGACTTCATGTGGAATGTTTGCACTTGGATACAGATTGGAGGGGACCTTGAAATAGTTACGTGGGCGGTTGAAGACACCCCTCTCAAGTATTTTGGAGAAATGGAGCAGGAGAGCAACTGGTCTATAAACTGAGGGATTTATGGGTTTTGTACCAATTTATTTCAGCAGTTGTATCTCTGATGTCTGTGACTGTTTTGAAGCATGCCAGAATGGTGCCCGATGAGAGCGAGAGAGAGAGAGAGAGGGGTTTGATAAGGCAGAGATATCATCAGAGTTGGCAAGTGCAAATTCATGAATAGTTTGTCTTACAAAGGGATCAATGTGTACAGGGTGGATTGACACAGAAAAGGCAGACTAAACAGGAAGGTGGGGAAGAGGTAGAAGAGTAGCCAGGTTGAGACATATGTTGGTGATTTTAGAGAAGAAGTAGGAAGAAAAGACCTCAGTGGAGAAAAAAGGAGGATTGCAGAATAGTTCCCAAGGGGGCGGGGTGGAGCGTGGCCTAGATGCTCTTGGATAGTTTGCAAGGGTGCGAGTGGAGAGAGAAAATCATATTAGTGTAGTAGTAATTGTGGAATTTCTGCTGCATTATGAGCAATAGGTAGGGCGTATGGAGCCTTTGTATTCTTCACAATGAGTAGGGCATCAATCTTTACACCAGCAGTAATGCATGATTGTCATCAGCAGCTGGATGGCTGGGGTTGGAGAAGAAGGTGGTTTTGGGCGCATGCTGGAGGAGATAAAGGAATGGATAATAGAGCTCAAAATCAAGATTGGATAAGCAGGAGCTAAAAGCAGCTCCTTTGTATCCAGCACTAATTAACCAGTTACCGGGAGCTACCACTGGGGAATGAGGAGCTAGTACACAGCGTTCTGCAAATAAAACTTCCATAGAAGATGGAAACATATAATTGTGTCTATTATTTATGACCCCTTATGCTTTAAATTTCTTAATGTTTATTTGGAATAGGACAAAATGACTGAGGGCAAAAAGTCTGACCCCAAAGGTCTGACCCCCATTTTTTCACAGATATATATGTGGGGGGGTAAAGTTAATAAAAATGTATAGGGGTAAAGTGGAGGAGATGTGGGGGTCTCCCCCAACATATATATTTGCAGAGAAATTAACAAAATAAAAAAGGTCAGACTTTTGGTAGTTAGACTTTTGCTTTCGGTCATTTCACGCAGATCCGTTTATTTATGCATTGTCCCAAATGCACAGTCAAATTCACATAGGTGTGTTTGTTTGGCATCAGTTGGCCTGGGGAGCCAAAAATATCTACTGGTAGCTGTTGATGTCAAACTAAGCAATGTCTTCTAGGATACACGCAGGAGGTAAATAGCTCCCAGATCCCCTCGATTTCGAACCCTGGGACAGGTTAGGGGCATTAAGGGATTGACAGGGCAGAATTGAATCAGATAACAGTGAGCAAGTGGGCGTGTAAGATCCTGGAGGGGGAGACATGACTATGTTAGGGTAACACATAGTTGGGCTTAGGTTTACATTTAATGAGATGAGGAAGGGAGGAGCAAGAGTAGAGGGGGAACAGAGATGGTCTAGTGAATGAGCTTTGGTCAGGGGGTGGGTTTAATAATCAGAGAAAATCAGTCCGGCCTGGCAGAAAGGAATATGGGACCCCAGGGGTCACCTGTGATGAAAGACTGTGTCGGTTAAGCAATGAGTGGTCAAAGAATTTGGATTCAAGTTGTAGCTGATGGGCCTGACTGATACAGGAGAGCTGAACATTGCTCTTTATGATAGCAAGGATACCAGCTAGAAATATATTGAGTAAAAAGTCGAGAACCGAGAAGAAAAGGTTAAGGCTGCCAAGTGGGGCCTAAATGAGGAGGATAATATGAGAGCCAATAGTTGTGTACTTGCTGGCTATGAGCCTAACACCTTCAACTTTTTTGGAGAGATGTGGGAAGTGTACTTTAATGTATATTTTTGTGAATGTTTGTCCTTCAAGTGCTACATAAAGATGACTTGAAAAGTAAACAGATCACATAATGAACAGGCATGATGCTTTATAAGAGTTTATTATAGAAACATGCTAAGCAAAAAGTGATTAATTCTCTAAAGTGACGAGAACAGTCTGCAAAAGGATAATAAGACATCCTGCAAACTGCATATTTTAAAGCATCTGTATATGCATAATATGCCCTACTGGAATTATTGCACGTATACACTAGTGGACAACTCTGAAATAAGGAAAATAAAAAAACGTGCACACTTGTGTGACCCAACAAGTTCAAATGAGAAGAGACTTAGGGGGTAATTCATAGAATGTAGCGCACAAGTGGCGCACGCGGCTGGCGCATAGTGTGCGCGTGCGAATGTCTGTGCCAGCCGCGTGCGCTAAAATCGATTTCCACGCACAGCACATTCATGGATTTTAGCCTCCAAAACCAGCCGTGGCGCAGAGTGGCGCAGCAACCCTGCAGCAGCGCCAGTTACACCCCCAAGAACGCCGTCACGCAAGGAAAAGCCATCAAAATTCCCAATTCAGCGCAAAGGGCTGCGCTAACCCTGGACCAGTTTACAGGGCTGCCAAACAGCAAACGCCAAGCGGGGAACGTGTATTACTGGGGTGCGCGGGAAGTTCCACATGCGATTTCAGCAGGGTACGTGCATTTCTGAGGTGCGGGGAAGTTTAACACGCGATTTCAGCAGGGTACGTGTATTACTGGGGTGCGCAGGAAGTTCCACACGCAATTTCAGCAGGGTACGTGTATTTCTGTGGTGCGGGGAAGTTTAACACGCAATTTCAGAAGGGTACATGTATTACTGGGGTGCGTGGGAAGTTCCACACGCAATTTCAGAAGGGTACGTGTATTTCTGGGGTGCGGGGAAGTTTAACACGCAATTTCAGCAGGGTACGTGTATTACTGCGGTGCGCAGGAAGTTCCACACGCGATTTCAGCAGGGTACGTGTATTTCTGGGGTGTGGGGAAGTTTAACACGCGATTTCAGCAGGGTATGTGTATTACTGGGATGCGCAGGAAGTTCCACACACGATTTCAGCAGGGTACGTGTATTTCTGGTGTGCGCGGGAAGTTCCGCGATTTCAGCAGGGTACGTGTATTTCTGGGGTGCGCGGGAAGTTCCACACGCGATTTCAGCAGGGTACGTGTATTTCTGGGGTGCGCGGGAAGTTCCACACATGATTTCAGCAGGGTACGTGTATTACTGGGGTGTGCGTGAAGTTTCACACGCGATAGGCCCTGTGCGAGTGGGGTACGTGTATTTCGGGGATGCAGGGGAGTACTACACGTGAATTGCCAGTGTGGGTCCTCTCAGGTGTTCCCTCTACACCCTCCACGGCTCCTGCAGGCAGCCCACACCACAGGGGACTACCCTGCACCCCTGGTCATGTCCCGCAGGCAGCCCATCCACCATGGGTATGCTCCCCCAGCCAAGCCACATGTCACCTTGCACTAGTGATCACCAACACATTACCCCCTTGCACTCCCACCCCCAGCAGTACAGGGCAACTGCCAGCAGGCCCCCACTCATGCCCCCTTGAACCCCCACCCCCCAGCACTGAGGGGCACCTGCCAGCAGGCCCCCACTCAGGTCCCCCAGCACCCCCACCCCCAGCAGTCAGGGGCACCTGCCAGCAGGCCCCCACTCATGTCCCACTCATGTCCCCTTGCACCCCCACACCCCAGCACTGAGGGGCACCCGCCAGCGGGCCCCCACTCATGTCCCCTTGCACCCCCACCCCCCAGCAGTGCAGGGCACCTGCCAGAAGGCCCCCACTCATGTCCCACTCATGTCCCCTTGCACGCCCACCCCCAAGCAGTGCAGGGCACCTGCCAGCAGGCCCCCACTCATGTCCCCTTGCACGCCCACCCCCCAGCAGTGCAGGGCACCTGCCAGCATGCCCCCACTCAGTCCCCTTGCACCCCCACCCGCCAAGCAGTGCAGGGAGCCTGCCAGCAGGCCCCCACTCATGTCCCCTTGCACCACCACCCCCCAAGCAGTGCAGGGCACCTGCCAGCAGGCCCCCACTCATGTCCCCCAGCATCCCCACCCCCCAGCAGTCAGGGGCACCTGCCAGCAGGCCCCCACTCATGACCCACTCATGTCCACTTGCACCCCTACCCCCCAGCACTGAGGGGCACCTGCCAGCAGGCCCCCACTCATGTCCCCTTGCACCCCCACCCCCCAGCAGTGCAGGGCACCTGCCAGCAGGCCCCCACTCATGTACCACTCATGTCCCCTTGCACCCACACCCCCCAAGCAGTGCAGGGCACCTGCCAGCAGGCCCCCACTCACGTCTACTTGCACAACCACCCCCCAGCAGTGCAGAGCACCTGCCAGCAGGCCCCCACTCATGTCCCACTCATGTCCCCTTGCACCCCCACCCCCCAGCAGTGCAGGGCACCTGCCAGCCGGCCCCCACTCATTTCCTACTCATGTCCCCTTGCACCCCCACCCCCCAAGCAGTGCAGGGCACCTGCTAGCAGGCCTCCACTCATGTCCCCTTGCACCCCCACCCCCCAAGCAGTGCAGGTCACCTGCCAGCAGGCCCCCACTCATGTCCCCTTGCACACCCACCCCCCAGCAGTGCGGGGCACCTGCCAGCAGGCCCCCACTCATGTCCCCTTGCACCCCCATGCCCCAGCAGTGCAGGTCACCTGCCAGCAGGCCCCCACTCATGTCCCACTCATGTCCCCTTGCACACCCACCCCCCAGCAGTGCAGGGCACCTGCCAGCAGTCCCCCACTCATGTCCCTTTGCACACCCACCCCCCAGCAGTGCAGGGCACCTGCCAGCATGCCCTGACACATGTCCCCCAGCCAACACGTCATCACAATCTAGATCCCTGGCCCTTATGGCCAGCCTCCACATGCCAAAGACCCACCCAAGTATTGCATCCACCCACATAGAAATGCAAATTACATGATACAACCCCAATGGCAAGTATGTAAATGAACACATGTCCGTCACACACACACAATGGGTGCAAGTGAATGTCAAAACCCATATCATGACATGCATGAAACCAATGAGATAATACCACAAATGGAAGTATAAAAAAATATATATACTAAAGATAACATGAACGTAAATCAAATTAAACACACAACAATGGGAATAACAAAAGAAATGGTCCATGTCCGATAAATGAAACATAAGCAAAGAAATCCAAAAAGAAATGTTGTCCAAAGTCACAGTCTGTCCGGGCTGGGCAGATTGGCAGCACTTCATGTAGGAAACTAGTATCCCACAGTCACCAAAGCCTTGTGAAACCTCTGTGTAAACCTTATATGCTGTACGTAAGGAGGATGTTTCATCCCTTTTGCAGGCAAAGTATGCAGGGGCTAAGAAACATCAAGAGACTACATATCCCAGCAGGCTGTGTGCTTCACAAGCCTGCTGGGAGGAAAAGATCTGCACGCGGGCTACGCCCAACGAACAGCGCATGCGCGAACCGCGCCCACGCTTCCCCGCTTGCTATTCCGGCTTCAGAGGAGAACGGACGTGTTTCCCAGCGCTCCGCTCAGGGCCAGCCTTCGCGGGGCACTTCGCCCACCTGAACTCAGCACAGGCCCCGCACCAACTTGAGATAAGTGCTTCTTGATATTTTTTCTGCGTGCAGGGAGAAAGACTAACGAAGCGGCTGAGGTCGCGGTGCATGCAGACATAGGATTTTGGCGGTTCGGACCGCAACGTATGGCTGAACAATAACCCGCATGCAGAGTGCATATGTGGGGGTGACTGAGGGAAAACGTTCCGGGTGAGGCAACCCGACACGTACAGTTTCAAGTCTCCTACGGGGCAGGGCAGGAGGCACGTGTGCGGAACCACGGGTGAAGACAACCCAATTCGAGCACACTCTGAGGGTAACGTTCCGGGTGAGGCGACCCGACACGTACAGTTTCGAGTCTCCTACGGGGCAGGGCAGGAGGCACGTGTGCGGAACCACGGGTGAAGACAACCCGATTCGAGCACACCAGCGGGTCACGTAGTGGTTTGGGAGCACAAGTCAGTGTTAGAAGGTGTAGTCTGACCCAGTACACGCTCATTGTATTTTTGGTATTTTCCAGCGGAGCTCGCTACGAACCTTCGGGGACTTCCCGTGCCGCGTCAAGGAGAACAAGCTCACGAACCACAGCTAAGTACATTTCTGGTTCCTTACTAAAGTATATATTGTCTAAGCTGCCAGGTACTCTGTAAATACCCCAAGGTGCTATGTAATGACAAGTGATATTGTGTAATTGCGCATGTTAGCACAAGCTTTTGATAACTGCTTGAAGAGAATGCAGTGGGGAATACAAAGCTCATGCTAACGCTGTTTTGGTGCAACAGTTGTGGTTAGAGCTCCAAGCAAAAGCTCCTGCAGTGGTTCCAAGCTCCACTACAAAGCCTCCCAATAACTGGTCATGGTATGACTGAGGATTGAATGAGTGGGCGGAGAACTCACCACGAGAACGACCAGTGGATGGGGCGGCAGGAGCTGAGTGTTAGGACACTCACCCGGGAACAGGAACGTCCGTATCCTCGTGGGCGGGGTGATGCCTGGCGGCTGTACCCGCGGTATCGTCTTGGCCGAGGGTGCATTCTCCGAGGTCATCGCTCATTTGGGGTGCGTGCCCGCTCCGGGCGAGTTGGGGTGCATGCGTTCATACGCGGAAACGGCAGGGAACGGGCTTGTGGTTCAAGCCTCGTTTCCATGAATACCTTGATTCCGCGCATGCGCCGACTCGGATTGCGGGTCAAGCCTCGCTTCCATGCCGAGTCACTATAAAGAAGCTTCCTGGTCTTGTACTCGCCGCGTCTCAACGCGGTTTGGTCCTGACCTCCAACTCGCTTCTGGATTACCTTGTCCTTACTTGCTTACTCCGCTTGCCTTCCTTGTTCCCTTCCTGTTTGCCCTGCCTTCTCCTGTCCTGTTGGTCTGGTTCCTTGGTTGGGGGTCTGGCTTCCCTGGGTTGGGCTTAGTCTGGTCCTGGTCTGGAGCTCCTCTTGTCCCTTCCTTGTCCTTTACTTGCCGCCTTACCCCTCTCCTGCCTGCCCACCTCCCCTTGCCTGAATAACTTCTCTGCTTTGTGCTTGGGTACCAGTGCCTCTATGGTGCCTTTACTCTGCCTTTTCTGCTGCCTGCAGTTGCTGCCATACTACAGTCTCGGCTGCCTTCTTCCACCATCTTCGAGAGGGTCTTCTGCAGAATCACAAGCAACGCACTCAAGCTTGCTGTTTACATCTACCGACCTTCCCTGTTCAGTGCTTGCACTGTTCTGGCGCCACGTAAATACAGGGAAGTGTCCATCCGTGGTGTCAGGAATCGGACCCATTTTCAATCCTGCAAATCAGGACGGGACCTGGGCCGGTTCTAGGCGTTACCCTGTCATCTTTCGTTCTACAATCAACGTCCTGGTGACCCCGGCACGCAAGCCTTCAGGAAACACAGGTATGCAGCGTCCACGGGACGCACATCTTGACAGATTGAGACGCCTAACCTCCGATTTGGACCCAGAGATGGAGGAATCCTTTGATCTCAGAGACGAAATCAGATCTTTAAGGGCTGAAATGACAGCGCTTCATCTAGAAAATGAGACACTACGTCAGATGGTGGTGCATAGGACTAGCACCACAACTCAGGCTGATTCTGCCATGGCACAGACGACACCCATGAAGTTTGATGGGGATTCTAGAAGAGTGGCCGAATTTTGTAACCATTGCAGGATTCATTTTTTGTTCCGGGGTTCCCATTTCACCGACGAGAAGGCGAAGATTGGGTATATTCTAGGGAATCTAACGGGAAATGCGCTGGCATGGGCAGCTCCTTTGGTGTCCTCAAACAGTCTAATTCTGAGTGATTTTGCTGCCTTTGAGAAAGCGTTCCTGGAAGTGTTCCAGTCACCTAACTTGGCCGCCACTGCACAAAATCAATTGATGGATTTAAAGCAGGGTTCAATCGATCTGATCACATACATCGGTCGGTTCCGTCAATTGGTGGCAGATTCTCAATGGCCGGAAGTAACACAAAAGACGCTTTTTCAGCGAGGCCTGAGGGAGGAGTACAAGGATGAACTTCTTCATATACCAGAACCGGATACTTTACAGGTACTTCAGGAACAGGTTCTTCGAATCAAACACCGTTTGGCTGAACGGAAGGGAGAAAGACGTCGGTTGGAGAGGACGTACTCCAGGTCTTTTCCATTACCTGCTGGTGCTTCAAGTACATCAGAGACGGGTCCGGAACCCATGCAATTGGGGGCACTCAGAGGACCTTTGCCCGCGATGGAGAGGAAACGAAGAAGGGACTTGAACTTATGCCTTTATTGTGGTGCCGCCAGGCACTATTTGGGTACTTGTCCGTTACGACCACTCAGGAAGCAGGAAAACTAATAGGCCTGTCATGTATAAGGAAGACAATGACAGGCCCACCGTTTAAACCATTCCTTCCGGATACCGATGGTTTCTTACTGCCCATGTCACCCGCAGCGCTCTTGGTACTCCGAATTAAAGTACTGTGGCAGGACAAGTCAACTGTAATCATGGGTCTTCTGGATTGTGGAGCATCTGGTAATTATATCGATGTTGAGTTTGTCAAGAAGAACCAGATACCTCTACTTAAGAAGAATCAAGCTACACCGATTGAGGTCATTGATGGTACACCTTTGTCTTTTGGTCCCATTCAACATCACACTGGAGTTCTGCAGTTGTGGATCAATGAACATCAGGAAAAGATATCTTTGGATGTGATTAAGTCACCATCTTATCCGATCGTGTTGGGTTTACCCTGGTTGTTGTATCACAACCCTAAAATTAATTGGGTAACCCGTACATTGACATTTAATTCAGATCGTTGTTTACTGGATTGTTCCTCCTCAGGGTTATCTGTTGGGATATCCACAACTGCCACACAGACAGAGGTGAATGGAATATCTTATGTATGCCAGATATCTACCGTACCATCTGAATATGCAGACTATTCTTCTGTGTTTTCGGAACAAGGGAACATTCCTCTGCCTCCTCATAGAAGTTTTGATTGTGCCATAGATCTGTTGCCAGATTCTGTGATTCCACATGGACGAGTGTACTCCTTATCCCCACAAGAAAGAACAGCCTTACAAGAATATCTAAACGACTGTCTTCAGAAAGGGTATATCACCCCTTCCAAGTCTCCTGCAGGATTTCCGCTGTTTTTCGTCAAGAAAAAGGAGGGCACTTTACGTCCCTGTGTGGATTATCGGCAGTTAAATGATCTTACTCGGAAGGACAGATATCCGTTGCCTCTAATACGTGACATCCTGGAATCCTTGCACTCTGCCAGTATATTTTCTAAGTTGGATTTAAGAGGGGCATATCATCTGGTACGAATTAAGACTGGTGATGAGTGGAAAACGGCTTTTAAGACACCCTTGGGGCACTATGAATATCGTGTAATGCCTTTCGGACTATGCAATGCCCCAGCCGTTTTCCAGCGTTTGATGGATGACATATTTTCGGATTTATTCGGAATATCTGTGTGGGTATATCTAGATGATATACTGATTTTTTCAAGAGATAAGAAGGAACACATTGTACATGTCAAAGAAGTTCTCAGCCGTTTACGTCAGCACCACTTATACGCCAAAGCTGAGAAATGTCTCTTCAATCAAGACAAGATTGAGTTTCTTGGGTACGTGATTGGCCGTTCTGGCATACAGATGGACCCAACTAAGTTACGGGCAATTCAAGAATGGCGACAACCTAATGATGTTAAGGCCCTTCAGCGATTCCTTGGATTCGCCAATTTCTATAGGTGCTTTATACCAGGTTTCTCGACTCTCACAGCACCTTTAACCAGTTTAACCAGCAGTAAGACGTCGTTTGTGTGGAATGAGGAAGGTACTAATGCGTTTGAACGTCTCAAGGAAGCCTTCAGCACCTCTCCAATTCTACATCATGCCGACGAGAGTAGACCATTCATTGTGGAAGCAGATGCGTCGAATTTCGCCGTTGGATCTGTTCTGCTACAGAAGGACCCGCAGTCAGATGTTGAATTCCCAGTGGCTTATTTTTCCCAAAAATTAACGTCAAGCGAACGGAATTATGCCGTGATCGAGAAAGAACTTTTAGCTATCAAATTAGCTTTTGAAGAATGGCGCCATCACCTTTTGGGAGGCTGGTTTCCTGTTGAGGTCCGTACCGACCATAGAAATTTACAGTACCTACGATCTCTTCAATGTCGCACTTCCTGCCAGGCCCGTTGGGCGTTTTTCTTTTCACAGTACGATTTCACAATCACTTACATACCCAATGCTCGGAATCTGAAAGCAGACGCATTGTCTCGCTCCTTGGAAGACATCAAGCAAGACAGCCAGAATCAGCTATTGCTAGCCCCAGAACATTTTTTGTTTTCCGTGTCTCATTGTCTGGACACGTTCTTACAAGAAACATTGGCAGACCCCTACAGAACGGAACTATTGAAATTACCCCAAGTTAGTGAGAACGGGGGTTTGCTCTTCTTCAGTGGGAGATTGTATGCACCTACCGACTCTCTTCGGATTGCCATTTTGCAAGCATTTCACGATTCGAAAATTGGGGGCCATCAGGGCATACGTGCAACTCAAGAACTTATCGCCAGACAGTTTTGGTGGCCAGGATTGGCTAAACAGGTTAAACAATACGTGGAATGTTGTCCAGTATGTGCCCAAGTAAAGATACCCAGAAGGAAGCCACTCGGTCTACTCCAACCAATCGAGACACCGCCATATCCATGGCATACCATAGCTACTGATTTCATAGTGGAACTACCACCTTCCGAGGGCTTCACATGCATAATGGTGGTAGTTGACTGTTTTTCCAAGATGGCTCATTTTATCCCCTTTGTTAAAGTTCCCTCTGCTAGTTCCATGGCCCGAGCATTTCTGCAAAACATTTACCGGTTACATGGACTACCCGATAAGATCATCTCGGACCGTGGTTCCCAATTCATATCATCTTTTTGGAAACAGCTGTGTCGTCACCTGGGCATACATCGGGCGCTTAGTTCCAGCTATCATCCACAATCCAACGGACAGACAGAGAGGACCAATCAGACGTTGGAACAGTATCTGCACTGTTTGTCCAACGCCTCTCAGACCAACTGGGCATTGCATTTGGACTTAGCTGAGGTGGCTTATAATAACTCGATCCATTCTGCTACAGGATTAAGCCCCTTTCTTTGTTCCTATGGACTCAATCCTAGATTTTTTCCGTTTGCTCCTGTACGACCAAGCACGGTTCCCTCTGCTGATCAGCTGATTCAAGAGATCCGAAGATTGCATGCTCAGGCGACTGGTACCCTGGTTAAGGCACGTGAGGACATGAAGGCCCAGGCAGATAGGAGGCATATCCCTGAACCCACATTTAGGGTTGGAGGGCTTTCTTCCAAGAACTTACCTGTTTGCAACTTACCTACGAAACTTGCTCCCCGTTTCCTAGGGCCCTTTCGAACTACTAGACGGATTTCCCCAGTGGCATTCAAACTGGATTTGCCCCCATCCTGGCGGGTGCATCCAATTTTTCATGTCTCCTTGTTTAAGCCTTACCTGGATGACCCCTATGGGCGCTCGGGCTCCCGTCCTGCGGCCATTGAGGTACAGGGTGTTCCCGAATATGAGGTCCGGGAAATCTGTGATTCCCGTTTCCATCGGGGTCAATTGCAGTTCTTGGTGGATTGGGAGGGGTGTTCAGCTTGTGACCGCACTTGGGAACCTATTGGGAATGTCCATGCTCCTCTTTTAGTGTGTGAGTTCTATTTATGCCATCCTTGTAAACCGGGGGCCCCGGGTCTTTCTGGGAGGGGGCATGGTGTTAGGACACTCACCCGGGAACAGGAACGTCCGTATCCTCGCGGGCGGGGTGATGCCTGGCGGCTGTACCCGCGGTATCGTCTTGGCCGAGGGTGCATTCTCCGAGGTCATCACTCATTTGGGGTGCGTGCCCGCTCCGGGCGAGTTGAGGTGCATGCGTTCATACGCGGAAACGGCAGGGAACGGGCTTGTGGTTCAAGCCTTGTTTCCATGAATACCTTGATTCCGCGCATGCGCCGACTCGGTTTGCGGGTCAAGCCTTGCTTCCATGCCGAGTCACTATAAAGAAGCTTCCTGGTCTTGTACTCGCCGCGTCTCAACGCGGTTTGGTCCTGACCTCCCGCTCGCTTCTGGATTACCTTGTCCTTACTTGGTTACTCCGCTTGCCTTCCTTGTTCCCTTCCTGTTTGCCCTGCCTTCTCCTGTCCTGTTGGTCTGGTTCCTTGGTTGGGGGTCTGCCTTCCCTGGGTTGGGCTTAGTCTGGTCCTGGTCTGGAGCTCCTCTTGTCCCTTCCTTGTCCTTTACTTGCCACCTTACCCCTCTCCTGCCTGCCCACCTCCCCTTGCCTGAATAACTTCTCTGCTTTGTGCTTGGGTGCCAGTGCCTCTACGGTGCCTTTACTCTGCCTTTTCTGCTGCCTGCAGTTGCTGCCATACTACAGTCTCGGCTGCCTTCTTCCACCATCTTCGAGAGGGTCTTCTGCAGAATCACAAGCAACGCACTCAAGCTTGCTGTTTACATCTACCGACCTTCCCTGTTCAGTGCTTGCACTGTTCTGGCGCCACGTAAATACAGGGAAGTGTCCATCCGTGGCGTCAGGAATCGGACCCATTTTCAATCCTGCAAATCAGGACGGGATCTGGGCCGGTTCTTGGCGTTACCCTGTCATCTTTCGTTCTACAATCAACGTCCTGGCGACCCCGGCACGCAAGCCTTCAGGAAACACAGGTACGCAGCGTCCACGGGACGCACATCTTGACACTGAGGAGCATCTTTCCCTATAATTCCCATTCCCATCCTGAACCTCTCCCTAAACCTTTTTCCGGTGAACCTACAACCCCCTAC
This sequence comes from Ambystoma mexicanum, assembly GCF_040938575.1. Lineage (NCBI taxonomy): Eukaryota > Metazoa > Chordata > Amphibia > Caudata > Ambystomatidae > Ambystoma > Ambystoma mexicanum. The sequence goes on along the minus strand of NC_090925.1, from coordinate 535,158,828 downwards.
CCATCCATTCTACGGACCCTAACCCTCTTTCCCCGGCGGGTTGCGGTAGCCTGAGTTTCCTATCGGTCCAGGTGCCAAGACCCTACGGGGAGGCAGGAGTTCGTGCTGCCTCTGCGCCGGGCAAGTTTGAAGACGCCTTGACACAGTCCAAAAAATCAAATCCAAGGGAAAATAAAAAGTAAAAACCATTGCTCCATGGTGAACACAAAAAAAATATTAAAAAAGATGAATCCAATGTAGAACTATGTGCAATTGAAGAATCCAAGGTCCATGAGCCCAACTTAACAAATGAAACCTACCAAAAACTACTACCTAATAAAAAAAACTATACACAAAAATGTGGTGCATTGTCCAAGCGGTCCAAAATAAAGAAAAATTGAAAGGAAACCTAATACTAACTAATTAACTATTTACAAAGGCAGCGGGCAAGTCCAACGGCTCACTTGTTGATGTCCCGGGCCAGGGGATCATCGAACTCCTGCTCGATGTCCCGTAGGCGGTCCTCTTCCATGGCCCCGAGGGTTCGCAGGGACGACAACATCTGGATCGTTAGGTCCCTGCGAATGGCCTCGAGGCACTCGGGCCGCCTCAGGGCCCTACGCATGGAGTTTTCCACCCTGACCATCATGAGCCATGCCTCTTCCGCCCGCTGCCGCTCCGCATCTATCGCATGGCCCAACCGCTGCCACACGGAAGACACTTCCTGTCCAGGGTCCTATTGCCCTCCGGCCGATGCCTGCCCCTGCGATGATGAAGGCCCCGAGCCATCATGGCTCTCACCTTGTTTCTGCTGCTGCTGTGCTGCTGCCTGTGCCCTGGCTCCTGCTGCCTGCACATCCTCTTCCAGCTGGGGTGCAGTTGTTGAGGTGGCCACCCCTGCTGGACGTCCGACTCCCGACTGTGGCAGGGATGTGTCCTCCACCAGCCTGGCCGCAGGGTCAGAGGCAGCTCCACAGGGCACCCAGGTGACACATGGGTGGGAAGATGGCACGGAGGACGACTGGCGCATGGGGTTTCAGTTGAGGAGGGGGTCGGAACAAGGTGCTGAAAACGGAGGAATCCGGCCCTGGTGAGCTGTCTCAGTGGGTCAACGCGGTCAACGAGCCATGCGAGAAGATGTGCAGTCTCCTCATGAAAAGACTGCAGGTCAGCTCGCATGGCACATTGACGCAACGCCACTCCACCCAGGACAGGCTCAACCCGGTGCCGGATAGCCACATCCACAGGGAGAGGAAGGCCAGTTGGTGTAAGCCGATCCCCTCCCTGAGAACGGGTCTGGACGTAGGTATCCCTGCTGGTGCAAGATGATGCAGTCACAGGATCAGGGACAGGATTACACATAGGCACCTCCGCGGAGGCCTGTGCTGCCTCCTGTCCCTGCCCCTGCACTGCACCACTAGCACCAGTGGAATCCCCACCTCCAGACCCTGTCTCTGTCCCTTGCACGGCCTCCTCCTCCACCAAACCCCCCACCAACCTGGATGACTCCGTGGCATCTTCCTCCGTCGGGCCCTGTGGGGTCTCAGCTGCCCCTTCGGCTGCCGAGGAGTCCAACACCAACCTCCGCCTCTTGGACCTACCCCCCGGCAGCTGCGACCTGGGACACGGCACCGGACTCCTCACTCCCTGACAAGATGACAACCTGGAAGGGGAGCCGGGCCTTGTGTCTCCGGGTGGTGGTGCGATCGCTGCCGCTGTGCTCCACAGCACCCTCTCCGCCCTCTTCATCAGTCGACGCTGCAGACAGGGAGAGATAGGACATGGCATCAGGGCACTGTACAATGGACTCATACACACATGACAGTTGCACACGAGTGTCATTGTCAAACTTCAGACATGGCATCACAATCCCCAACACACATGTCATTTCAAATCACACACATGAGCTATTCGACAGCCATATCGCAACAGCCAGCACCATCCATACACATACAACAGCATGAACAGGCAAAGGTGAGCCAGACATCACATGAGACACAGGGAGTGCACTAGACATGCACACACGCCACCAGACTTACATGCATGTGTACACCTCCACCAAGTGTCGCAGTGATGAGATCGGCATCCATGTCACATCTGGCAATCAGTATTCTACATATCAGTCTCACATGCATCCATGTTGCATGACAGTTGCACACTTGTCAGATACACATACATGCACATGTACACAGTACAGATACATGCAGCTGGAACCAACATCCATGTGTGACACCACAACCTTGACAACTGACATACACAGTCATTCAAACATGTGTGCTCACACATCTGCATTTGGCCTGCATGCTTACCCACAAAAACACCATCCATGTGTCTCACACATGAAAGGACTCGCATGTGTCAGCCTCATGGCCCTGTACATACACATCCATACATGGCCCTACAAAACCACATGTGCAACCTGCACACTACTGGCACACCACCACACGCACAGCTTCCAATCAGTATGCATGTACACTTACCGCTCGACTCCAGACGGGTCTTCCTCTCAAGGACCTGGATGTGGAGCGCTGGGCTTACATGTTCCAGGACCCTCATTTGGTCTTCCGACAGGTGGCCCCGGCGCCCCTTAGCATCCGCTGCCTTCAAGAGGCGCCGGGCCTTGTTGAGGATCCTGGACCTGAAGTCCTCCAAGCACGTCTTGACATGATGGAATTCGCGGACTGCCACCCCCTCCGCGTTGATGGCAGTCACGATGCCCGTCCAGATCCTGGTCCGTCCTTCCTTGTCGGCGCGCGACCTTCCGAAGAGGGCATCATACTGCCCCAGGACTTGCTCCACCAGGACACCAACTTCGGTGGCAGTGAAGCTGGTGGCCCTCTGCCTCTCTGGCTGGGGGTTGCCAGTGGTCTCAGATGGTGGTGTGCCTGACATGGCAACCCCAGAGGCAGGAGTGGGTGGGCAACTGGGTCCTGGGGCTGGGCTGTGGAGCGATGGAATCCCAGTCGGGAGTCTTCGGTTCCAGCAGTGGTGGTCACAGCAACTGCACCACTGGCTGACGTGCAGCCAGCAAATGGCAGGGCACGTAGGCAGCAGGCAATCAGGCAAAGCAGATGGCAGGTGGGAGCGTGCTCGGGGCTCTGGGGGGAAGTAATTTGGCCTTCTGGGCAGGAGCGTGGTCTTCCGTGTGTGAACGCGTGGCCAGCTTGATACAGAGTGATTTGGCACGTGACCATCTTGCACGTCAGTGTGTAATTCGAGGAAAGACCCTTAGCGGATGAGCACGTCAGCGATTTCATTGGACCAAAGGCCCTTCGTGTGTAAGCGCTTCTGTGACGTGAGGTGCGGGGGAGTGCGCGGGCGTTTCCCCCGTGACATGGGCATAGTGGATTAGCGCACGTGCGAAAAAAATGCACGTTCCCGTGTGAATGCGTGGAATCCGAGGAAAGGCCCCCTTAGGCGTTTCCCTCAGCATGGGTTAAAGGTGAGCGGGGCCAGCGGTTCACTGTACGTGCCTTTCGTGGAGACCGACGTGTGTTGCTGCTTCCTGTTGTTTCGCGCGCCATCACAACTTCACAGCTATCAAGGACGTATCTCTTCTTTTGGCGGGTGGATTGGCTACGTGTGTTTTTCTGCATCGTGCTAGTCAGACGGTGAGTCCCGCACGCTATTTTTCCCACTGCGGATCCCCCTATGTATCGCACCGTTTTTGATGTCATAGTAGCCTGCGTGTCCCACGCATACGCGATTTTCGTGTTACTGGGTGCCACCGCGTACTGCGGGAGGTTGATTCCACGCACGTAGGCTGCAGGGTTGCGTGCACGGTTTTCCAGCAGTTTTGGGGTGCCTGAGCATTGCGTGACCCGTCACTACATCACCGGGGTCACATACAGCCTTGCAGGTGCAGGGGGGCTGTTAACATCTTGCTTCCCACCCCCTTCACCCTAATTGCCCATGTCAATTGTGGTGTACACCTCCCATTGGCACAACTCCATCTGTGCCGGCACTACTACATCTGTGCCATGGTTGGGAGGCCACCAAAGGTGAGGGGCGCCTCAGCTCGGCATACTCCTCGTGGCAGGTGTGGTCAGGGATGTGGCCGGGGTGACCAGGGAGTAGGGGGACTCCAGGGTGTCCAGGGCAGCTGCAGAGGGGGAAGAGGCAGGGGTGCGCCACTTGAGCACGATGTCGTGCCATGTGTCGGTGCAGTCATGCCACCACCCCCTGTGGTTCCGGGAGATGCAGCTTCTGCATCTGGCACTGGCGCCCGTGTGACCCGGCAGTCCGTTCCATCGACTGCCACGGGCCCAAGGGTAGTGGTAGCTGCAAGTGCAGCTGTGGACACCGCCACCCAGGCTCGGGGTCTGCAAGCGCAGCCTGCGTTGGCACTGGAGGAGCCCTTGGAAGATTTCCAACAGGCCAGGAGGGAAACCGTAGGGGCACGCAGGGCTGCCCTGACCAAGACACGTGTCCCTGGGGCAGTTATGTCATCTGCTGCCCCAAACAGCCGGGTGTTGGCAAGTGCAGGGGCAGATGCACCCAACAACACCCCGGTTGTGAGTGTGCCAACCAGGACAGTTGCGGTCAATGACCCTGCCACAGCGGTTGTTGCTGCGCAGGGTCCATTAGAGGGCACCCAGCTGCCACTGACAGAAGTCAGGCCTTTGGTCGTCCCTCCACCTGCCACTCCCTTGGCTCAATCCACCGAACCCACTGGCAATACTGGTCAGGGCGGCATTAGCTTGCCAGGGTATGAGCCACATTCCAAGAGGAGGAAGGTTGCACCTGCAGCACAGGCTGGGACCTCACACACAGCCATGACCTCCTGCACTTCGAGGAAGAAGCCTTTCTGCAACCAGGAACTGGACTTCCTCATGGGCTACGTGCGGGGCCACAGCCGTGACATGCTAGTGGGTGCCAATAGTCAGACTACGGCTGCCCAACCTGATACCCACTGGAAGCATGTTTGCGGAAAATGTCAGTGCATTCGGCCATGAGGTGTGCACGGCGCAAGAGTGCAAAAAGCATTGGAATGACATCAAACGCAGCGCTAAGGCTAAGCGTGCCTCTAAATACAACTTGACTCTGGTGCCTGGCATTGGGCCTGCACCAGAGGAGGAAGTCCTCGCTCCGCATGAGTCACTTGTTGCGGAGTTCAGACCATCTGAATCGGTCAAAGGAGTGGGAGAGATGCCGAACTTTGATGCCCAGTCCAGTGAGTGTTGATGCGTGTTTGTTGAGGACATGTGTGTTTTACTTGTGGGATGTGTTGTGCATGATTGCCACTACATGTGAGGTGTACATGGTTCGGATGTGCAAGTAATGCAATGCTTCCATGATGCATGTCTGCTCTGCTGGACGGTGGACAGGTGGAGCAGACGGGGACTGTCGGCATCAACACTATTGCACCCTACTCACATGCTGGTTACCAGGATGCCCCTCCGGTCCATGTCCCAGCTCACTGGCCCTTCTGCATGTAGCGTGGGGTGACCTTCCTCTCAGCCCAGGCACGATGTCATAGCATGACTGATGTGCATGTGTCCTCTGCCTGCATGCGGGTACTCCATGTAGGCATGCTCCCTGGCCCCTCCACCCCCCGCTCTGCACCCCAATTCCACCTTTGCACTGGTCTTCAATAGTGCCGTTGGGTACTTCCCTGTTAATGCTTCCTGTGTATATGCTAACTTCCCGCAACCAATCTGGCAGACATATGCTGTGTAGTACAGCCTTAGTTCTTGATGCAGGGTATCTCACTTGTACTGTGCAGCGATCAGATGCACTGCAAGGACATGAGTGCCCATTCATGCTCCATGTGCATTGCACACATGCCCCTATGTGTCCTTGACTGGATGATCACTGTAATACAAGTCCTGGGTGACATACATTGCATGGCATCTCATCAGCCTTCCCATGTCTACTGTGGCTCAGTACTGTGTTGCACACATGTTTAGGGTCTGACAATCTGGGTGGGTCACAGGCCTCAGCCTGTTTCATGGCCAATGACTCTGTCCAACTGGTGTAGTGTCCTCTTCACACGTGGGTGGCCTCCAGACATTTCATCATGTGTCCTGCTTACTGTCCCATCATCATTTGCAGTGTTGTCACTTGACTCACATGAAGCTGTTGATGCTAGTCAACACTGTCAATACACAGGTCTATGGTCAGCCTTTTGATACCATGCTAGGCATCCCTGCTTTTGCACTTGGGTGGAGGGGTGCTTTGCTTGTAGATATGCTACCCATTGAATGCACATTGCACGTGATGCCTGAAGTTGACCTTGCACTGCCTTCACAATTTCTGACACACACCATGGAGTCCTTGTACATGTAGGTAGTGAGTAACATACATATTTGCTGCACTGCATAGACCCACTTCAATGCAGACTGCCACCTTTCAACAGGTCTGATCACAGAAACAATTCCAAGATGACCCTGCATGCATGCCAGGTTCTATTTGTGTGTCACATGTCTGCCTGATGTTGTCGGTGTGTGTGTGTGTGTGTTGTGTGCTTCTGACATGTGTAGTGACCTTTTTCTCTCTATTTTTCAGATGATGACGCAATGGAGCCGGAGGATGGTGTTGTCATGCCAGGCACAGTGTTGGTATCACTACATCAACCCGGCACAAGTGGGGTTTGTGGGGTGGCAGGCCATGAAAGCCCCCAAGTGCTACAGGCCATCTTGTCTCTGGTTGCCTATGAGTCCAGCCCTGATGATGACTCTGATGTCCATGTCGAGTTGGATGAGCATCAGGTCCATGTGTCAGGGGTGAGTGATTCTGATGTGGACACTCCTCTGTCCGCGACACCTGCACTGAGGGGTCAGTCTTGGAACCTCCGCCCGTGGTGGATCGGGACACAGGGTCACCCTCCACACCAGTCACCGATGTGCCTGGGACATCACGTCAATGGGGCATGTAGTCGTGCAGCCGCGGGCGGTGCCAACACGACGAGGACAACCGGTCCTTGGATCCCGCAGGGGTCAAGCCCAGCAACGCGGTTGCCGCGCGCAACCGCTGTATAATGAGTGGGAGCAAGACATGACTGCCAATTCAGAACGGCAGGAGGCAGCAATGGAGAACATCGCTGAAAGCATGGAGCGTGTGGCCCGATCCGTGCTCCCCCCTGCTAGGCAGGTGCTTCTCCAGCAGCAGGCGGCACGGTCCATGGCCCGCTCGCTCAGGCTGGGCATGGCGCCTCAGACAGGGCACGCCAGGCTGAAATGTCGTCTCTGCATCAAGCAATTGCTGCTCACGCAGAGGCACACATGGAGGCCCTGAGGGAGGAGTATGCTTCCCTCAGATCCACTCTGGGTGTCCTTCTGATGTCCCAGAGGGAGCGGTCAGAGGAGAGGCTTGCACAGCTTGAGCATACCATCTCGGCTGAGCTACAGGCTTGCTGGGAGGTGCAGCGGTTGTCAAGCCAGGCCTTGCAGGAGGAACTCCGTGTTACACGTGCTACCTTGCAAGAGGAA